>NW_012267306.1:1799381-1803037 GCF_000151885.1 Dipodomys ordii
TCCAACAGGGCGTCATCGTTGTATTGGGGAAAATTTTGCTTATGTTCAAATTAAGACAATTTGGTCTACTATGCTCCGTTTATATGAATTTGATCTCATTGATGGGTATTTCCCCACTGTGAATTATACAACCATGATTCACACCCCTGAAAACCCAGTAATCCGTTACAAACGAAGATCAAAATGAAAAAGGCTGCAGGGAACTAACATGTAACACATCACTGTAAAGATGCAGAGGCATTTGAAGAGAATGAAGTTCATGAAACAACACTGTAATGTTTTCTTGAGTGTGTAATTGTAAAAGCCAGTAGAATTTGAAGATTTCTTAACTGAATGATACTGTTAAATCTAATGGAACATTTTTCTAACAATTTTGATACTATGTACTTTAAGGATGTTATGTTCATTAATAAAAAAAAAAATTAGGGGATCTAGGTAACTGACAGGTTTTAAATGATAGTTTCCAGGTACCAGTTTTAAAAGTACAAATAGCTCTTAGTATAAAAGTCTAGTGAAATACTTCAAAAGGCTATTCTATTCATTTACCTGGGGTATTTTTTTTTGTGTATAAAGATAGAGTGGGAGGGAATAAAGTGACATTTAAAGCCTTAGGTATGGGAGTAGTCTGTTGTTTTGATGTGATAATACTCAGCAGTGATGGAGCTTTGCTATAGAAAAATGTGTCCTTGGAAAATTTTACTTGAAGCCTCACTATATGAAAATGAGAGCTCTAGGGACATGCCTTGATATAATCATATTTCCTAAAAACAATACATTAATACTTAATAGTGCTTATATGTAATAAATATGTATCTGGTTCCACAAGACCATCTTTGTGTCAAATTCCAAAATCAAATCCTTAGGGAATTTTGTTTTTATTATTTAACTCAATGTTGTTTCCTTCACTGTCTCCAGAACACAACTAGGGTTTTATTACAAATTCTTTTGAACAGAACTAAGATCAAAGTCCAGCTTGAAGATAAGGTAATATGAAGCAGGGTCCTTGGGAGATGGTATTACTGATCATTTTTTGTGTTCAGGAATTGACCTAACTCACAATGTTACTGGAGCCTAACTATATGAGCCATCTGTCATCTGTTACTACTAGATAAACTATTTTTTCTTGCTGGGTCTGGTGGCCCACATCTTAGCCCAACATTTGGGAGGTTGAGGCAGAAAGATCATGAGTTTGAGGCCTGCCTGAGCTACACAGCTAGACTCTGCCTCGAGGAGTTTCGTTTTCCTCTCATATATGTTACAGTTCTGTTTGAGGCTAGAAGATTCATGTTAAAACTAATTGTGAAGGCCATTATTTCTGCTGTTACATAACATTTCACATTAAAACCACCTTGAGAAAAACGCCTTGTATTCATGAATCTGTAGTGTTTACTTCATTGAATAGCGTTCAGGGCAGACACATGGATGGAGAAAATTACATCTTCATTTGCACTAACTTCTAATTGTAATATAGTATTTCCTTCATTTATAAACTGAGGTAACAAATCACTATCTTAGTGTAGTGCCTTGGGAGTCTGTCAGTTGAAATCACAGCTATTTTCACAACAAATTATAGATGATACAGATTTCTTGAAGTATCTTTTGCTCTTATCACTATGTTGAAGTTTATGTAGTTATATTGCCCACTGCTAGATTATATTTAATGTTTCCATTATAAGTATATTAAGTTTTTAAAAAGTTGACTGTAGTTTACTTGCCATTATTTTGAGGTGGGATCTTTATTCTTACTAGAGATCTAGAGATATTTGTTGCACAAAAAACATCCGGATTCTGAAAAAGTCTGGTTTAGTGAATTCACTTTCAATGGATTTTTTTTAAGTGCTAAGAGCTTAGATCTTATGCATGCTAGGCAAGTGCTAGACTTCAAAAGATTCAGGCTTTGTACATTAATTGTTAGTACACATAAATAGCAGTGATTGCAGAGACCCACCAGAAGAAAGCTTGATGCCCACCAGCTTTTGTTCTGGCTCGATAGCAGGACAGCCTTGAATGGCAACCATGTTTGCTATTAAAAGGGTTCTGTCTGTAACTGCTCCTTAAGCTGTTTTAGAACACCTTTGCTATTTCTAGGATTCCTCTTACTGGAGACTAGATGCTGCTATAAGCTGGGCTCACGCCTATAACCCTAGCTACTCAGGAGGCTAAGATCCGAGGATCCCAGTTTAAACCAGCCCAGGCAGGAAAGACCATGAGACTCTTATCTCCAACAAAACACAGAAGTGGCACTGTGGCTCAAGTGGTAGAGCACTAGTCTTGAGCTGAAGAGCTGAGAGACAGCGCCCAGGCCCAGAATTCAAGCCCCACAACTGACCAAAGAAGAAGAACAAAGAAGAAGAGGAGGAAGAGGAAGAAGGAAGAAAGAAATTTAAGTACTTACAATTTTCAAGAATGTACAACTTGTCACCAGGCCTACTCTGTTGTTACAAACCACAGAACATTGAGTAAGAGAAAAAAGCCTCTAAATGTCAGGAGTAAACGTTATTGATGTTTTTAGGAACGACTAGACAAAAAGTAGTGCTTGTCTGGAGGGTTACTTGAGAGGCAGAGATTGGGAAAGTCACAGTTTGAGGGCAGTTTGGGCAACAGTTCGTGATACCTCATTTCAACCAATGTCTGAGTGTGGTGGTACACATCAGTCATCCCAGCTACATAGAAATGTAAGGTTGGTGATCTAGGATAAAGTGTGGGCCTTATCTGAAAAATAAGCAAGATCAAAAGTGCTAGAGTCGTGGCTGAAAGAGTACAGCATCTGCCTTGCAACCATGAAGCCTGGACTTCATTCCCTGAGCTGGGAATGTGGCTTAGTGCTAGAGCGCTTGCTTTGCATGTATGAAGCCCTGGGTTCACTTGCTCAGTACCACATAAACAGACAAAACCAGAAGGGGTGCCAGGGTTCAAGTGGTAGTGTGCTGGCCTTGAGCAAAAGAAACTCAGGAACAGTGTGTAGGCCCTGAGTTCAAGCCCCATGACTGGAAAAATAAGTAAATAACTGTTCCTCTTTCCCAAACTGTATTATCTCTGTGAGAGCTTCCCAATCTCAACTTGGTTGGAGAACAGGAGTCCTGTTTTGAACTTGCTGCATTGTGATTAATAAAACCTTCAGATTCTTTCAGCTAAAAGATTCCTGTGTCTTAGTGGATCACAGATTTGTGAGAATACATCTTTGGATATACGTAATAAAAGCAAATATAGATTAATTATGGAAATAGCACATATCTGCAGCTCAGAAGTTGAGACAAAGGCACATGAAAAACTTTCTTCACTATGGGATAGAAAAGCCCTAACATAGCATCCAACAAACTTCTGAATCCCAAATGAGATAAGTAACAGGATGATATGCACCTATTACAGCTTTGCTGAAAAGGAAGACAGATCAAATACAGTGTGGTGAAAATGGTGAAGTCATTTTTATTTCAGTACTTGACAAAATACCCCATAAAATTCAAAACTTCTACCGTTATACAAAAATAAGTCTCTACAAGTGATAAGTTCTGTCCTCATCACCGGTAGCAAATCTATTAGGCAGAAACATGTAACTTCAGTAGCCTTGTAAGAAAAGTGCAGGACACCGCAAGCTACACATTCAGCAGTATCGTAATTTGCAAAAGTTTGATCTGTTCACCCATTTGATAAATACA
>NW_012267306.1:1805257-1812145 GCF_000151885.1 Dipodomys ordii
ACTTGTTTTATAGACCCTTAAAAACCATTTATAAACTCAAAAATGATGACACTGAATCTTAGGTTATGTAAAATATGTCTAGCTATTGCAATACACAGAAGTCAAAGCTCTAATGGTGTGTATGACTCAAATGTTAATGTATTTACACACCAGGCAGGTTTGATGAGATTTTTACCTATTTTGAAATGGCAAAGGAGACCTAGGATAGTCCAGATCTGATCTTGACAGGTATGTTGTGTGTCTTGGTTCTTTATAGAACTCCAGCCCACCAGAATGATAAAACGAGTCAGTCTTTTCATTACCTAAAGCAATACAAAATATACCATTGTAAAAAATAAAAAGAAACCATTAAACATGCGTAAAAAGGCCTACAACACTTTAATAATAAAGGTGCAAAAGTTGAGTATATTACACCACACTATATCCTACTATTGTCAATTTCAATTTTTCTCAAAGAAAGGAACAACACAATTTGATTTTGTTTTTTATTTACTTATATTTTTTATTATCTCTACTTGTTCAAAGAAGTTCCCATTCTACAAAACAGTATATGAGTACAGTGTCTGACAACATTGCCACCCATCTCTCTTAACCCATCCCTTCTCTCACTTTTTTTCTTTGAGGTTAGGTGATCACATAAATTTCACATATTTCACAGTATTGTGGAATAGTCATACTTAGTGTCAGAAACATTTTAACTTTCACAAGGCAAATTGTATTTATCATGGTTTATACAGTTTGTAAATTCTATGAGCTTTGACAAGTTAGTTTTTCCACATCAGGTGAAGTTTACATTTCTTTCCTTCTGCTTAGTGTGGGCTGTTCCCACTTATTCTGTTCCTCCTCCTGGCTTCCCTCTGTTGGGTGCATATATCTACCATATATGTGGTCTAGAACATGGAGTCATTTAGCAATGACATGGCAAAATGGGTTGCTGTCCTTTGTTTCTTGAGTCCTGTTTGTCATATCTTCTTGTATTTTGGCTTTAGCATCCACATTTCAGGGAGACCATGTGCCATTGTCTTTGTTCTTGGTTTTGCTCAAAATAATCTGCTCTAGTTCCATCCATTTCCCTGCAAATGTCATTTTTTTGTCCTTTCTAATGGCTATAATATTCCATTGTATATAGCTACCACAATTTTTGGATGCAGTCATCAGTAGTGGGGCATCTGAGTTGTTTCCAAATCTTGGCTATTGTGAACAGTGCTGCAATATACATGGAGGTATATGTGTCTTTGTATACCGGTTCCTGTTGTTCAGGGTAGATGCCTACGAGTGGTATGGCTGAGTCATAGGGGAGGTCTATATTTAGCTTTCTGAGGTATCTCCAGACTGTTTTCCAAAGTGGTTGTATAAGTGTACATTCCGACCAGCAATGCAGTAGTGTTCCTCTTTCTATGTATCCCCTCCAGCATTTGTCGTTGGCTGACTTTAGGATGTGGGACATTCTGACTGGGGTAAGGTGGTATCTCAGGGTTGTCTTTATTTGCATTTCCTTTACAGCCAAGGATAATGAACATTTCCTCATGTCTTTCTTTGCCATTTTTTTTATCTCTTCTTCTGAGAAGTCTCTCTTTAGTTCCCTTGCCCATTTCATGATTGGTTTGTTAGATATGTAAGGGGTTAGTTTCTTGAGTTCCCTGTATATAATGGATATTAGACCCTTGTCTGATATTTTGCTGGTAAATATTTTTTTCCCAATTAGTTGGCTGTTTGTCTGGTTTGGTTGCTATTTCTTTGTCTGTGCAGAAATTTTTTATTTTAAGGTAGTCCCATTTGTCGAGTCTCTCTCCAATTTGTTGTGACCCTGGGACTCTGTTCAGGAAGTTCCTGTCTGTGCCTATAAGTGTCTCTCCTACTCTGTTCTTCAGTAGTTTCAGAAATTCAGGTTTGATGTTAAGGTCTTTAATCCATTTTGAGTTGATGTTAGTACATGGTGATAGGCTAGAGTCCACTTTCATTTTTCTGCATGTGGCCACCCAGTTTTTCCAGCACCAATAGTTGAAGAGGTTATGATTCTTCCACTGTATGTCTTTGGCTCCTTTGTCAAATATCAACTGACTGTACATATGCGGCTTTATTTCTGGGTCCTTTAGTCTGTTCCATTGGTCTTCAGGTCTCTTTTTGTACTAGTACCAAGCTGTCTTTGTGATTATGGCTCTGTAGTAGAGTTTGAAATTCGGGTTTGAAATTCAGTATTGTGATCTTTCCTGAGTTGTTTCTTTTGCCTAGAATTGCTTTGGCTATTCTAGGTCTTTTGTTGCTGAGTATGAACTTTTGGAATGTTTTCTCTATTTCAGTAAAGTATGTCATTGGGATTTTAATGGGAATTGCATTGAATGTGTATATAAATTTTGGCAGTATAGCCATTTCCCTATGTTAATTCTGCCTATCCAGGAACATGGGAGATCTTTCCACTTCCTGGTATCCTCTATGATTCCTTTTTTTAGGATTTTTATACTTTTCATGGAATAGATCCTTTACATCTTTGGTTAGGTTAATTCCTAGATTCTTTTTTTTTTTGAGGTTATTGTGAATGAGGTTTTTTCCTTGATTTCCCTTTCTGCTTGTACATTGTTGGTGTACAGAAAGGTGACTGATTTTTGTGGGTTAATTTTGTATCCTATTACTTTGCCAAAGTGGTTTATAAGCTCTAAGAGTTTGGAGGTGGAGCCATTGGGAACCTTAAGGTATAAAATCATGTCATCTGAAAAAGAGAGAGTTTAACTTCTTCCTCCCCTATGTGGATCCCTTTAATGTCTTTTTCCTGCCTTATTGCTCTGGCTAAAGATTCCAGAATTATATTGAATAGGAGTGTGGGGAGAGGGCATCCTTGCCTTGTTCCTGTTTTTAGGGGAATTGGTTGTAGTTTTTCCCCATTAAGTGTGATATTGGCTGTTGGCCTGTCAAATAAGGCTTTTATTGTTTTAAGGACTGTTCCTTCTATTCCAATTTTTTTTCCAGAGCTTTTAACATGAATGAATGTTGTATTTTATCAAAAGCCTTTTCTGTGTCAATCGAGATAATCATGTGCTTCTTGACCTTGGATCTGTTGATGTGATGGATTACATTTATTGACATATGTATGTTAAACCATCCCTGCATCTCTGTGATGAAGCCTACTTGGTCATGATGTATGATTTTTTTTTATATGTTTCTGGATTCTGTTGGCTAGAACCTTATTGAGGAGCTTTGCATCCATGTTCATCAAGGAGATTGGACTGTAGTTCTCTTTTTTTGTTGCGTCTTTGCCTGGTTTGGGGATGAGTGTGATATTGCTTCATAGAATGAGTTTGGGATTACTCCCTCTGCTTCTATTTCTCTGAAGAGCTTGAGGAGTATGGGAATTAATTCCTCTTTAAAGGTCTTATAGAATTGTGTAATGATAGATTGCTTAATCTATCTCATTATAAGTTATTGGCGTATTTAATTGTTTTATTTCTTCTTGGTTCAGTTTGGGCAATTTGTATTCCTCTAGGAATTCATCCATTTCTGCTAGGTTTTCCTCCCTTTGTGAATATAAAGTCTGGAAATATTTCTTTATAATTGTTTGGCTATCTTGGATGTTTGTTTTAATTTTTCCTGTGGTATCTTTGATCTTATTGATTTGGGTCTCTTCTTTTTTTAGTTAATCTTGCCAATTGTCCATCAATTTTATTGATTTTTTTAAAAAAACAGCCTTTTATTAATTTTATTTATAGTTTTCTCTTTTGTTAATTTCAGCTTTTATTTTGGTATCTCGCTCCATCTAGCGACTTTAGGTTCAACTTTTTCTTGTGTCTCTAACAGTTTTAGTTGCATCATGAGATTACTTATTTGGTCTGTCTCTGTTTTCTTGATGTGTGCACTGAGGGCAATAAACTTGCCCCTCAGGAATGCTTTCACTGTGTCCCATAGGGTTATTTGTGATGTGTCTTCATTTTCATTGAATTGTAGGAACTTTTTAATTTCTTCTTTAATTTCTTCTGTGACCCATGTGATGCTCAGCAGTGTGCTGTTTAATTTCCATGTGTTTGAGTTTTTTCAACTGTATGCCTTGTTAGTGAGAACTAGTTGGATTCCACTATGGTCAGATAAAATACAGGGGATTATGTTGATCTTCTTGTATTTGCTTAAATTCTTTATTTATGAACTAAGATATGATCTCTTTTAGAAAAAGTTCCATGGGCTGCTGAGAAGAATGTGTACTGGTTTGTTGTTGGGTGGAGAACTCGGTATATGTCGCTTAAGTCTGTTTGAGATATGACATTACTTAATTCAGAGACTTCTTTGCCAATTCTTTGGTTGGTGGTCCTGTCCTTTGGTGAGGGTGGAGTATTAAAGTCTCCTAGTATGATTGCATTTGGACCCATCTTTTCCTGTAAATCTGAGAGTAGTTGCCTAACATATTTGGGTGCACCGATGTTTGGGCATATAGATTGACAATGGTGATGTCCTTTTCTTGGATTGTTCCCTGTATTATTACATAGTGACCCCCTTTGTCTTTTCATAGTGATTTTAGTGTAAAGTTTATTTTTATCAAATATCATAATGGCAACTCCTGCCTTCTTGCTGGGAGCATTTGCACGGTAGATCTTTCTCCATCCCTTCACTTGGAGTTTGCTTTTATCTTTGGCTGTGAGGTGGATCACTTGAAGTCAGAAAATTTATGGATCTTGTTTTCTGATCCAATCTGCTGTTCTTTTTCTTTTGATTGGTGAATTGAGTCCATTAATATTTATGGTTATTATAGAGAGGTATATTTCCTGTCATTTTATGCTTTCCTAAGTTTTTCTTTTTTCCTTCCCTCCTGTGTTTACTATGTTGGTCTCCTAATGATATCTATCTGGTCTGGATCCCTGTTCTTGAATGCTTTCTTCGGATTGTATTCCCGCTCTTAATATTCTTTGTAATACTGGCTCATTGTTTATGAATTCATTTAATTTTTCTTTACTGTTAAAAATTTCAGTTTCTCCCTTGAATGTGAATACTAGCTTTGCTGGATATACCAGTCTGGGCTGGCAGTTGTTGGTTCTCAGGGCTCAGATGGTATTTCCCAGGCTTCCCTTAAATTCAGAGTCTGTATGAAGAGATCTGCAGTGATTCTGATTTTTTCCCATTGTAGTATAGCTCCTTCTATGCTTTTGCTTTGTACAAGATTGCTTTTTATTGCTAAAACCTAGCATTTTTTACTATAATGTACCTTGCAGTGTTCCTCCTGGGATCTTGCTTGTTAGGTATTCTGTAGGCCTCTGTTAGGTAGGTAAGATTTTCTCTTGTAAGACTGGGGAAGTTTCTTGGCGCTGGGCTGGTGGGGAGTATTTTAGCTGGTCCAAGGTTCTGTTGTGGGAGGGGCTGCTTCCCAGCTGCTGGTCTGACTCATGTAGGGCTTACTCCTGTTAGTTTGAGGTGGGCAGCCACACTCGGCTGTCTGCTGGGGTGTGCGCTCAGATCCTGACCAGTCAGGGGCAGGCAGTGAAGACGGCTAGGGTTCCTGCTTATCCTGGTACTGGTCGGGAGCTGTCCAGAGGTGCTGTGGCAGAGGCTGGTTTTGTGCACTGTAGGTTGCTGTTCAACACCGTGCTGCCCGCTCCTTGAGATGATTCTGGGCTATGCTGGATGGTGGTGCGGGCTGGGTCTGTGTTTCACCGTCTTTGGACTGCTTCCCCGGGCCAGCGCAGGGAGGCCCAGGGTGGCGCTGCCAGTCCTTTGCTTCGGCTGCCGCAGCACCGCTGTGTTCCGGGCTGGGTTGCTTGCGTGGGCCTGTGCAGAGGCGCCACCCGGCACGGCATGTCTGGGGTCCTTCGCTGCACCCACCGCAGTCACCGCCACCTGAGCGGGGCTGGGGGCCAGGCGTCAGGGGCCTAGGTCATTGGCCACTGCTGCCGCCGCCGCCCCAGGCTGGGCTGGGCCGCTTATGCAGGCCGGGGCAGGGGGCGCTGTGCCCCGCATGGAGGCTGGGGTCGCCCCAGGCTGGGCCGTTAAACTGGGAGCTTGGGGCTGCTTGCTGCCACCGCGCTGTGGCCCCTGCCCCGGGCTGGCTGGGCTGTCCCGCAGGCTGATGTGCGGAGGCCGTGTGCTATCGGTCTGCGGTGGGGCTGGGCTGTTCCCGCCCGGGCCGCGGCGCTGCGCAGCGGGGGCTTCGTGCGGGCTCTGTGTTCTCGGGGTCGGCACTGGCTCTTGGGACGCTTGGGGCTCTGCGGTCCCCGCTGGGTCCGGAGCCGGGCCGCTTGGGCCGTGGAGCCCCTGGCCCGGCGTGGAGCCCCTGGCCTGGCATGGAGCCCCGCGTGGAGCCCCTGGCCCCGCTGGAGCCCCGCGGCAGCGAGGCGGGCGCAAGGTCTTCCCACTTTACCGTCTTTGTGCGGGTCCTGAGGTTTTGCCTTTTTCTGTTTGTTCCCTCCGTGTCTCTCTGAGTACCCGCCTCTTTGTTGCTGTTGGGCTCTTCAAGAACGGAACTGGCTGCGGTGTTTCCCCGCGGGTCTGTCTCCATCTTGGCCGCTCACAATTGATTTCTCTCGGAACGCCACACTCCGGCATGTGGAACTCAGTAGTAGGCATATTTACTTTTTCCCTCATGACACTGACGTGAGTGGATCGATGCGAGCTAGGGTGTGGATCACATTGATGAATGTAACTTTCCTTTTATCACTCCGTCCTGACCTTTTTTGGGGGGAGGGGGAACCTTCCATGCAAGATTTATTAACTTTTAATATACAAGAACATCTGCGGCAAAAATCTTGGCTGTTTCAGTGTCTTTCAGACTATATTCAGGTAGCAAATGTTCCCTACAGCTCACTTCCTGGGAGCTGCAGGCGACTCAGAGCCATACTGTGGGTCCACAGTGCCTGAGAGAGAACTCTGTGTTCTTCAGCTTTTGACCTCAGCCTCACCCCCGTAATGTCCAAAATA
>NW_012267306.1:1813215-1824834 GCF_000151885.1 Dipodomys ordii
GCGCTTGCCTTGAGCTGAAGAGCTGAGGGACAGCGCCCAGGCCCAGAGTTCAAGCCCCACAACTGACAATAAATAAATAAATAAATAAAAAGCCCACAACCGACAAAAATAAATTAATAAAAATAAATAAATAAAAGGCTGGAATTTGGTCCCCTCCCAGAGAAGGCAGCGAGCAGCAGCTGTCCCTTGGTGGTGTGAGTCCTTAGATGAAGTGTAGAGAAGTCTCATGAGCATTGAGGGGCTGGAAAAAAATACTAGAGAGCAAATAAATGGCAAGAGGTAGGACTTGGGGCTGAAAATGTTGTTAGAAATGTCCCTAGCTACTTCTGACATCTGGCGACTAGGTAGAGAAGTCAGATGACAAAGCCAAGAATATAAATTCCTGTTCAGTTAATAGGTAGACAGGTAGAGACATTGGATGGGCAGGCTTCTTCTACTGACCTCCCGGCTCTGGTTAATTTTGAAAGGGCAGGCACAAAGTGGTTGATGTGACATCATCTCCTCTTACTCCTTTCCATGTTCCCTTCTTCCCCAGACTGGCTGAGTCTAGGTGCTCGTTGCTGGGATGGCTTGTCCCAGTTGGTATTCAAGGAGGTTTGAACTCAAGGCCTGGGCACTGTCCCTGAGCACTTCTGCTCAAGGCCAGCACTGAACCACTTTGAGTTATAATACCACTTGCAGAGTTTGGCTGGTTAGAGATAAGAGTTTTGAGCCATGCTTCCAGCCTGGCTCTTTGTAGGTTAGCTGGGAGATGGAGTCTTAGGGATTTTTCAGCCCGGGCTGGCTTTGAACTGAAATCTTTGCCACAAAACCCCTTTATTATTTCCAATTAAAGCAACAGGGAGATCAAATAGAATAAGTAGAGCTTACCTGGTCCTTATCAAGGATTGCCAACAAATATTCTGAAATGACAAAACTTGTTAGTGTAGGGTCCACCCCTGGATGGCAAGCAGACTCCACCCTCCTCGCAGCAAAGTCTCCACCCAGTACCTGCGTTACCTAGGCAACTGGGACACCTGGAAGAGGTCACATCTGCATCCGCTGAGGTCACATCTGAATTTGATGTGGCCACACCTTTCCCCGCCCATACCCTACATAAGGCCTAGCCCAGGCCCAGACGCGCTCTTGCTCTTTCTCTTGCTCTTGCTCTTCTTTTCTAGCTCTCTCTGCTCTTTCTCTGCTCTAGCTCTTTCCTCTCTTTCCCAGCCACGTGGAGTGCCAACCTTGCCTGGTCCCAGCAGGTCTACTGAATAAACCTACCCCTTACCTGGATACCACGTGAGTGCTACTGTTCTTACCCCTTTCTCTGCTCTTTTCTAGCTCTTTCTTCTCTTTCCCAGCTCTCTCTCATTCCCAGGCCTTTCCCAGCTGCGTAGAGTGCCAACCTTGCCTGGTCTCAGCAGGTCTACTGAATAAACCTACCCCTTACCTGAATACCACGTGCGTGCTGGTGCAGTTCTTACTTGGCGACCTCTTTTTAAAAACCTAACAGTTAGATATGATGAGAATTTTAGCACAGATAGGCCTAGAATTTTAGAACCACGTAGTCAGTAGTAAAATACACAACACAAAACAAAAAAGGCAAAACTCAAAACCTAAAATTTTTGACAACAATGTGTAGACATCTTTGCTAACAAAGCATATCAGATGGTTGGGCCTCAGTTACCAGGGCCTGTGAAAAGAGCAACTTGTTAGCAAGGCACCTTAGAATTGCTGGATAGAGTAGTAAGCTTGGTGGAAGGTTAAGGGCCAGATGGGGCCAAACCCTTAACCCACCATGTGGCCAAGATGGTGAACTCAAGATGGCGAATTTCTGAAAAAATGCAAAGAAAGCCTGAACAAATAGATCAAGCCTACATTGGTCAGCCTTTGAGAGGGAACCTAGAGGGGAGTCCCTGGGACCCAGCCTGCATCGCACTCTTCAGGGCACAAGCCAAAATGTAGAAAAGAGAACGGGAGAAACAGGGAAAGTTGGAATGAATGGCAGAGAGAGAACAAAGAGAGCCTGAAAGTAAACAGACTTTTGACCATTTACCATTGCAGTGGCAAAAACTGTCTACATCTGAGAATGGCATAAAAATGAGGCGTTCTGGCTTTCCAGGGAGCGCAGGAGGCATTTCAAAGGGGTTTCACGGCTCAGGCGTGATTCACAGTACTCCATTAAATGAATAGGAGAGTCAGTCTGATGAGTGGAGAGCTGACCAGGCAGAAGCAGCATCCCAACTTCCCCCAGAGCCCTCTAGAGAGAAATGGCCAAGCCCCCAAAACCAAGGGTCCTCGGCTTCAGAGGTGACCGGCCTTTCAGCTAACGGCCGTAGGAGCTCTCTGGCGTGGTGCCATGTCTGGACAGAGACTGAGCAACAGAGAGCCGTAAAGAGTAGTTTCACTCACCAGAGTAGAGAAGTGGTATGGACGTGGATGTGAAGGCCAGCAATGGTATTGATGCTTTGTGTCCGCAGCAGACAGATAGTTTTGCAAAAGGCCATCAGAACTGTGGGTATTCCTTAGAGCAAAAAAGGAAGAACAAACAAAAAAAGAAAAAAGAGGAAAAAAAAACAGAGAGGAATCCCAGCTATCTTGACTTTAAGCCCTTTATCCAAGTCACGGCACCATTTATATTAGGTTTTTAAAAAGAGGTAGCCGAGTAAGAACAGCACCACGCATGTGGTATTCAGGTAAGGGGTAGGTTTATTCATCGTTTCGGCTGGCACCAGGCCATCTTGGTCCTCCACGTGGTGGGGAAAGGCCTGGGAAAGAGAGCTGGGAGAGCTGGGAAAGAGAGAACTGGGAAAGAGAAGAGAAAGAGCTAGAAAAGAGCAGAGAGCAGCTATTGATATTCTTGAAATGAGGAGTCTCCAGCCTTGTTACTTAGGCTTGTTTTAGATAACAATGGCTTAAGAGTTTATATTTCGAAGTTATTGCACATGCAGAGATTTCAGAGAGTTCTAAGAAAATACACTATTGGATTTCACCTGGATTCAGTCCAAAACCATCCCTGTTAATATTGATGGAACCCCAACCCGTGACTCGATGCCACCGCTGAACCAAAAATTTCATCCTAAAAAAGATGCCAACATAACATTTCACAGCACATGTATAGAAGATAAATTGTATGGAGTATGAACAAAGTACAACATCATCACAATTGCTTCACCTAAACTACATAAATGCCCCTGTGGTTTACAGAACAATCAACTGGAAGAAAAGAACAAGGCTAAAAGCTCCCCTCACCCACTTCCCAAGAGGCAATACAAATGTAGTGTTGGCCTCCTAAATTTCTAGCTTCAGGGATGAAAGGGGCCTAAAGACATCTAGAGCAAAAGGAGACAGGGAAAAGTAGATGAACAAAGAAAATGTGGGGGGGGGGGAGACAAAAAAGGGAGAAAAAAGTAGAGAAGGAAAGACATATGAGTGGAAGGAAACATCTTTAGGTTGGCAAGAGAGCTGGAAAAGCTAGAGGACAGGTTAGATCATGTTATCAAGAGCAAGAAAACAATGCTGGTTTCAGTGGGAATGGGATTCATGTCTTGAATCAGCTGCATTAAGTTGCTGCCTGAACCACCCTGACTCCCTGAGCATTATGGAATGCCGATTTTGACTTCTTAATTATAATTGGTATCAAGGCTCAGTTGTAGGAGGGTCAAATACAAAGAACTTAAAAGAGAATAAGAAAGGGAGCTAAAGTGAAGTCTTTCAGTAGCACTTTTTAAACTTTGGAGCCTCAATTTCTCTGTTCAAAGTTACTAATTCTTGTGATCTCTCATCTGTGTCTTCAAAGTTCTGTGTCTACTCTTCTCCACTGAAAAGTGAGGAGCCTATAGGCTTTTTAGGCAGGTATGAAGTCTTCATTCAGTATATGTCTCAGCACTTTGTTTCCCCTACCAGGCAAAATGAAGGGTATGAGAATGTGAAACTACAATGTGGAATGAAAGAGGCAGGAAAATAAAAATCTAACACTAAGATAAAACCTGAGCTTCAGTTTAGAGAACTGACATGATACCTGGTTCTTGAACTCAGGACTTGGGCACTGTCCCTGAGTTTTTAATTCAAGGCTAGCACTGTACCCTTGAGCTACAGCTCCATTTCCAGTTTTTGGTGGTTAATTGGACATAAGGGTCTCATGGACTTTCCCATGGCTGGTTTCAAACCTCAGTTCTCTGATCTGAGCTAGGATTAGACGTAGCCACCAGTACTTAGCCCTACTAGCTTAAAATTTAAAAAGTAAAGTAGTTATACAAAAGGGTGACCATTCAGTATGTTAGCTTATAAGAACAATGCATGTTGATTGATATCACTCCTTCTATCATCTTCCCCATCCCTCCCCACCTCACTACCCTCCATGTTCCTAGTGTCTTCATGGCTAGGCATTGAATACTGTGACTGAATTTTCCCCACTTCCTCTCTTCATTTGCCTCCCCACTTTCCATGGGCCTCCCCCCACCTTTCAAGTACCAGTTGCTGTTGAAAGTACTTGTTAGTTTCTCTAAGGATTCACATCACTCGAATTCACCTCTGCAAATACCATACTTTGGTCAATATGTTTGTGAACACTTGCATATGATTCAATACATAATTACTCATATATTTATAAATTAGATCTAACTTCCACAAATGAGAGAAATCATGCAGATATTAGGTGGCTGTAGGTCTGTGGGTTTGTTTCTGGGTCTTCTGTTCCATTGGTCTTCAGGCCTATTTTTGTGCCAGTACCAAGCTATTTTCATTTCTACAGCTCTGTAGTAAAGTTTTAAGTCTTGTATTGTTATACTGCCAGAACTACTTTTTTTGGCCCAGGATTGCTTTTGGGACTTGATCTACTGGCTTTGTAACCTCATCCATCTCAGTCTCCTCATCTGTGAACTTAGAATATGGACTAGTAATTTCAGACAGCTGCCAGTTCAGAAATTGTAGTGTATACTTCAAAGAAACTAAGTGAAGATGAAGCATCAGATATAACCTGATCTGATCATGGCATTTTTTGCAAAGCAAAATTCCTTTGGCCCACAAGGGAGGGGGTCCTGAGAGAAGCCTAGGCGTGTGGTATATGGACTGGCCAGGCCAAGACTACATTGGGCTAGGCCTCCATTTCAACCACAGAGAACCCAGAGCAAGTTTCTAGCCTGGGATTACTAGGGAAACAGTGACAGCACCAGCAGAGCCTCAAGCCCTATAGCTTAATACCTGAGTGCAGAGTGAGGTCAGGGCTTTCTATGTTGGGTACTATGTGTGACTTATTTCAGTAGTGAAGAAAATGGAGTGTACAGTAGCCTAAAGAGTAATTTTGCAGAAACTTTCCCTTTAATGATCTCAACTATATATTCATGGGCTTCTTTGGAATTAATAATAAAAAAAGAATGCAGGGTGGATATATAAGCTGAGTCACCAGCTGCATGTTATTTGGAATGTCCCATTTCAGAGGATTTACACAGTACAGTGTAAAGAATCCCTGCTACCACAGCATGTGGTTGCTCATGTTTATAATCTCAGTTGCTTGGGAGGTGGAAGTTGGGAAGATCCTGGTTTCAGGCTACCTTACACAAAAGTGAGACCCTATCACAATGCACAACTCAAGCATGGTGGTTCATATCTCAATTCCCAGCTACGCAGGAGACCAGATAGGAGCACTACAGTCTACCAAACCAAACCAAGATCCTCTGTGAAGGGTAAAGCATAAAGGACTGGGGTATCAAGTATAGAGTGCTTGTCTGGCAAGTGTAAGGCCTATCCTGTGTGCAAACCCCAGGACTGACATAAATAAATAAATAAATGGAAACTATGCTAAAAGAATGAGACCCCAGAGAGAAATAAGCACACATTTCAGTGATGGTAAACATCTCCTAATTATGCAAAGTTACATTAGAGTATCTGTTAATAAAATGAGTTTTCTTGTGAGGACTTACCTGGAAATTGCAATGGACACTCTGGCAGCAGAACGAAACCTGGTGAAGCGGTTGGTGATCACCTCTAGGTCGGTGAAGGCTGGCTGTCCCCCCATGCGGGCAAGCAGTGCCAGGGTGGCCTCCTCACATTCCTGGAACCCACCCAGTAACAGCAGCAAGTACTTCTTCTGATAAATGAGAGCTTTGCGGAAACTTTCTGCTCTCAAGTACTTTCCATAAATTCTCTATATTTAATGGAGGGGGAACATTAAGACATAGAAGTCATTCAAATTGTGTGTGTGTGTGTGTGTGTGTGTACAATCCTCATATTCTGGCTCACTGTTCTTGCTCATGGCTGACACTCTGCCACATAAACTGTGCCTCTAGTTCATCATTTTGCTGGATAAATGGAGATGGGAGTCTCATAGACTTATGTGTGTTGGCTGGCTTTGTACTGCAACCTCCAGTCTCATCCTTTTGAAGAGCCTAGGATTACAGGGATTATAGTGTGAACCACTGGCACCTGGCTGAAATAATGGTTGCTTCTCAGTTATTACTGGGTAGCATATGAGGGGCCTTTAAGGATTTGGAGAATGTTCTTCTCCACATGGATAATGTTGTCACAATATTCTTTATTAATTTCTTTTTGTTTTTTCTTTTCGTCAGTCATGGGGCTTGTACTCAGGGCATGGGCACTGTCCCTCAGCTCTTCTGCTCAAGGCTAGCACAGTTATACTTCCAGTTTTTGAGTGGCTAATTGGAGAGAAGAATCTCACAGACTTTCCTGCCAGGGCTAGCTTAGAATACCCTCAGTTCTCAGCCTCCTGAGATTAGAGGATTACAGGCATGAGTCACCAGTGACCAGATAACATAATATTCATTTAATAAACTTGCTATAATATGTATTTGAATTTTACACTTTTCTATATGTAGAGTAGTTCTCAATTTTGTAAACAAACTATTTGAAAATTGTGGATTTTCTTTTCTTTGGATAGTTGTTCACCAAAGAGTAGGAAAGACTGTTTTCTTATAGGGCTTTTAAGACACTGCTTGCAGTTATTTCTTTTTTCTTTTTTGTTTTATTTTGTTTGTTGTACCCTTTGTCTTGTATATAAGTAGTGGAAGGAAATGGGAATCACAGAAACAGCTGGGCTACAGATGAACTAATGCTGCGATAATGACACTCATTCTACATTAAGATGGAAATGAACTTTACATCCTAGCGGGCCTGGGGGGGGGGAAGAAAGGAGTGGAGAAGGGAAAACAGGAGAAAATGAGGGGGGTAACAAAAAGAAATGTACTCATCACCTTACTTATGTAACTGTAACCCCCTGTTTATCACCTTTATAATAAATAAGAATAAAATAAACCCAAAGAAATTAATGGTCTTAAATTGCATGTAAGACTACATATTCTAAATTAAATATACCTATAACCCTGCAGTAATAAATATAAATTATCTACTAAGTACAAAGATAATGAGAATAAAATATGACTGAGAAGAAATGTTTCAACTGACTAATAAAGACATCAAGCTGAAATATTTTCATCTATTTGTAAAATCACATGAGCCTATCATTGAGCATAATTTGGCTTGGTTTATTGCTCTCATTCTTTTTCCAGTATCATCCTAATAATTTGAGCATGCAGTGCTTGAATTTCAGACAACAAACTCCTTCTATTTGCTTCCTGTAGACATTCCATAGCTGCTTGATATTCAATGCCCTGTAACAAAGGAAAATGGAAAATGAAAAAAAGTAATAGAGTTGTGAAGTGATGAAAAGAATAAAAAATAGCAACCACAAAGTCTGAAGAGTGAATGGAATGCACTTTGGAAGACATGTCAGTAATTTTATATTTTTTGCCCACAATGTGTGAAGATATGGTTTAGATATATGCTCTGTCATCTCTATATATTGCTGTGTACTTCCTAAAAGCAAGAAAATTCTATAACTTGAAATATAATTACCACTAAAATTAGCAATATAAAAAGCTTATTCAGATTTTGCTAAATGCCCTACAGCAAAAAGGAAAGTGATATTGTCTTTTGTGATTTATTAATTGAAGAATACTGATTAGATATTTCGTGTACATCCTTCAAATTTTAAAAGTTTTTTGTGTTGTTTTGTTTTGTTTTCTTTGCTGGTCCTTGCATTTGAACTCACGGCCTGGGCTCTGTCCCTGAACCTCTTTGTGTTCGAAGCTAGCACTCTATCACTTGAGCCACAGTGCTCCTTCTGGCATTTTTGAGTAGTTTATTGGAGATAAGAGTCTCCTGGGGACTTTTTTGTTTGTTTGTTTGGGTCCGGTCGTGGGGCCTGAACTCTGGGCCTGGGCGCTGTCCCTCAGCTCTTCAGCTCAAGGCTAGCGCTCTACCACTTGAGCCACAGCGCCACTTCTGGTTTTTTTCTTTTTGTTTATGTGGTGCTGGGGAATTAAACCCAGGGCCTCATGCATGCAAGGCAAACGCTCTACCACTGAGCCACCTCCCCAGCCCCTCCTGGGGACTTTTCTGCCTGGGCTGGCTTCAAATCACGATTCTCAGGCATCAGCCTCCTGATTAGCTAGGAGACTCTTTGCCCTCTGACCAATTCCATCCACCACCTAAAAGTCTTCGGCGCAAGGTACAGCCGTGATCCTTGGCGGAAACACCCCAACATGGACCTGGGGGCTCTGAGAAGTCCTCCACTCCCTGTCTGTAGGATGCTCAGATAGTTGAGTCTCTCATGCTTTGGTACCTCCCTGATACTTTTAATTAAGACTTTGGGGATGCCCTCTCCTAATTACTGTGAACGGTCCATTTGCCTTCCCAAAGCCTCAGGGGTGCCTGAAGCAGCAGGACAGGTCACTCCTATAGTCTAATGTAGGGTCTGACCTGGCTGGAAAAATAAACCTAAGCAAGGCATTTCTGCCTGTGCCTGCACAGGACACCCACCTGTGCCTTATCCTATGTGACCTGGTGCACGCTTCCAAAAGGGGAACTGAGCCATTGTTATAGAAACCATGCCTGGTACAGATTGGCACTAAAAGTGGGACTTGGGCCAGTGA
This sequence comes from Dipodomys ordii, assembly GCF_000151885.1. NCBI lineage: Eukaryota > Metazoa > Chordata > Mammalia > Rodentia > Heteromyidae > Dipodomys > Dipodomys ordii. The sequence continues at coordinate 1,822,143 of NW_012267306.1, forward strand.
TATATCGCTGGACTTTCCGGTCTCTGACACGCCTGCTTGGGTGAGCCTGAAGCTTGTAGCCTAATAAACTGCTTTCTTTCTCTCTGTGGAGTACTCATTTCTGGTGAACCTTACATCTGCTGCCGATACCTGGGAGGGGCCAGTGTCAGGAGTCACTGGAGCCCATCCTCCTCTCTCTCCGAGGGTTCATACTCCTGACTGCCAAGGACCCAAGCCTCTGTCTGAGCCTCATGGCCTCTTTGGCCCCTCTGCCTCTTTCTTTCTTTCTTTCTTTCTTTCTTTCTTTCTTTCTTTCTTTCTTTCTTTCTTTCTTTCTTTCTTTCTTTCTTTCTTTCTTTCTTTCTCTATTCAGGGGTGAGTCCCCCCTCCCTGCACCGGACCCCTCTGCCTCTCTCTCCACTGCTGTTTAGACGTGGCACCACGCCAGAGGTGTTCCTAAGCTTATTGGCCAGGACAGCAACCCTCCATCAGGCACCTCTCGCCCAATTGGGGATGCCCATCGCCTGGGAATATCCCTCCAATCTATTGAGAGTTTCGCCCTCCTGTTTCTTCTTCTCCTCTTTACTTTAATTTACCCTTTCATCTCCCAAGAGTCATGGGAACTGCACAGTCAGTAATGGACAAAGGCATGCCTCTAGGCTGTGTTTTGCACTCCCTTGACTCTCTGTGCCTTACTCCTCCTCCCCCATGAGTCCTAGGAGCTGCACACTCCTCATGGGACAAAGGCAAGCCACTGGGATGTCTTTTGTGCTTCCTCAACTCTCTGGGCCTTTCCCTGCTTCTCCTAAGAGTCATGGGGACTGCACATTCCAAACAGTACAAAGGCAAGCCACTGGGCTGTCTTTTGAGCAACTTCGTTGCTCTGGGCCTTAAAGACCATATTAGGCCTCCTAAATTAATTTTCTCTTACAACATGGCCAGGCCACAATATAGATTGGATAATGACTCCAAATGGCCAGAAGATGGCACCCTAGACTTTGTAGTCCTTCCTGATCGAAACAGTTTCTAGATCCACACAGACAAGTGGGCTGAAATTCCCTATGTCCAAGCTTTGCTCTCCTTGCTTGTCTTTCTCTCCATCTCTCTAAACAAACTCCTTCTGTCAACCTTCGCCTCTGTGTCTTCCAGCCATCTTCTCTGGAAAGGTAATTTTCCTTGTCTTGTAGCAATTCCTCCCCCCCCCCCCACCACCACCTACACATATGCCCATTTGATCGTTTGAGATTGGATGGCCTCCATTCCAGGCGACAGCCCTTTGGCTTATCCCCTTGAATGTGAAGCACAGGCTGGGTCCTGGAGGTTCCCTCTTAAAGGCTAGCCATCCTGGGCCCAAGGTTCCTGAAGCTCAAGCCTTTTTCTTTCCTTGCTCCTGTCACTATATTCTTCTTCTCTAGGGCCTGTATTCTCTTAGCTAAAACTCTCTGTCTCACTCATTGTCTCTCCTCCAGAGCACCCATACTCTGTTAGGGTGCACCCTTCCTTTCTTCTTCTCTATTTGTCTGCTTGCTGGCTTATTATACCAAGTTTCTTTACCATCGTGACTTGTCCAGAAATTTGCCATCTAGGCCACATAGTGGGTTTCACAGGAACCCCCACCCCCACTCTTCCACCAAGCTTACTCTTTCTTCACTAGTCCAAGTGCTCAAAGGTCAATTCATATGTTAATGTGTTACACTACCAAAATTATCTTAAGCATTTTCTGTTCTTGTTAATCAATGCTTGTTTAAGCATGGAGATTTGTTAAATTGTTTGGCAAAGGTTTGAGTTTTGTTTGGTATTGCCTGTTTTTCTAGCATTGACCATGTGGTTCTATTATGCAATGAGCAAAAATATCTTTTGCCACTGGAATTCCAAAGTGTGCCTTAAAACCTTTGTGCACAAGTGTGTATGTGTGTGAACATGATAAAAAAAACTCATTGTAATACATAAAAACTGTGATCATGGTGTGAGAAAGTCTTTTTTAAAAAATCAAACTAAAGTGCTTCTATCTTTTTTAAAGTGTTCTGTCTTACAGATTTTTTTTGATAGTGATTGTTAGAGGGAGAAATCTTTATCAATGGACATAAAAGGAATAATTCACCCCCTTTCTAACCTTGGTAATCAATTATACTTAGAATGTGAGTCTATCTCCTTGACAAGGAGGAAGGACAGTATGGATTGGGATAAAAACCAAACAGACTTCTCTGCCCAGGAAGCCTGGTTCTGGGTAGAATAACAATAAATTGCATTGAGACTCATCATGCAGTTCTAAGGTAACCAAAGCTTAAACTGGCTTAAACTGGCTCTGCAGGCCAAGAGAAAAAATTGGGCAGTTTAAAACTCCTTATCATATTTGGGTTCTAACAAATGTGTATAAGAGTTAAAACCAAAATTCATGTAAGTGTTTATGTCAAGGTCCTTAAATGAACTCCTTTTAACTCAAATCCACTCGAAACCATCTAATACAGAGATGACAATGGTTTTAACCTTAATTAGTGTTCTAAAGTGCTATATTCAGTTTGATCAGTTACTCTTTCAAAACTCTCATCATGTCTATTGAGTTTTGACTTTACAAAGTTTTATCCTCTACAGAATTTATAGTCAGACCCACAGAGGGATAAGTGTTTATTGGTTAAACTTAACTTCCTCCTCCTCCTCCTCTTCTTCTTCTTTCTCCTCCTCCTCCTCCTCCTCCTCCTCCTCCTCCTCCTCC
>NW_012267306.1:1824924-1848265 GCF_000151885.1 Dipodomys ordii
CCTCCTCCTTCTTCTTCTTCTTCTTCTTCTTCTTCTTCTTCTTCTTCTTCTTCTTCTTCTTCTTCTTCTTCTTCTTCTTTCTTCTTCATTGTGGGGCTTGTACTCTGGGCCTGGGTGCCCTCAGCTCTTCAGTTCAAGGTGAGAGCTCTACCACTTGAGCTACAGTGCCACTTCTGGTTTTCTGGTGGTTAATTGGAGATAAGAGTTTCATGGACTACTTTCCTATCTGGCCTGGCTTTGAACCATGGTCCTCAGATCTCAGCCTCCTGAGTAGCTAGGATTACAGGCGTGAGCCACCAGAGCCCAGTAAACTTAATTTTTAATAAGTTAAACTATTAACTTATTAACTATTAACTATTCTTAATAAGTTCTAGGTCTAGGTAGGCCCTGCTTAAAAACTATTTTTTTATTGACCTCCTTGTTGCTTCAATAGGCATGACTCTACTTGATCTGTCAATCACCTGCCCCTCCACTATAGGACATGCCTCAGTCAACTGGGACAAACTATCCTCGCAATGAGCAAATGGGACATCATCCTAGCAAGACCTCCACTAGGCTTACTCCTTCTTCACTCCTCTAGGTGTACAAAGGTCAATTCATACGCTAATGTGCCTCTTAATTAAAGTCATTGTAAAGGTTTTCTATTCTTGTTATCAGTGTTATCAATATTTAAGCATGGAGATTAAATTCTGTTTGTTGTTAGCAAAAGTTTTACATTTTGAGTTTTTACCTTGTATTTTGTTCAGGGTTGCCTGTTTTTACAGCACTGACAACATGGATCTATCATACAGTGGGCAAAGATGTCTTTTACCATTGGAATTCCAAAAATCTTATGGACGATTTTCATTTCTTAAAACCTAAGTGTGCCTTAAAACTTCTGTGCATAGGGTTGGGAAGGTGGCTCAGTGGTAGAGGGCTTGCCTTGCAAGCCAGAGGCCCTGGGTTCGATTCCTCAGCACCACATAAGCAAAAAGAAAAAAGCCAGAAGTGGCGCTGTGGCTCAAGTGGTACGCTAGCCTTGAGCTGAAGAGCTGAGGGACAGCGCCCAGGCCCAGAGTTCAGGCCCCACGACTGGACCCAAAAAAAAAAAACAAAAAAAAAAACTTCTGTGCATGTGTATGTGTGATGACATGTCCAAAATAATCTCATCTTAATGCATAAAATCTGTCATTATGGAGTAAGAAAAAGTCTTTTCTAAGCCGGGCGCTGGTGGCTCACGCCTGTAATCCTAGCTACTCAGGAGGCTGAGATCTGAGGATCGCGGTTCAAAGCCAGCCCAGGCAGGAAAGACCGTGAGACTCCTATCTCCAATAAAACCACCAGAAAACCGGAAGTGGCGCTGTAGCTCAAGTGGTAGAGCGCTTGCCTTGAGCTGAAGAGATGAGGGACAGCGCCCAGGCCCAGAGTTCAAGCCCCATGACGGACAAAAAAAAAAAAAAGTCTTTTCTACCAACTAACATGCTTCAAACTTAATATTTACTGAAATAATTTGCTTTTTGACTGCAGTTGTAACTGCTTGTTAGAAGGAAAAATCTTTATCAATGAAAGCAGTGAAAGGAATGTGACCCAGTCTGGCTTTTAGCCAGCTGTGATAGACAAAACTGTAGACTCCTTTCTAACCTTGCTAATCAATTATGCTTAGAATGTGACAGTTTCAATTGGGATAAAATCTAGCAAACTGCTCTGCTCTGGCAGCCTGACTGGGGTGGAACAACAGTTCAGTTTTGAGATAACCTGGCTCCACAGGCCAAAGAAAGAGTTAACCCAAAACACAAATTAAGGAAAAAACAGTAAAGAAATTAGGAGTGTAAAGAAAGAGGAAAGCTAGTAGAGAATGCATTGAGAAAGGAATTGAGGAGGCAAAATGGTTTCTGTAAGGTTTTAGGCAAGAAAAGGACCACTCAGAGAGAAATAAAAAGATTGACAGGAAAGTTTATTGGGGTACGCTCCTGGGTGAACTCCCTGGTTGGGATCAGAGAGCTTGCACTATGTTTAGTTGCAGCAGAGCTTTAACAGGCGGGGTAAAAGTTGAACTGTTAGTGAGTGGTGACTTGTGGCATGTAGCTTGTTTTGCAAGTTTGAGCAGTGGTTTTAGGTTTTAGGCCAGTGCACTCAAAGAACGGTTGACTCAGAAGGATGTGGTCTTTCTTGGCAGCAGGTCTGTCCCCTGCCCCCCCACCCCCACCCTGGGCGCCTGACATTTTCTCTGGCTGCCTACTTCCACCAGTGGCCTGACAGTTTCCTTTGGGTAAGAAAATATTTTGGAAAGTAAGCGTTGTCTTCAATGTCTCTCCAAAATGGGAGGAATTAACCCCAGAAGGTTTGAATAAGTAGAATATGGTGTGAGTCAGTAGAGGATGATGTGAATATTGAGTTTTATAAGATAAAGCTTATACATTGGTAAAATTGGCATGTAATTATCTGTAATGTAAAAACTGATCTAAGATTTTTTCCTTATTAATATTTCTGACCCCCCCAAGTATACAAGGCTCCTTGGAAACAAAGCTGGAAAAAAAACTAGCAAGCCTACATCCTTCATAAAGTTGGTATGTAATTAAGTTGGCTATGATTTAAATAAGGTCAAGATTAATACACTGATGTAAAGCCAAAATCTTATTTATTATGTCCATCTATATAAGTAATTGTATAAACCAAAGTTCACTTAAGTGTTTGTTTAGGTCAAGCTCCTTCAAATGAACACCTTTTAACTCGAATTACATTTTTCCCTGTTTAATATGTAAGCTGCCTTGGATATAGAGCTCAAAGGACACCAACTCCTGCATTCTTCATTGTAATCACAAAGGCTTATACTGACACTCACAATGTCTTAACTTCAATTACTATCCTAAAATGTTATATGCAATTAAAAATAACAACATTTATATTTGATCTCCTTCTTGCTTCAGTTGGGAGTAAGGAGGATCATGGTTCAAAGCCAGCCTGGGTAGAAAAATCCCTGTGAGATTCTCATCTCTAATTAACCAGCAAAATCCTGGAAGTGGTGCTGTGACTCAAAGTGGTAAAGTGCTAGCCTTGAGAAGAAGTGCTCAGAGACAGAGCCCAGCCTTGAGTTCAAACCCATGACTGACAAAAGAGATGCCAACCTGGACAAACCATCCCAGCAATGAGCACCTAGACCCCTGGAACAAATTTAGTCCTGGAGCAAGAATGGATGGTGTCACATCCAAATAGAGTTACTTTGCACTCACCCTTTCAAAATTAACCACAGCAGGGAGATCAAAAGAAATAGTTAATAAGCATACCTATCTAATGTCCATACCTGTCTACCTTCTAATTGGACACAGAAACTTACATTCTTTCTTTTTTCTTTTTTTGTCAGTTGTGGGGCTTGAACTTGGCCTGGGCACTGTCCCTAAGCTCTTCAGCTCAAAACGAGCACTCTACTGCTTGAGCCACAGCACCACTTCCAGGAACTTAATTCTTGCCTTTGTTACCTACTATTTCTATTTGTAATGAGTCTTGGACTCAGGACAGTTCGCCTTGGCACCTTACTGGGTCTCCCATCTGTACTCTATAGTACAGACTCTATAAGCCCAGGCATCCAGTTACAGGAAATGATCAAGACCTCTCACCCAGCCTTTAACCACTCCAATCCAGCCCTACCTTCTGACAGCTTATTTTTTACCATCAAACTCTCCCCTACCCAGTCATCAGAAGCCATAGACCCCAGCCCAGTTATATGGAAATTCCACTTTCTTGGATCCTGTTTTCTTATCCATATTCAAAAGTTTCTCTTTAACAGGATAACAACCCTCATACAGGACACTACCTTAGAGCAAGTCAAGGCCATCCTATTACTGCAGGCAACTGGAGGCTTCACTTATGCCACCCTGCCTTGCCCAACACAGACCTGCACCCTGAAGACCCCTGCTCCAGTGACTCCTTGATGCCCTCATGTCAGCAGGAAGTAGCCAGAAAAGACCATGATGTCCTTCAACTTTTTATACCCCTTCAGCATTTCAAAGGATGGGCATCTGCTTTGTTCTCATAATTCCGTGTTGCTCCCATGGCCCACTGACTACCCTCACTCAGGGCCTGGTTCTTGGGAACCTTATCTGAAGGACTGCAGGCATCAGGAGGATCCCCCTCCATAGAACTCTCCATACAGGACTGTGTACACTGGAAGCCCCAAACAGGACAGTTTGGACAATAAGACCCCAGGGCAGGACAAAGAATTTCCAGAGAGGAGTCTGACCCAGTCTCTTCTTCCAGGCTACTCCTTTTATGTATCCAAAGACCCTATATGAAGGATTTGGCTCTTCCCTCTCAGCCCAATCTTTTTATGTATCTAAAGATGGAATAGGAAGGGTTGACCCCCACCCTATTTTCTCAGGTTTATACAGATGTCAGGTAGAGATATTTGTAGACTGCCTGACGCTGGCAGGGCAATCCACCTAAGCCTGGCTGTAAACATTCCATTGTGGGTCCAAAAAGCCCCACCTCCTTTGACTTAAGGACGTTTTTCATTAACTTCTGCCTCCTTACTTAAACCCTATTTAAGGCCCAGTCAACTACATCTCTTTGCACAACCTCTGATCTTATGGGATCCCATGCTAGGGTTATAGGTATGAGCCACCAGTGCCCAGCTTTTTTGATCAGGATTTCAACATTTGTGATCATGGTGTTGAGGATTGTGTCTTTTGGGATTATGGCCCAAAGTTACTTTAATGACTCAAGACGTAACAATAGTGTAAAGGACAAAGATAAACCTGGAAGTAGGGCTGGGAAGTTGGCTCAGTGGTAGAGCGCTTGCCTTGCATGCCTGAGGCCCTGGGTTCGATTCCCCAGCACCACATAAGCAAAAAGAAAAAAGCCAGAAGTGGCGCTGTGGCTCAAGTGGTAGAGCGCTAGCCTTGAGCTGAAGAGCTGAGGGACAGCGCCCAGGCCCAGAGTTCAGGCCCCATGACCGGACCCCCCCCCAAAAAAGAAAAAAAACCCTGGAAGTAAGAGGCTTCTGCTGTAGTAATGGAATATGGATATTGTATCTAAGTAACTCTATCTTGCCATCTTAATAAAAGTTAATAGAAAATGGGGACTTTCTGAGAACTCTGGAGGTGATAGAGGACATGTTTGGATTATAAACATGTCATGAGGAGTTCTAGCTCCTTCTAGAAAATTGGAGTTCTGATTGCCCCTTATTGTTCCCCTGAATAGTTTGCTCTGTGTATGTATAACACTTTTATTAGGAATAAATATCCTCATCTAGCTTGCTTTGTTTTATGTATAACACTTTTGTTAAGGCTTGGTCTCCACCCTAAGCATGTGGTTTTTAAAAAGCTATGTGGTAGCTCTATTTCTGCATCAGGTCTTTGTGTCTTTGTGACAGCAGTCCTCCTGCAGATGCTGGCTTTCTAATAAAGACTCCCAATTTGACCTTTCAAAATGTGGCTTCTCTGTTTTCTTGACATACAACAGTAAGGTCCTGTTTCAACGATGTAGACAAAAAAAATGATCAAGGCCTTACCTAAGGCATTGGCAATAGGAATGTAGAAACTTTTAAGAAGGAAGTTGAGTATATGTGAGAAGTGGAAGAGAAGGAAAACAGAGTGGACAGTGTTGCCATCTCTATGTGGGCAGATAGGAGGATATGAGTTTAGGTTTTGAATTTACTGAGATGAGATGATTTTTTCGTAGAAGTATCTAGCAGGGAATTATACCTATTCATTTCCACAGGGCCTTGCAGTTTTGTTTTGTTCCTTGTATTCCCAAACTTAGCATAAAACCTAGCTTTAAATCAATAAATCAATCTGGTCAGGACCTCCTGTTAATAATCTAGAAGGAGGGTTAAATTTGGCAGCGATATTGTCAGAGATGCTTTTATTTGAAGCCATCAGACTCATTAATTTCTTCTTTCCCTATGTGGATCCCTTTAATGTCCTTTCCTTGCCTTATTGCTCTGCTAAGGATTCTAGAATATATTGAAGAGGAGTAGAGTGGGCATCCTTGCCTTGTTCCTGATTTTAGGGGAAGTATGGTACTGGCTGTTGGTCTGTTGTATGTGGCTTTTATTGTTTTTAAAAATATTTATTTTCTTTTATTATTATTATTATCATTATTATTATTTTACCAGTTGTGGGGCCTGAACTGTGAGCCTGGGTGCTGTCCCTCAGCTCTTCAGCTCAAGGCTAGAGCTCTATCAATTGAGCCATAGTGCCATTTCCGGCTTTGTCTGCTTACATGGTGCTGAGGAATTGAACCTCATGCATGCAAGGCAAGCGCTCTACCACTGAGCTACCTTCCCAGCCCTGGCTTTTATTGTTTTGAAGCAAATTCCTTCGATTCCTAGTTTCACCAGAGCTTTTAACATGAGTGACATTGTATTTTGTCCAAGGCTTTTTCTGCATCTATTGAGATGATCATGTGGTTTTTGACCTTGGCTCTGTTGACAAGGTGAATTACATTTATCTTAACCCCGCACTCCAGACACACAGATGCGACTAGCATGAGGTTCCTAGGGGGACTGTCACCTGCTAAGCCAAATCTCTCCCGACCTGGTACTCTTCGAGCACAGCTGCATTCGGGTTTCCTCAGGTCCTTTCTGTGGTGGACTACGGTCACGGAGTGCTGTTTAGAGGCGTGGCCAGCGGCAGGCTCCGCCCCGTTCCGTGGCGCGCAGGCGGGTGGTGGGTGTGGAAGGCGGGGTGGCACCGGCCTTAGCTGGAGACCTGGAGGCCGGGGCCGCCTCCCAGCACCCATCCGCCGGCTTCTCTGGCTCCATCTATTGGGAGGAGCGGCCGCGACCTCGGCCTCCAGTGTCCCGGGCGGAGTGAAGCGGAGCCGCGGCCGCCGCAGCCGCCGCCGCCGCCGCGATGGTGCTACTGGGGCTACTGCAGGCTGGAGGGTCGGTGCTGGAGCAGGCGATGGAGCAGGTGACGGGCGGCAACCTGCTGTCCACGCTGCTGGTCGCCTGCGCCTTCACGCTCAGCCTGGTCTACCTGTTCCGCCTCGCGGTGGGCCACATGGTCCCGCTGCCTCCCGGGGCGGTAAGTTGCACCCTCCGGGGTCCGGGCGCGGAGGACGGCGGCCCCGGGGGCCGAAGGGCGGGCACGGGCCGGCTTCCGGGCAGCCAGCCGGTGATGCCAGTGCCAGGTGCCAGGTGCCGGCGCCCGCAGCCGGGCTTGGGGTCGGGGTGGGGGCCGGGGCGACTGCAGCACTGCTGCTGGCGGAGCCGACCGTCGGCCTTTGCCGGCCTCGCACCGACCAGCACGGTCCCCGGCCTACACGTGAGATTTTGTGTTTACTGTTTATAATCATTGGAAAGACAGAGATCTCTTCGGTGTTTGAAGCTGTTTTCCTCCTATCTGAGGAGTGTTGGGCCCATTTGAGACCACCAAAGATCTGAGAAAGGTCATCTGAAAGACTGACTCCCATCCTATTATCCCAGGTGCACACCGATGTCAGGCGAAGCCCCTGGTATGCCAGGGTGTCAGGCGAAGCCCCTGGTATGCCAGGGTGTGCGTGACCCCCAGGCGGGGCCCTCAGACCCGAGCCTGGCTGTCAACACTCCACTGTGGACCTGGCCTGTAAGGCGCTGAGGTCAGGCTGTGAGGCCAGTTGGAAGACCGGACTGGACCCTGTGAAGGTCATATCCTTTAGGCAGGACAGGCACAGAGCGGTTTAAACATTAAACCTAAGATAAGTGAATACCTACCTTTTGCTCTGTCTTTGCAGTCACTCCCTTATACTAAACTCAAGTAAGCCCTCTCCTTGCTCAGACTCTATAAAACCCTGACTCAACCTCCACCCTCCTCCCCGACTCTTTCCCTCCTCCCCCCCAACACCAGTCTCCAAGGTCATGGGAAAGCTGGGTTCCATGCTATTTGGGACTCAATAAACAGTCCTAGACTGTTGAGAATGGAGTCTGGCTTTTTCCTTTTTCTCTCTCTTCCGTTTTCCTAACATCATCCTTTTCTATCATTACATGTTTAGATTTTTCAGGAGTCTTAGTCTTGTAATCTGTGGTGATTTTATGATGAGTGCCAAGAAGGTTCCTCTTGGAGTTGATCTCCTTGCTTTAAAAAAAACAACAGTGGATCTATGAGACCGACCAGCTAGGCCGGAGCACTGGGACAGGGAGTCAGCGAAGTGACAGACACAGACTCAAAAGAGTTGCATCTGAGTGTATCTTTATAGAGGATAATTAACATGGATTCTTTTTTTAATATATTTTTATTGTGAAAATACTGTACAGAGGGGTTACAATTACGTGGGTAAGATAATGAGCACATTTCTTATCAAGCATTGTAGCCTCCTCCTTTGTTTCCCCTTCCCCTTCTATCCTCCTCTCCCCTTCCCCCCCACCAAAGTTGTAAAGTTCATTTTTCGACATAACGACTGTGACATAGATTCTTTGTTTATTTAAGCACGTAATCAATTTTTAAGAAAAGCAAAGCATTGATGGATTACATGAAAATTGATGACTATCCTACCAACTGTTTAAGCTAAGTGGTGCCAGACAAGTCTAAAATATTGTTTAATGCCTCATCTATTCAGCCTTTTTATGTTTAATAATTAACAAACCTAAGACAGGGCTGTACTTATATTGTACTCTTTTTATTTTTTCCATATATTTTCAAGTCCCTTTGAAACCATCCTAAAAACGACTTCCAGCTTGAGTCAGGCATTCTCTGTTTCCTATGATTTTTTTTTTTGGGTCCGGTCGTGGGGCCTGAATTCTGGGCCTGGGCGCTGTCCCTCAGCTCTTCAGCTCAAGGTGACCACTCTACCACTTGAGCCACAGCGCCACTTCCGGCTTTTTCTTATGTGGTGCTGAGGAATCGAACCCAGGGCGTCAGGCATGCAAGGCAAGCGCTCTACCACTGAGCCAACTTCCCAGCCCCGTTTCCTATGATTTTAATCCCAATATTTGTTCACATCAATTTCTTTTTTTTATTTTTATTTTATTTTTTTGTTTTTTGGTCAGTCGTGGGGCTTGAACTCTGGGCCTGGGCGCTGTCCCTCAGCTCTTCAGCTCAAGGCGAGCGCTCTACCACTTGAGCTACAGCGCCACTTCCATTCACATCAATTTCTAATTGTTATTTTAAACTATCTTATTGTTGTTTTGATAATAAACACCATAATGGCCTAGATCTACCTAATCTTTGCATAAAATCTAATGAGTTCCATAATACCCTTTTTTTCTTTTACATTAATCCATCTATTTTCATCTTTATAAGCTCCTGCATAAGGCAATGGTTCATCTGTCGGTTCAGGAAATGTGATGTCACTAACTTTATATTTAGTGAGAAACCACCATCTATTCCCTATAACACAAGCTGGACTAAACTTAATCATAACTGTTGAGGGAATCTTTCTTTTCCTTTTATTATCAGGGGTCCCTTTTTCTAGAACTCTCTGAGCTTCTGAGATAAATCCTAGCTTAGTTTAATTCATTAATCCTGCCTGTTGTAACATATCTGGAAATTTTAAGTTTCTGTATTTACTATGCGTGAGCCGCAAAACCGCTTGTGAAGTTGTAGGAGTTTCTGGAGGCAGCGTCACATCAGATGATTGATTGGGGCATTGCCCACATTTAATCTTTGGTCCCAGTCTTTATTATTTAGAGAAGCCGTCTCTATTGGACTGGAAAGATACAACATGCTCTGTTCACGGATCAATAGAAAAATAGCCAAAACGAGAATAAAGGCAACGAATGTACAGCCAAGAAGAATATAGTAAGAATAAAGGTAGAGGCTATAAAGGTGCAGCCAAATGTATGCGAAGCCTTGAACCAACACCCCCTTCCTGCAGGCATGCTTCCTTGAAGCTCATTGTCTAATGCGATCTCTCACGCAAGACTCCGCAGGAGGTGGCGTGGCAGATCTAGTTCATTTGCAGTGAGATAAACATGTTGATTGTAAATGTTGCTTAAATAATACTTTCCTTGCAGATCTGAAGTTTTTGTTCAGCTTTTAAAAAAAATCTTTCTCTTATTTCGGATTGAAGTGGTATAATATTTGAAATTAAGGTGAAAAGTCTAACATTATTTCAAAATATTAAAAAATTCACTTACACATTTTTTAGAGAGAAAACAATACTACAGAATATAGAGGCAATGGTTAAAGAATAAATATATAAAATATATGTAAATTGCTAGGTGCCAGTGGCTCATGCCTGTAATCCTAGCTACTCAGGAGGCTGAGATCTGAGGATCACAGTTCACAGCCAGCTTAGGCAAGAACATCCATGAGACTCATCTCTAATTAACCACCAGAAAACCTGAAGTGGTGCTATGTTAGAGCATTTGCCTTGAGCTGAAGAGCTCAGGGACAGTGCTCAGACCTAGAATTCAAGCCCCAGGATTTACCTACCTACCTACCTACATATGTGTGTGTGTGTGTAAATAATATGTATAAAGAAATATATAAATATGTATATGATGGATAATGCTAAAGCAATTCCTAGTGAAAAAATCCATACTTTTACAGTCCTATGTGGATATATTTTATTTTATATTTTTAATAGTGCAATGCAGTTTATTCTATGTAGTTTGATCATATTTACCTCCTCTATTACTTTTTCTGTCCCCCTTTTTTGTACAATTTTTATTATGTTTAAACACTCTTTTCATACATACATATAATGTACTTTGATTATATTTAACCCCCTTGACCCCATGCTTTTTCTTTCACCTTCTATTGCCTACTGGTTACCCCTTCCCAAATATTTATGCTTTATATTCATGTCATTATTTTTATTTTTTATTTTTAATTATTCATAGGAGAGAATCATGCTGTATTAATGTTTGTGAATCTGGCTCGAGATAGTCTGCTCCATTTTTTTCCTGATGACAAGATTTCATTCTTCTTTGTGGTTGAATAATAGAATAATATAATTATTGTGTATGAATTACATTTCTTTTCTGGTCACAGGATTTGAACTCAGGCCCTGGGCACTGTTCCTGAGTTCTTTTGTTCAAGGTCAGTGCTCTACCAGTTTGAGCAACAGTACTACTTCCTGTTTTCTGGTGGTTAATAGGAGATTCGAGTCTCATGGGCTTTCCTGTCTGGGACAGTGTTGAACTGTAATCCTCAGGTTTCAGCCTCCTGAGTTGCTGGGATTACAGGCATCAGTCACCAGTGAATCTCTTTATCCATTCATTAATTGATGGGTGCTAGGCCAATTCCATAGTTCAGCTTTTGTGGTTCCTTCTTTTTAGACAAGATTTTGCGACTAAAATTGCCCGTGGTAGTAGAAGTGATGACACAGGTTTCTTCCCTTTCTGCCTCTCTCTAGGTTGAATAGGTACACCACTAATATTAGACATCGTTTAAAGTCCCAGAGCCTGTTTGTCTAGTTGTTTATGTTATATATCATCTTTACAGATTTTGTTCTTTTTAGCTTCTCTTCAATGATATTGTCTGTTTGGCTGTTCTTGTTACTTTTTTTTTTTGGTCGGTCGTGGGGCCTGAAAGCTGGGCCTGGGCGCTGTCCCTCAGCTCTTCAGCTGAAGGCTAGCACTCTACCACTTCCGGGTTTTTCTGCTTATGTGGTGCTGAGGAATCGAACCCAGGGCCTCATGCATGCAAGGCAAGCGTTCTACCACTGAGCCACCTTCCCAGCCCCTGTTCTTGTTACTTTTGATGCTTCAGTTTTTGGTAAACTTGTTTTGATTAATGGCAAATACATTTAACTGTTCATTGAACTAGTCTGAGTTTTTCTCTTAAAATTGAAGTGGAGACTGAAATATTTCTTTTTCTCTTACAGAAAAGTCCACCATACATTTTCTCCCCAATTCCATTCCTTGGGCATGCCATAGCATTTGGGAAAAGTCCAATTGAATTCCTAGAAAACGCATATGAGAAGGTAAGTCTTAAAAATAGACTCCCCCCAAAACCACAAGCAAAAAAAAAAAAAAGAACTAGTTTAGATAAGTACTTTGCAAACTTTTCTTGTAAAATGGTGATGTTATGCTTATTGACAGGAGAAAAAAAACATAAAAATTGAAGCTTTTCTGGTTTGAGAAGGACAAAGGCCTTGTAGACCCCTTTAGTTTCTCCCAGTGTTCTGGGATAGTTCTAAATTTTATTTTTCACTGAATATACTTAAGATTGATAAAACTAATACTCTTGTTAATCATATATCTCAGATTGTCTTGACCTGTTCCATTCATTTTCTGTGATTTCACTTGCCCCTTGGATTGGATTACATGATATCATGGGCACTGGAATCTTTGATCCTCTCTAATGAGATTTCCTGTCAGTTCAGCTGTTAACTCTATACTTGTGCCTTGGACTTTGCTATTTTACCTCACAACAGCAAGTCACCTTATTCTTAGATCATACCTTCTGATTTCTTGTGCAACTTCTTGGAAAATAAACATTGTTTAACATTATTAGTCCCTGTTCCCATTTACTTAAGTTTTGATCCAGCAGACTTCTTTCTGGTTTTCTGGCTTTTGCTACTTTGGGTCCATAGCCCCTCATTTCAGTTACAGCATTGTCAACTTGTCTAGTTCCCTTGTTTTTGGATCTTTTCACTGTGCTCACCTGGCTTAAACACTATCTGTGGGGAGAGTTACTCATTTTCTTATTCCTTGTTCCAGATTGCTTCCTTCCTAATGTCATGAGTACTCATATTAAATGAAATTTCATATTGCTCAATTATTTAATGTTCTTGTTTTTGACTTAACATACACCCTAATGACTAATTCAAGCCTTTATATGTCTGAACTTCTGAGCCTTTCTACTTCTCCATCCAAGCAGATGATTTTGGCTCCTAATGAAAAGGGAGTTAAAAAGTCACTTAGCTTGGAGCTAGTGGCTCATGTCTATAATCTTAGCTATTCAGGCAGTGGAGATCTTAGGTTGAAATTTGAAGCCAGCTTGAATAGGCAATTTCACAAAACATTTATCTCCAATTAACCACCAAAAAGTCAGAAGTAGAGCTATGGTTCAAGTGGTAGAGTACTAGCCTTGAGCAAAGGAGCTGAGGGACAGCAGTCAGAACCCTGAGTTCAAGCCCCAGGATGAGCTAAAAAAACAATAACAAATACTCATACTCTTGATTTCAAACATATCAACCCAGTTGTGTTTATATAATCTTATTTTTTATAATAATGGTAATAATTATTAAACATCTACTTTGTTCACAGTTTAGTGCTTTGTAAAAATTCTTCCATTGAAGCCTCACAAAACCTCCTTCAGGTGTATGTATTATATGGATAACAAAACAGGTCATTTCTTACTGGGGGCCAAGTCAAGGTTTACACACAATGATTTCTTACTGAAAACAAATGATATTTTCTATGACCAAGATATTTTTCCCTCTATGAGTAATTTATATTATCTTGACAGCAGTTCCACGAATTTTAGACTCTTTTGGCTATTGCCATTTTATAGATCAGGGACGCTGAAGCACAGAAAGGTTAATTTTTCTGAATGTTGGATGATGGACCAATAGATGGAAGAGCTGGGGTTTGAATGCAGGCAATTTGGGATCAGAATCTTGTGCTCTAGCTCACTATGTTCTACTCTAATTTTATTGTGTAATCCTTTGTCTCCTATTGAAGACTGAACTCTTGATCCCTTTCTTTTGTTTCCAAACCCTTATGTTATTATTTTTTTTCTGTCAATGTGTTACATCTCCTCATTGAATCTCTTTTCCTTTTCCGTGAAAAATGTTCAGTGTTTTTCATTTAAGAAGTAGAAGACTTCTCTTATTAGTCTCCTGTCACACCCATTTATGGACTTGTCTGTGTTCACTGTCTGTTTCGATGACTCCTATTACATATTCTTTTTTTATTGCATATTCTTTTTCAGTTCTCTTTGGTCTCTGTTTTAGTCCCTTCATCAGTAAGCTTCATGTCACTAACCCAAAGGTCTTGGTCTCTTTTGTAACTCAATTATTGGCAGATATTTGCCATTTAATATTGGGGTGCTCTAACTTTTTGTCCTATGCCTGTATTTTCTTAGTAATCTTTTTTCTTACAGCTTCAGTTACTGGCTATATGTAGGTGTCACCCAAATTCATGTCTGTGGCTCAGGTCTTTTTTTCTGAGCTATAAACTTGGATGTCCAATTTCCATATGATTCTCTTAGTTGTTTGAAAGGCTTCTGAAAGCCAATATTTCTAATTAACCACTGTTTTTTCTTCCTCTCTCCAGTTATGATCATCTTATCCTAGTCTCCTCCTTGTTGTTTTCCAAGTTTTGAGGCATACTAGAAGCATAAACTTGCTTTTTGAAGCTGGACACTAGTGAGTCACACCTGTAATTCTTGCTACTTAGGCTGAAATCTGAGGATCACTGCTGGAAACCTCCTTCCCTCTCACCCCTCCCCAGGAAAGCCTGTGAGACTTTTTGTATTTATTTATTTATTTTTTGGGTCCAGTCATGGGGCCTGAACTCTGGGCCTGGGCACTGTCCTTCAGCTCTTCAGCTCAAGGCTAGTGCTCTACCACTTGAGCCACAGCGCCACTTCCGGCTTTTTTCTTTTTGCTTATATGGTGCTGAGGAATCGAACCCAGGGTCTCATGCATGCAAGGCAAGCGCTCTACCACTGAGCCACCTTCCCAGCCTTCCTATGAGACTTTTTATCTCCAATTAATCACCAAAAGGTCAGAAGCAGAGGTCTAGTTCCAGTGGTAGTACTAGCCTTGAGCACAAAAGCTCAGGGTCAGCACTCAGGCCTTGAATTGTAGCCCCAGGACTAACACCAAGAAAGAAAAAAGAAAAAATTCCTTCTTGATACTTCTAACTCTTATCCATTGCCAGTTCTGCAGATTCCATCTCCAAAATAACAATTTTCTCTCTGCTTGTGTCTCCCTGTGCCACTATTACCTCATGTCACGTGTTTATTAAATTTTGCAGTAGGTTCTGATTCATCTGGTGGCATTGCTTTTGCTCCTATCACATATTTTGCATAGATTAATATGTATATTCACCCACATGCATAAATGTGTCCTCACCATATAATTGAAAATATATCCAGTTTTCCTTCCCTTGCAAAGAAAAACCTTAATATGGCTTATCACGCTCTATATGTCTATGCTCTGCCTGACTCTTGGCTCCCATCTCCTCTTATTTTCCCCCTTTTACCTTTAGGCCTTTGTGCACACTCAACTACTACTACACTTGCCATTCATTCTCAGTCCTCGTGTCTTTTTACCTTTTCTGGTCTGGGTTTCTTTTCTTTGTGTAATACGTGTTTGCATTTGGAATTCTACTTTTGTTAATGTGATTATTTGTCTTATCTTTTCTAATAGATAAAAGCTTCATGAATCAGGGACAATCCTTTTTTTATTCACGGTTATATCCCACAACCTAGTCTTTAATAATAACTATAAACATGCAAGCTGAAGCATCTGATACCTAACAAAACTGACAGTAATAGCAAAAATGAAAACAGTGTTGATGAAGTAGCAAGCAAAACATTGATAATTAAATAGTGTTCTGGTACCCTCCTGTACCAAATACTAGAAAAAAGGCCAGAACGTTTGGTTGCTCCTCTACATTCATTTATTTATGGTGGTAATAGGGTTTAACCTCAGGCTTCATGCTTGCTGGGCATGAGTGCTCTATCACCTGAGCCATGCTTCCACTTCCCCCGTACATTTATTTTACACAAGGAAAAAAGAAGTATATTCTCAGAGTTCTCAGAAGTGTTCATTATACAATTTTATAGTAAAGGAAAAAAAACCCAACATCTCTGTGACACATTATCAACATGTCCAATTTTAACTGAGTAATTAACTAAATTAATATTGTCCTGTCTAATGGTAGAAAATATGATGTTCAAATGATAGAACAGGGTAAATGAGAAAAGGAAGAATTAAATGTATACAGTCTTTACAACTGGATGCACATAATTACAAATTTAAACAAAGGTTGAGGGTATTGAAAGATGAAGGGAATTTAAGATGTGAATGTCATGATTGTTTTCAATGAAGTACTTTGTAATTTAAGAACTTGAGTACCTTAGTGTTGCCTTTTTTGTTGTTGGTTAACCTCACTGTGAGCTCCTTCTTTAGTATGGACCTGTATTTAGTTTTACCATGGTGGGCAAGACATTTACTTACCTTCTGGGGAGCGATGCTGCTGCACTGCTTTTTAATAGTAAAAATGAAGACCTGAATGCAGAAGATGTCTACAGTCGACTCACAACACCTGTGTTTGGAAAGGGAATTGTATATGATGTGCCTAATGCGGTAGGTGGTACTTTTATGGCTCTGGACTAAACTAAATATAGCTAGATGTGTGTTATTATAAATTTATAATGTATAAATAATTTATCTTTTGGATCAAATGATCTGAAAAACTAGAAGGCATTAAATAAGTGAAAACTGAAGGAAGATAAAAATAATGTCAAAGTATGGTGGATGCTTGGGACATTGCATCGGCATTTGTACTGGGTTGGGAGACTGGAAAGTAACCTCCATAGCAAAATGGTCCCTGGAGTTAGGAGTGCAAAAAAGGAACCAAAGCAAAGCAGGAGTTGGGGCTAGTTTATCACTTGCTTAGGACCTTGATAGCTGTAGGCTACTTCATATAAATACAGAGATGCTTGAAGTGTCCCATAGCTAAAAAGTGCTCTTATTTTTATTTTCTACTTTTTAGAATGTGGTTTTCTCTAAGTGCTGTATAGTTAGAACAACCCACGGGATCCTATGATAAAACAAAAAGTTACTTTAATGTATACCCTTGAAATTTTCTGTCTTTTTTTGAAGATTTTCCAAGAACAGAAGAAAATGTTAGTACATGGTCTTAACTTAGACTACTTTAAACAGTGTGTTTCAATAATTGAAAAAGAAACAAAGGAATATTTCCAAAGTTGGGGAGAAAGTGGAGAAAAAGGTAAGCAAAATGTTTTACACTTGTCCTGTTCTTTTCTGTGAACAGGGATCTAGAATGTGTGTGTGTGTGTGTGTGTGTGTGTGTGTGTGTGTGTGTGTGTGTGTACAAAACAAAGCAGAATGTATCAAGCTACTGTGGATTTATGAGAAGGACATGTTTGACTACCATGGAGTTGTAAACAGAAATACAGTCTTTACATTAGACTGTAACTATTGCCTTTGAAGCAATAGCCTTATTTATAGTAGAAAACATCAGTTCACTACATTCAGGGCTTAGGTTTCAGCTTCTGTAGAGTCTAGAAACTTGTTCTTATCATTAATGCACCTAAAGGTGATATGTATATTTTTTAACTATGAAAGAAGCTGATGTGAACATTAGAACATTTCTTTATTCTATTACCTCTCTCTCTCTCCATTTAAACACACATCGTATGTACATATATACACATATATGTACAAATATACATACACAGTCTCATTTTATATCCTAAGCTGGACTTGAACTAACTCATCCTTCTGATGCTGGAACTATAGGCATGTGCTACCCCTTTGGTTAGAATTCCAATTTAATAAATGCATGTTTGATAGATACTTTTAGCATCAAGATGGCCAGAACATTTGCTGAACTTACGTAGTTACATAGTTACATAGAAGGTCACTGATGAATGTGGAATTAAAGGACAAGGAATTAACTGGATAATTTTCATGGCTTTTAAGTTAACAAAGTGGCTTTTGCCTGACACATCTGTCCCTAATGCTGGGATATAGCAATTGGCAATTATGGCTGCCTATCTTCTATGGTTAACACTTCAATATTTTTCCTTATCTTCTTGATTTGACCTAGGTAAAAAAAATTCAGTCTTTGGCCTTGTATTGGGAAAGCACCCAGTTATTGTCCTCATTCTATTTATTTCATTTACTGGGATTTAAATTTAGGACCTTGTACTTGCTAGGCAGGTATTTACCCCTTCAGCCATGTTCTAGCTCCTTTTTCTTTCAGTTATTTTTTTGGATAGGTCTTACATTTTTTTCCCCACGTTGACCACCATCTTCCTGTCTATGACTCCTGCATAGTTGAAATTACATATGACTACAATTGTGCCCAGCTTATTGGTTAAGGTGGAGGTCTTGCCATGTTTTCTCTTTTTTAAACCAGGGCTAGCCTAAAACCTTGATTCCCCCCTCCCCCTCCTTAGTTACCAAGTAGCTGGGATTACAAGTATGCATCACCATACCTGGCATGTCCTCAGAGGCTTTAAACAACCTTATTGATGGTTTTTACTGTGAATTGAAAATCACATAACCATATTTATCCTTATTTTCACGGTGTAGAAGAGCTCATGAGTGCATTTAGAGATGCCTTTGTGGCATCTATTTTGGCTGACAAAAGGTGCATTGTACATCCGATAATTTTGCTTATTGACTTTATGTTCTTATATTGTAGCATTGGGGCTGAATTCTGGGCCTCAGATCACCACACTGCTATTTGAACTGTACCTATAGCTCCCTCCTCTCCCCTTTTTGTTTCTCCCTTGCCTTTTTAGCTGGAGCCTTGCTGGCCTCTCAAACTCAAAAACCTTCTCCCTCTATCCTCTGAGTAGCTAGGATTACAGGCATGAACCACCAAGCCTGGCTGTGCTTGTCTTTTTTTTTTTAATTGTCATTTTTTTTCACAAATCCTTTATGTCTTTGCAAAAATGTTTCCAAAAGCTTTGGGTAGTAGTGATGATAATGATTCTTTTTCCCTTAGATGTGTTTGAAGCTCTTTCTGAGCTTATAATTTTAACCGCTAGCCATTGTTTGCATGGAAAGGAAATCAGAAGTCAACTCAATGAGAAGGTGGTCCGGCTGTATGCTGATCTGTATGGAGGGTTTAGCAATGCAGCCTGGCTCCTGCCGGGATGGCTGCCTCTGCCGAGTTTCAGGTATGGATAAAGAAAATGTTGTACTTGGTTATTTAACTTTGTGTAACTACTGTGATATTGGTGTGTTAGGAGAGTCCCTATTGTTTTATAAGAAATTAAGACAGGTTTCTTTAATGCGCTCATTGAAGCTGTTTCAGCTGATTGAAAAAGGGAATTTGTTGTCTGTCCTAAGGTTTTAACATTTACCTGTCACATATTCCTGTACTCAGGAAAGTCTGAACTAGACTTCTGTGATGCAGCACTCTTTAAAGCACTGTGTGAAAGTCTTTGGTGGTTTTGTATATGCACATTGTGAAACTTCTTTCTTGGGAATATTTGTCCCTTCATTTAGTTTTCTGTTGGTCAGCTTGTCAACTATACTGTGATTTCCTCAAGGACAGTGACCATCTGTGATGCAAAGCAATAGTACCCTTATTTGCTATGTAGCTCTCAGTTCTGTTAATAGCCTTCCTCTAACTTTACTGAATCTTTTTTAGATAAGAACTGGGGTGCTGGGGCTGAGAAGGTGGCTCAGTGGTAGAGCACTTGCCTTGCATGCATGAGGCCCTGGGTTTGATTCCTCAGCACCACATAAGCAGAAAAAAAAGCCGGGAATGGCGCTGAGGCTCAAGTGGTAGAGCGCTAGCCTTGAGCTGAAGAGTTGAGGGACAGTGCTCAGGCCCAGAGTTCAGGCCCCATGACTGGACCCAAAAAACCCCCCCCAAAACAAAAAAAAAACAAAAAAAAAGAACTGGGGTGGAGTTAGTTGGTACTTTTTCTTTCTTTCCTTCTTTCTCTTCTTCTTCTTCTTCTTCTTCTTCTTCTTCTTCTTCTTCTTCTTCTTCTTCTTCTTCTTCTTCTTCTTCTTCTTCTTCTTCTTCTTCTTCTTCTTCTTCTTCTTCTTCTTCTTCTTCTTCTTCTTCTTCTTCTCCTTCTCCTTCTTCTTCTTCTTCTTCTTCTTCTTCTTCTTCTTCTTCTTCTTCTTCTTCTTCTTCTTCTTCTTCTTCTTCTTCTTCTTCTTCTTCTTCTTCTTTTCTGTTGGTCATGGGGCTTGAACTCTGGGCCTGGGCACTGTCCCTGAGCTCTTCAGCTCAAAACTAGTGCTCTACCATCTTGAGTCACAGCACCACTTCTAGTTTTCTGGTTATTAATTGGAGATATGAGTCTCACAGACTTTTCTGCCCAGGCTGTATTTGAACCTTGAGTCTCAGATCTCAGCTTCCTGAGTAGCTAGGATTAGAGTTTTGAGATACTAGTACCTGGCAAGTTTGCAGGTTTTTGAAAAAGAAATAATTATTTATTGAGATTAAGTGATTACATAAATTTCACAGATTTCACACTATTGTGGGAGAGTGATTACTTAAAGTCACATATACATTTTAACCTTCACTAGGCAAATTGTCATTATTATGGTCTATACAGTTTGTGAATTCTATAAGCTTAGACAATACAACCATTTCTTCCACATCGGGTGGTATGTACATTTCTTTCCTTTTGCTTAGTGTTAGCTGTTCCCTCTTTCCTTCTCATTCCCTTCCTCCCATCGCTGCCCTTGAGTTGCTTAGTTCATTTTCATCAATGTCCAGTGCAGCTGATGGGCCCCTGTGTTGTATTTCCCCACTTCCCTCTGATTTTGTGCCATCCTCCTAGCTTTCCTCAGATGTGCACATGTATAATATGTGAGATCAAGAACATGGAGTCATTTAGAAATTATATGGCAAATTAAGTAGGTGTCCTTTGTTTCTTGTGTCTTGCTTACTTTGTCATATCTCCTTGCATTTTGGATTTAACATCCACATATCAGGAAGACCATGTGCTGTTTGTCTCTCTGATGTTGGCTTACCTCACACAAAATGATTTGTTCTAGTTCCATCCATTTCCCTGAAAATACCATCATTTTTTCCTATCTAATGGCTGCATAATATTCCATTGTGCATAGGTACCACAATTTTTGGATCCATTCTTTTGTAGTGGGGCATCTGGGTTTCCATATCTTGGCAGTTGTGAACAGTGCTGCAATGAACATGGAGGTGCATGTGCCCTCAGATCGTGACTCCTGTTGCTCAGGGTAGATGCCTAGGAGTGGTATGGCTGGGTCATAGGGGAGGTCTAAATTTAGCTTTCTGAGGAACCTCCAGACTGCTTTCCAAAGTGGTTGTATTAAGTGTACATTCCCACCAGCAGTGTAATAGGGTTCCTCTTTCTCCACATCCCTACCAACATTTGTTGTTGGCTGATTTAGGATTTGGGCCATTCTGACTGGGGTAAGGTGGTATCTCAGGATTGTTTTTATTTGAATTTGCTTTATGGCCAGGGATGATGTACATTTCCTCATGTGTGTCTTTGCCATTTTTATCTCTTCTTCTAGAAGTCTCTCTTTAGCTCCCTTGCCCATTTAATGATTGGTTTGCTACATTTGGGAGGGATTACAAGTGTCTTGAGTTCCCTGTATATAATGAATATTAGACTTTTGTCTGATATGTTGCTGGTAAATAATTTTTCCTAATTGGTTGGTTGTCTATGTTTTTAGATGTGCAGAAACTTTTTATTTTAAGACAGTCCCATTTGTCGAGTCTCTCTCCAATTTGTTGTGACCCTGGGACTCTGTTCAGGAAGTTCCTGCCTGTGCCTACAAGTTCAAGTGTCTCTCCTACTCTGTCCTGAAGCACTTTCAGAGTTTCAGATTTGATGTGAAGGTCTTTAATCCTCTATCATCTCTTGGTGGTAGCCTTTGCCTTCCATTTCTTTTTCGCTTTCACTGGCGTGCCTGGCTGGGTGGCTGCTGGCCTTTGGGGATGATTTGATATCTTCCCTGCTGATGAGTCTTGTAATTTTTCTCCGGGATTTTTGCCTGAGGACTCAGTGATTATCAGAGTCAAATCCTGCGTTGGTTCCTGGGTCAACAGCAGCCAGCCAGAACACACCTGTGGGGTTCCTTCTGCCCCTGGCTGCTGGAGTCTGCTCATGGCTCCCGATTTCAGCCAGAAACCCTCAGTTTAACTTGTTAGAGCACCCACCCCGCACACACAGGCGGGGCTCCTTCTGCGGTTCCAAGGACCGGCTGTGACCTGGCAGGCTGGGTGTGTTCCCCACGTTGCTGGGGCGATTTCACAATTCCCTGCCTCAGTGGGACCAGAAGCCCAGGTGGGAGGCAGAGGGGTCTAGGTCTAGCTCTGGGCGTTACCATCAGCGCTGGTCTCCCGTGGCAGGGTGGGGTGTCGTCCATGGGTACTCACTTATCCTGGAACTGGTTAAGGGCCGTCCAGTGATGGTGTGGCAGATCACTGTATCTGTGTACTGTAGATCACAGGTTGCCACTGTGCTCCATTGCGATGATTGTGGGCTGAGCAGTGTGGGGCTCTGGGCCGAGGTTTCACAGTCTCTGTCTTCTTACTCGGTCAGGTCCAGAGCCATGGAGGTTTTCTGGGCTGTAGTTCTATGGATCACGACGGCTCTGAGGTCCCAGGCAGCCAGGGGTGGGGGGAGGGAGGAAATGGGGGCTGGCTTGGAGCCGGGCTCCTCTCTATTTGGCTGGAGAAAGCTTGGTGTTTCCCTACTGTTTCGTTTCCATCTTGCTTCCTGCATCTCTTTTAAAAAAATTGTTGTGAAAATACTGTACAGAGGGGTTACAATTACATGGACAAGATCATGAGTACATTTCTTATCAAACATTGTAGCCTCCTCCTTTGTTTCCCTTTCCCATCCCTTCCCATTCCCCCTTCCCCCCCTCAAAAAAAAATTGTAAAGTTCGTTTTCAACATAACGACTTGTACATCTCATTGTTGCAATGGGTCCACCTGTATCCCTCTTTTTTTTTTTATTTATTTATTTTTTTTAGCCCCTCCATTGTTTTCCCCCTACCATCCCCTCCCTCCCTCCCTTCCCCGAAGTTCTTTTTTTTTGATTGTGATTAAGTGATTACATAGTTTCTATGTGACCTGGCAGGCTGGGTGTGTTCCCCACGTTGTATCCCTCTTTAAACGGTTTGTTTTTTCCCCTTCCCCTCTCCAAATTATGCCAACACCAAATACAATGAAAGCAAGGGTTATACTGTGGGGAAGGGACATACAAAGCAACAAAGAAATCATCTTATAAATATATTAGAAACAATCGCAAGAAAGGAAAAAAAAAACATTTGAATACTTATCATGGGGTTCATTTCACCAAACATCAACTTATCTGACCTTTTCTGCTTGTCTCAGTAGCAAAAACAATCCTTAACAGAAAGAACAGCGCTGGAGGAATATCAATACCAAATTTCAAACTCTACTTCAAAGCCATAGTAATCAAAACAGCTTGGTACTGACACAAGAACAGACCTCGGGACCAATGGAATAGAATTGAAAACCCAGAAATGAACCTACAGAACTATAGCTATCTAATCTTCGATAAGGGAGCTAAAAAAAATAGAATGGAAGAAAGCCTCTTCAGTAAATGGTGCTGGCAAAATTGGTTAATCACTTGTAGAAAACTAAAGCTAGAGCCTTATATATCATCATGCACTAGAATCAACTCCAAATGGATCAAAGACCTGGAGTCAAAGCAGACACTCTGAAAACATTACAGGATGGAATAGGAGAAATCCTAGGTCTCCTTGGCACAGGCCAAAATTTTCTTTTTTTTTT
>NW_012267306.1:1860607-1866405 GCF_000151885.1 Dipodomys ordii
CCCAGTTCCTGGTTGCTTTCTTCAGGTTGTGTCCTCCCTCTTAGAATTCTTTGTAATGCTGGCTTACTGTTTATGTATTCATTTAGTTTTTCTGTGCTATTAAAAGTTTTCAGTTCTCCATCGAATGTGAATGCTAGCTTTGCCGGTATATTAGTCTGGGTTGGCAGTTATTGGCTCTCAGGGCTCGTATGGTGCTTTCCCAGGCTTTTCTTGCATTCATTGTTTGTGTGGAGAGATCTGCAGTAATTCTAATTTTTTTCCCGTTGTAGTATAGCTCCTTCTCCATTTTTGCTGCATGCAGGATTGTTTCCTTATTATTCAGATCCATCATTTTATTTTCTGCCTCTGGTTTTTCTCTGAGTGTTCGTCTTTTTGTTGTTGTCGGTCTCTTGGGGAGATTAAGCGTTGGAACTCGAACTCTCTTTTTGGTTGGAGAGAGCTGTGGTGTTTCCCTACTGCCCCATCGCCATCTTGGTCCCCCCTCTCTTGCCTGGTTTCTTAAATCAGTATGAGCAGGCAGAAAGAAGCTCTGCCTTCCCAGGGACTTTATGACCCACCTCCCAGGCTAGTTCAGAGGAGGTGAACTGTTTTGAGTATCACAAAAGAGGGAGATGGCTCTTTCCTCTAGCTTGGAGTTCCTGTGATGGGGCTACTTGTGGGTAGGGTTGAGGCCTGTCAGCAATCAGTAGCTTTTCCCTGAGGGGCTAGCTCCTGAGACACTCACACAGCCCAGCCTAAAGCCAATGTCAGGATTTATGTATACTGAGTTTCCAATTGTTTTTCCTTTACCCTTCTGCACCTGGGGCTGCTGGCTGTGCTGCAGAGGGATGGGGCAGCCTGCAGCTGTTTACCCAGTGAAGAAAGTTACTCTGCCCTGGGCAGAACTTGCTCTGCTGAGAAGGGCAACTTTGGGGGCAGGGGTGGAGCTGAGCCCAGCAGGTCAGGTTCTTTTGACCTGTTGAAAGGCCCTATTGCTTCTTCGAAGGCCTGAGTTACAAGCTAGCTGCTCTAACCTGGTCTTTGTCAGTATCAAAGATGGAGTTCCTCTCTGGTGGTGGGGGAGGGGCTACCTTCCCACTGTTGCTCTGTGAGAAAGCATGAGGATGTCTTGTGGGGTATTCATGTCTTTCCCTTTGCTTCTGGGTGGTCCACAGTCTGCGACTGTCTGTGGTCAGCAGGATGATTTCCACTCCTTGTCAGTTCTTGCTGGCATTGAGTAGAATCCACTCTCACACCATCTCTGGCGCCTTTTTCCCAGGCTCTTCTCTGTTGATATGGCAGCTGCCATGGACACTGGTGAGTGCTCAAATCTGTCTCCTTAACCAAGCTGCCTGAATTTTTCCTCTCTGGCCAAACTTTCTGTACTATGATGGCACACTTAGTGTGACTCTCCAGCCTTGGATTTTTCACTGTAATACTAAAACTGGCTTCTACGTGAGAGCTTGCTTACTCCCCAGCTTCTCCTCTGCCATCTTCTCTCTCCCCCTATTCGAAAATATTACTATTTTTAAAAAATAATTTTATTTTTGAATTACAGGCGCAGGGACACAGCTCATCGGAAGATCAAGAATATGTTCTACAAAGTAATCCAAAAACGCAGGCAGTCAGCAGAAAAAATTGATGACATTCTTCAAACTTTACTAGATTCTACATACAAGTAAGAGCAGATCAGATTGCATATCAAATTGAAGCAGGAAAGTAGTCATTAAAGCATAATTAAATAGTATTTTTAGTTAAAAGGTAAGAGTAGAAGCTATGGTGCTTTTAATTGATGGAACCTAAATTAGTATTGAACCCTGTGGCCAAGAATAATGAAATTGGTATGTAAATATGACTCTTTGTCTAAGGGTGGAGGCATGCAATGTTGAGTGGCTGTGTGCTTCCTTCCCTAGAGATGGGCGGCCTTTGACAGATGACGAAGTGGCAGGCATGCTTATTGTGCTGCTCTTGGCTGGGCAGCATACATCCTCAACTACTAGTGCTTGGATGGGCTTCTTTTTGGCCAGAGACAAAACACTTCAAGAAAAGTGTTACTTAGAACAGAAAACTGTCTGTGGAGAGAATCTGCCTCCCTTAACTTATGACCAGGTTTGTTGGAGTTTTCTGTTTCATTGCTGCCTTTTATATTGTCTCTTTTAAATAGACACTTTGAGATTTGTCTGTATATTTTAGCTTAAGTTAATAAGCTTCTATATTTTTAGAAAACTCAATAACTTTATCTACCTATTCCAGAGTGATTGTTTTTTTCTATTCAACTTACTCTGTTTTACACAGATGCCTTGGGAATTCTATGGTGGTACTTTGGGTTTCAAGTCTGGCTTCTGTAGGTTCAGGAAAGTATTGTGTATGTTGTGTGTCTTAGGAAAGGTAAAAATCTCTGAATTAAAGTTTCTGGTCCAGGGGCTGGGAAGGTGGCTCAGTGGTAGAGCGCTTGCCTTGCATGCATGAGGCCCTGGGTTCGATTCCTCAGCACCACATAACCAGAGAAAAAAAAGCCAGAAGTGGCATTGTGGCTCAAGTGGTAGAGCACTAACCTTGAGCTGAAGAGCTGAGGGACATCGCCCAGGCCCAGATTCCGGCCCACAACCGGACCCAAAAAAATAAAAATAAAAATAAAGTTTCTGGTCCAGATGGTCAAATTGTTCAGGGAACATCCAGAGTAATAATGATAGTAATGGAGATTAGAAACCCAAAACATTGCATCTAGCTTGCTGGACAGAAAAAAGAGGACTATGCAACCTGCTATTTTGTCTCTGAAGCAAATCTGGCTATATACTCTTCCTGGAGTTTTTTTTCTTTTCTGGGTGTGTGTCTGTTTTAAGTCCTTTAACATGGTGTGTTAACATTAATTTTTAAATGGTAAATAATTGCTACATTCCTGGGCTATATGGTCATTTTATAGGTTCCTGCATCTTTTTTGCTAATATATTCTTTTGAGGATTTTCCACTGAAATTCATAAAGGTTATATATTTAGAAAGTAAAATTGATCTAGGGTGGACTTAGTGGTAGAGTATCTGCTTAGCAAGCTGGAGGTCTTGAGTTGAAATTGCAGTATTACCATGAAAAATCTAAAATTAAACCAGAATGAGACAATTCTGGACATCAAAGTTCCTTGTTGGAAGGTGGGTTTTTTGTTTAGTTTTTTTTAAAACTGACTTTTCTGGATTAAGTATCTAAAGTACATATTTGTCTTATAAAGTTGTTTAACTCTTTTTTTAAATGTTAGTAGTCGCCTAATGATATTTAGAGATTTTTTTTACTGTCTTGAATAATTAAGTCTTTCAACTTTTCTGAGGGGCTTTTTATGTCGACATGTTATTAATACCATTTATATATCAATAATAGCAATTAAAATTCAGCCTTCATTTCTGTTTGTGTAGATTAGTAATAGGTGAGCCGTCAGAGCCTTGTCAGATATTACTTGGGCATGTCATTACTCTGTATATGCAAACACACTTCAAAATTACTGTGTAGATGTGTTTAAAGTCTCTTATAGCCATCTGATTCCCTACTTTTCCTGTTAAACATTTTGTTTTATGTCTTGTTGGCTCTAAGTAATATCACAACCTCATCTGCCTGTAATATTAATATAATTTCTGTTGGTTGGGTTTGACAAGTTTTGGCTCCTTTAGAGTTGTTTGGTTGCTGTAGTTGAAATCTTGCTGTTTCCAAGACTACAATGGATCTGCAAGTTGTAGTTACATTACTACAAGATTTACTCTTCTAAGATTCTTTTTTTCTTTCATCCTTAACTATCTCTCTCTCTTTCTCTCTCTTTTTGAACTGGTTCTGGGCCTGGGCATTGTCTCTAACCTTTTTAGCTCAAGGTTAATGCTCTACCACTTGAGCCATACCTCCATTGCAGGCATTTTTATTTTTATTTTTTTAAGAGACTGCCCAGACTGGCTTTGAATTATGATGGTCAGATCTTAGCCTCTCCTGAGCTACCAGTGCCAGCTAACTATTTAGATGTTGCAAAATATTTGGTTAATTTATCTGAGTTCTGAAGAAGTTGACATTGGCGATTTTTGTAAATGTTCTTATTTTTTGAAAGAAAACTTTCTGTAAGTCCTTACTTGAACTATTCTTCAGAGTGGCTGCCACTCTTCTTGTCACATCTTGCCTGCCTTTCTTTCTCTCCCTCCCTCCCTCCCTCCCTCCCTTCCTTCCTTCTTTCCTTCCTTCCTTCCTCTCTCTCTTTCATCTCCTTTCTTTCTTCTTTCTTTCTTTCTCTCTCTCTTTCTCTTTCTTTCTTTCTTCCTTCCTTCCTTCCGATGGATAGAAATGTAACATGATGAGTTCAGCCATATTAAAATGGTTCCCCCTTCCCCTCTACCAGCCAATCATGTACTAAGAAGTTAAAATAATTTTTATACTGTTCGTTTGTTAAATGTTTTTTTTTTTTTTAAAAAAAACAACTCAGGAAGTTCTTTCTCTTTTTAGCTCAAGGACTTACATTTGCTTGATCGCTGCATAAAAGAAACATTCAGACTTAGACCTCCTGTAATGACTATAATGAGAATGGCCAAAACTGCTCAGGTGAGTGTCTTGGCATGATTTCCCATTCTATGTCCTTGCTTTTTAATCAAAGAAAGGAAATATAATAGCATCAAAACATTTTAAAATTAATTTTTATTAGGTTCCTTTATTTAGCTGCTTTTATTCAGGGTCTTCTATGGAGCTCAGATTGGCCTAAGCTGGACTTGGAATTGTCCAACCAATACTTCTAAGTATTGGGATTATAGGTATCTACCACCACTATGGCCAAAGACACTTTTTTAAATTATGAAAGTTAAATTGTCAAGGACACAGAATGACCCACTGTGATACTCACAGACATTATGCTGGAAATGAACTTTCCAACGTCTGTGATGGGGGGAGGTGTGGAGGAAGTGTGGGAGAGAAGGACAGTAGGAGAAAAACAAAGGAGGGGTAACACTGTTTGAGAATAAATGTACTCATTATGTTACTCCAGAACTGTAACCCCCCCCCCCCCGTACAGCATCTTTACAATAAAATAAAATTAAAACAGTTAAATTATCTTCACTTCGGAATAGTTTTTAATTTTTTGTTAGGTAAGTTATAATTTTCTTTAACATTTTATTTAATTTTTAAAAATTTTCTGAACTTTTTCAAAAGATAATTTTAAAGACATTTTTACATAATTGCAGGTAGCATATGTACTAATCTCGAATGCTAATTCTGCTATTCATTCTCAGTTAACAATAGGGATTTTTTAGAAATACATTTTACTTGCTTTAACTAATAATGTCTTGTTGGGGAGGCGCTGGAGGGGGAGGGAAAGTATGAGAAAAATGAGGGAGGGAGTAACAATGTTTGATAAGAAATATACTCATTACTTTATGTTTGTAACTGTAACCCCTCTGTACATCACCTTGACAATAAAATTAAATTTAAAATAATGTTTTGCATTGGAGAAGGAACTGCATGGCAATGTGCTTGTTTAGTTAGTATATATGAGGTGCTGGCTTTGATCACTAGCACTGGTTTATTTTAAAAAAAGCAAGCTGTTGTTATAATTGTAACAGTATGAATCATACACATCAGATAATGGAAGGTTCCTTGAAATTCTACTTTACCTCATATGCATTATATGTATACTTCTAATTCATTGGTGGCTCACTTGCAAATCATTTTGATTTAAATTAAAATTTAGCTGACCTATTTATTTTTTTATTTATTGTAAAAATACTGTACAGAGGGGTTACAATTACATGGGCAAGATAATGAGTACATTTCTTATCAAGCATTGTAGCCTCCTCCTTTGTTTCCCCTT
>NW_012267306.1:1866455-1872448 GCF_000151885.1 Dipodomys ordii
TTTTTTGCCGGCCATGGGGCTTGAACTCTGGGCTGGGCGCAGTCCCTCAGCTCTTCAGCTCAAGGCAAGCGCTCTACCACTTGAGCTACAGCGCCACCTCCGGTTTTCTGGTGGTTTATGGAGATAGGAGTTTCACGGTCTCTCCTGCCTGGGCTGGCTTTGAACTGCGATCCTCAGATCTCAGCCTCCTGAGTAGCTAGGATTACAGGCGTGAGCCACCAGCGCCCTGCCGAAATTTTCTTAAAAGAGACCCAGAAACACAACAAATCGAAGAAAGGTTGGACAAGTGGGATTGCATGACATTTTTTTTTTTTTTAAAGAAAAATCTCTATCTTCTGTGAGAACACCCAGCAGAGAGTTTGGTCCGTTGTCAGCTTTCCATAAATGTGCACCCCCACCCTGTTTCCAACTCCCAGTCTTTTGGGTTAAGTTGCACTTCTTAGCTTGATATGATAACCTAGTCTTGTTCCATTTACTTGGACAAAAATTTTACTTATTCTTAGTGATTTTTGGTGCAAAATATGGAACTCAATGCCTTGTGTATACTAAAGATGCTCTTCCACAGCTGTACATCTAGCCTCCATTTACTTTCTTAAATAAGCCATGAGTTTTTCTGGCTCTGTTCTGTTTCCAGGGTTAACCCTGAGTGCTTCCTTCCTGTGCATATTCTCTATTAATCCTTAATAGCACTCATGCAAGGGAAACAGGGCAGGAGTTCCTATTAGAAAGCTTGACTTAAGAGGGAGCCTAGGAGTCAGATTGCCTGGATTTAAATTCCAGCTCCAGTGCTCAAGAGCTACCAGTGAGTTTAGGATGACTGTCTGTCTCAAATTACTTGTTGCATAGTGAGCATGTTAAAGATAACCTTCTGAGAGTAAAGCTTATTTTACAAATCTACTACTACTGCAGTAGTAAATCTACTATAAAAACTATGTTGTTTTAGAAACTGAAAAGTCTAATCAGATCCTCTAGAAGAACCATTCTAGAACTATTCTTCCCCAAGAACTGACTTTATTAAAATTAGTATTTCATGATGAAAATCATGTGCAGGTTTCTCTTGAACTGGAAAATGCTTCTAAAGGAATTATACCCTTGTTTCAGACCTAAGGTAGAAGATAGGCAACACATTAACACTCTTGATAGAGAGATGGATAGATGTAACACTGCATATTGCCCTCAGTGACTGCAGTAATTCTTAACAGTATATTTTATGACTTCTTTTTCCACTTGGTTCTGAGTTTTATCAATTATTTTAGAAGCATTAAGATTAAAGTAGTCAAAATGAAATTAATCCTAGGAAGTATTACTTCTTTAGTTAATTCCTATGTATTTTTTTTTTGTGGGGCTATTACAAAAGGAATTGCTTCCCTGATTTCAGTTGCAATCTTCTGGTTATTGGCATACAGAAAAGCCATTGGTTTTTGGAGGGTTAATTTTATACCCTGTTACTTTGCCAAAGTTTTGAAGTAGCTCGAATAACTTGGGACTGGAGTCCATGGGGTTCTTTAAATACAAGATCATGACATCTGCAAAGAGGGTGAGTTTTACTTCTTCTTTCCCCTTTTGGATCCCCTTTATGTTTGCATCTTGTCTTATTGCTCTAGTTAGGCATTCTAATACTAAATTCAAGAGGAGTGGAGAGAGCAGAAATCCATGTTTTGTTCCTAAATTGAGAGGAAATGGATTTAGCTTTTTGCCATTAAGTATAATGCTGGCTGTAGGTTTGTCACACACAGCCTTTTTTATATTGAGGAATGTTCCATGGATTCCTAGTTTTTCCAGAGCTTTCATCTTAAAAGGGTGTTGGATCTTGTCAAATGCTTTTTCTGCATCTATTGAGATAATCATGTGGTTCTCACCCTTGCTCTTGATGTGATGAATTATATTAATTGATTTGCATATATTGAAACAGCTTTGCATCCCTGAAATAAATCCTGTTTGATCATAGTGTATGATTTTTTTGTATGAATTGTTGAAGTCGATTGGCCAAAATTTTGTTGAGAATTTTGCATCGATGTTCATCAAAGAAATGGGTCTCTAGTTGCCTTTCTTTGATGAGTCCCTGCCTAGTTTTTGGATGAGGGTTATGATGGCTTCATAGAAAGAGTTTGGTAGTGAACTTTCACTTTCAATTTCATTGAAAAGTTGGAGGAGTATTGATGTGAGTTCTGCTTTGAAAGCCCTGTAGAATTCAGCTGTAAATGCATCTGGTCCTGAGCTCTTCTTGGGTGGGAGGTCTCTTATTGCAGTTTCTATATTGATTCTTGGTATGGGTCTGTTAAGTTGGTTTAAATCATCTTGGTTTAATTTGAACGTGCCAATATTTGCTAGAAATTCATCCGTTTCTTCCAGATTCTCAAACTTAGTAACATAAAGGTTTGGGATGTATTCCCTTATAATGTTCTGAATCTAATGATGTTTCCATTCTCAACTCTGATTTTGTTTATTTGGGTGTGTTACCTTCTTTTTCTGATAAGATTTGGTAGGGGTCTGTCAATTTTGTTATTTTTTGAAGAACTAACTCTGTTTTGTTGATTCTTTCTATGGTTTTTTGGACTCTATTTAATTCTGATTTAATTTTAATTACTTGTGTCCATCTATTGGATTGGATTTAGCTAGTTGCTCCTTTTCAAGGAGCTTCAGTTGCCTCATTAAATTGTTGGTTTCAGATCTCTCCAATTTGTGGAAGTAAGAACTCAAAGTTATAAACTTGCCTCTGAGTACTGCCTTTGCTGTGTCCCAGAAGAGCTTGTAATTCGTGTGTTCAGTTTTGTTAAATATCATGAACATTTGAATTTCCTTTCTAATCTCTTCCATGACCCACTGGTGGATTCAACAATGTGTTTTTCAGCCTCTATGTGTTACAGGATTTTCTTTGGTGGCTTTTGGTGTTGAGTTCTAATTTTATTCCCTTTTGGTCTGACAGAATGCAGGGCATAATTTCAATGTTTCTGAATTTGAACAAATTTGCTTTATGAGCTAAAATGTGGTTTGTTTTGGAGAATGATCCATGTGCTATTGAGAAAGAATGTGTATTCTGATGCTGCTGGGTGAAATATTCTGTAGATGTCTGTTAAGTCTAGTTGGTCTATGCAGTTGTTTAGCTCCAAGGTTTCTCTCTTGAGTTTTTGCCAGGTTGATCTATCCAGCGGGGATAATGGTGTATTAAAGTCCCCAACAATTAATGTTTTTGGATCTATGTGTGATTTTAGGGAAAGTAGTATTTCTTGGATAAATTTGGGTGCTCCATTATTTAGTGAATATTTAGAATTTTAATATTCTCCTAACAGAGAGATCCCTTAATTAGTATGTACTGACCTTCTTTATCTCTTCTTGCTAATTTTAATTTGAAGTTTTTCTGATATTAATATTGCAACTCCTGCCTGTTTTGGGGGGCCGTTTGCTTGATAGATTTTATTCCAGCTTTTCACTTTCAGAATATGTTTGTTTTCATGGGCAAGATGTACCTCTTGAAGGCAGCAGATAGAAGGATCTTGCTTTTTGTTCCGACTAGACAATCTGTCACTTAATTGGAGAGTTAAGTCCATTAATATTGAGACTTAGGACTGAGAGGTTTTTGGTAGTTCCTGCCATGCTATCCACATTTTTGGAGAGTTGTGCCAACTGGGTTCTTTCCATGATTCTTGGATTCTCTGTTTGGGGGCTGTTTCTTGGTCTTTACTGAGCTCTTGTTGGTTTTCTATGTGTAGGACATTTTAAAGTATCTTTTTATGGCTGGTTTTGTGGAGATATATTGTTCAATTTTTCTTTACTGTGGAAGGTTTTTATTTGTCCTTCTGCTATGGAGAGTTTAGCTGGGTACACTATTCTTGTTTGATAGTTGTTTGTCTTTAGGATGTGGCATACATCATTCCAGACTCTTCTTGCTTTCATGGACTCTGCTGAGAAATTTATAGTTAGTCTGATTGGTTTCCCTTTATAGGTGATTGATCTTTTCCCCCTGACAGGTTTAACGATCCTTTCCTTGGTCTGAATTGATCCTGTGCTGATTACAATGTGACGGTGGGATGTCCTGTTCTGGTCTTGTCTGTTTGGGGTTCTAAAAGCGTCTTGTATCTGAATGGGCCTATCTTTTTGCATGTTTGGGAAGTTCTCTGCTAGGATCCTGTTAAATACATTTTCTAGACCTTTAACTTCTGTCTCTAGGGTCTCCTCTACATCCATTAACCTTAAATTAGGCCTTCTGATGGTGCCTTCTAAAAGTTGAATAGATCCATCATAGTTCTTGAATTTGTCTTGAATACTTGTCTGTTCTTTCTCTATAATGTTTAGCCTATCTTCAATCCCAGATGTTCAATCTTCTGCATGTTCTACTGTCAAGACTTTCTACTTTGTTTTTTATTTCCTTTCCTTTTAATTGGTCAGATTCTTTGTTGGAACTTTGTTTTAGATCTTGTATGGACTTTTTTACTTCCTTAATTTGGTTTTCAGTGTTCATTCTCAA
This sequence comes from Dipodomys ordii, assembly GCF_000151885.1. Lineage (NCBI taxonomy): Eukaryota > Metazoa > Chordata > Mammalia > Rodentia > Heteromyidae > Dipodomys > Dipodomys ordii. Next base: position 1,870,921 of record NW_012267306.1, read on the forward strand.
ATCCCTTAGTTGATTAGTTATAGTTTCATTGGATTCTCTTTCCTTCTGTTGGGCTTCATTCAGCATTCCCGTTTTGGCCTCCCTGGATTCTTCCAGCTTTCTGTTTGTGAATTCCATAAATGCCTGTATTAACCTTTGTTTATTCTCATCCTGCTCACGCAATTTCTCTATTAATCTTCTATTAGCCTCCTCATACTCACGAAATTCCTGTATTACCTTTTGGTTAGCCTCATCACCCTCACCCTTTTCCCTATCAGGTTTGCATAGAGCCCTTTGCAGGCTTTTAGTCCTTTCATTTAACATGTTTACTAGTAGTGTTTGCAGGCCATTTTGGGAACTCTCCTCTAGATTATTCATTAACTGTTCTGTTGCCTGATTATCATGAGAGGGAGTTGTGATACCTGGACTTGCAATTTTTCTTGTGTTTTTCTGGCTTGTTCTGCCCATTTGGGTATGAAACAAAACCAATTCCATGCTAGAACACTATTTTAAGGCAAGCATCAACTAGAGCCCTGTAGTTGCACAGATAGTTTGACACAGTCAAAATGGGTACAGATATAGTCTAGTTCAACTGATACAATCTAGTTCAATAAAAAACAACTAGGGATCAGTGGACTAAGAAAATCAAAGGAGGAGTCAGCAAGCCAGAAATTAATAGGGAGAATTAATTAATTAATTAAATTAATTTGGCAGAATTGTGAGAAAATAAGATTAGAGGAATGTGGTGAGGGAAAAGGAGAGAGGCAATATAATAGACCTAAATTCAGAGAGAGGAAAAGGATAGAAGAAAAGGAGAGAGATAAAGAAAAAGGAAAAAGGAATAATAAAAAATTTAAAAATGAAACACTTAAAAATTATGTAAGTATAATGAAATAATACTACAATTAACGGATTTAAGGCTCAGAGTTTGTTAACTGAATACTCAATATCTGAATTAGGTATGCACACAATGAACGATAAAGTCTAATAATTGAAGACAGGTATATATCTGGGGATGAACAGAACAGCAATTAAGCAACACACATACACAAAAAAAGGACCAAAAGTGAAAAGAGTATAAAGAGGATTAAAAAATAAACTTTAAATAAAAATGTTGAAAAAAATAGAAAACAATTTTTAAATTATTTTAAAAGAAAATAAGGTAGAAAAAAAGAGTTCTTCGATTTTTTTTTTGGGTGGGCGGGGGGGGGAGGATCTGTGTCTCCCCTGTATCTGTAACCAGACTCTTGGTGGAATCTCTGGATTTCTTGTGGTGTTTGGTTTTTCCTATGGCTTGCCTGGTTTCTTTTTTTTTTTTTCATGTAAAGTAATATTTATTGAAGTAAATTGCAGGAAATGAAAACGAGTTTTTTTTTTTTGTCAGTTCTGGGGCTTGAACTCAGGGATTGGGTGTGTCCCTGAGCCTCTTTGTGCTCAAGGCTAGTGCTTCAATACCAGAGCCACAGAGCCTTTTCTGTGTAGTTTCTTTTTTTAATTTTTTTATTGTAAAGTTACTATACAGAGGGTTACAGTTACATGAGTGAGGTAA
>NW_012267306.1:1872498-1873370 GCF_000151885.1 Dipodomys ordii
ACTTGTTTTATAGACCCTTAAAAACCATTTATAAACTCAAAAATGATGACACTGAATCTTAGGTTATGTAAAATATGTCTAGCTATTGCAATACAAAGAAGTCAAAGCTCTAATGGTGTGTATGACTCAAATGTTAATGTATTTACACACCAGGCAGGTTTGATGAGATTTTTTACCTATTTTGAAATGGCAAAGGAGACCTAGGATAGTCCAGATCTGATCTTGACCGGTATGTTGTGTGTCTTGGTTCTCCATAGAGCTCCAGCCCACCAGAATGATAAAACGAGTCAGTCTTTTCATTACCTAAAGTAATACAAAATATACCATTGTAAAAAATAAAAAGAAACCATTAAACATGCATAAAAAGGTCTACAACAGTTTCAATTAATTTTGCTCAAAGAAAGGAATAGTGCAGACAATAATCTGCCTTTCAGATTTTCAAACTGGGTTTTTCTCTGAACATGACTCTCTGGTATCTGGAATTCACTTTTGAAGGAAACAGGAAAATTTTCTTTTTAAAAAAACCTCTTTATAAGACTGATGGGAGGGGTTTGAGGCAAAATATGGTGTGGCTAAAATTAATTAATATGATGTAATTGTGTCCTTTTACCACTATATTCTGACCTTTATAGGGGAAAAAAAAGTCTTGCAATCAAGATTTGATAACTTTTAATATACAAGAAAACCTGTGGCAAAAATCTTGGCTGTTTCAGTGTCTTTCAGACTATATTCAGGTAGCAAATGTTCCCTACAGCTCAGTTCCTGGGAGCTGCAGGTGACTCAGAGCCATACTGTGGGTCCACAGTGCCTGAGAGAGAACTCTGTGTTCTTCAGCTTTTGACCTCAGCCTCACCCCCGTAATGTCCAAAATA
>NW_012267306.1:1873420-1880848 GCF_000151885.1 Dipodomys ordii
GAGAGAAGTTTGCCTATGTGCCCTTTGGAGCTGGTAAGATGATTACAATTTGGGTTTGGACTGTTTGTTCCTGTTTGTTCATAGGAGCATTCCATTGTAAATTAAAAAAAGTAACTCATGCCAGGTGCCGGTGGCTCATGCCTCTAATCCTAGCTACTCAGGAGGCTGAGATCTGAGGATCTGGGTTCAAAGCCAGCCCAGTCAGGAAAGTATGTGAAACTCTTATTTCGAATAAACCACCAGGAAACCTAAAGTGGCACTGTGGCTCAAGTGGCAGAGCGCTCGCCTTGAGCTGAAGAGCTGAGGGACAGCGTCCAGGCCCAGAGTTCAAGCCTTCCAACAAAAAAACAAAAACAAAAAACAAATAACAAAGAAACCCAAAATGTAACTCATTTATTCACGGGGAATTGTTCTATAAATCCTTGTATTCCTTTTAAATCTCTTTTATACTTTTAATACTTTAATACCTTTTAACTTAGTTCTAATTTTTATAGTGTACTTGTATTTTCCCTTATATTATTTAGGGACCTCTGTGAATTCTGTTAAATCAATTCTGCCTTATGCAACTAACCCATCTTTCATCACCCTTATAATGACAATTAAAAATTAAAGAAACAATTGGAGTTAGCACACCATTTAGGGAGCTATGTCAGGTTAAATATAACTTTATTAGCATTCAGAAGAGAGCAAAGGCTGCTTTTATAATTGAAGCCTTTCTGAAGTGTTAGTCAATATTTTTGTCTTTCTGAATATTCTTATATGGTTTTTAAATCTGAGAAAGATGTGTGTAGGTTTGCACACAGACATAAGTGGAGTTTTAGTCAAGCATTTCTAGAAGGATCCCAAAATAATCACAGAGACCAATAATTTCTCTATCGGTACTCTATTCTTTGGCTTTTATAATGTCAGATGACTTTTTGTTACGTAAATGAGAATATAAAGAACTTCGAGAATTTTAGATCTGTAGTTATGAAAATAAATTTAATAAGGTAATATATAACATAGCAAAGGATCTTAAGATTATTATTATGTTAATAACAATATATTAATTCTGTGGCCCAAATTCTGTAACACAAGAGAGGACTCCTTTCTAAACTTCTAAATGCTGTTTCTTTCTATATTGCTTCATATAGTGTACTCATTTTCATGATGTTATATTTCCTTAATCTTCAGATCTTATCAACTCATTTGTTAATTCAGTTAGAATATTTCTAGTTGGCTGCTAAAATTAACCTAAAAATAACCTTTTCTCTCATCTTTTCAAGAGTAAGCAAGAGGACTGATATGATTAAAATACAGTATATACATTGTGATATACCATGGTGAAACCTCTTTTAGTATTACATACTAACAAAATGTATGAGAAGAATGTAAAACAGGTTCTGTCTAAGGTAGGGATACAGGGCCACTTCTAGTTTTATGGTGATTAATTGGAGATTCCTGCCCTGGCTGGCTTAGAACCACCATCTTCAGATTTTAAACCACCTGCATAGCTAGGATTATAGGCATGGTCACCAGTGCCCAGCTCCAGTGATTATTTTAAAAAGGTATTAAGTAGGAATTGATTCCCCTACACCACCCCTATGAAGACTCTTCACTGGATTGTTTAGCACTTGTGTTGATAACCAAATAAACACCTAAGTATTTTTGAGCTTTCTGCCCTGTCTCACAGGTCTGTTTGTTGCTCCTTGTCCAGTACCATACTGTCTTGGTTACTGAACCTATAGTCAGGAAGTCAAACTTCAATTCAACTTAAGTTGTCTAGTATGGTTTGTTTTTAGAATTGTTTTGGAAACCCTAGGCTCTTGAGTTTCTCTCTGCATTTGAGCATTATCTTCTCAACTTGTATGTATGAATGACCTTCTAAATTTTGATCTCAGTTTGTTATTTTGGGTTTATTAAGTCCTTTCACCTTCCACAATCATTTGTAATGACAGTTGACTTTTTTTTTTTTTAGTATGTTCATATTGACTTTAATAGTAGAGTTCTTATGGGACAGGAAGTGAGAATATTCTAGTACATTCTAAGTCTAGATCACTATCTTATGATGAAAACCTTATTAAATTTCTAAAAAACATCATTGGAAAAGTAATCATAGTCAAATGACATTTGCTTAGAACACTGAAAATTTCCACTGATGTTCAATTAACTATTTACATCCTTATTTTATGTGATAGAAAATAATTTACTTTTACTATTTGTACATGTGTTATTGATTTTAAATTTCACTCTATGTTAAAGTATTTAAAACTGACTAATGAAACTTCTTTTATCCAACAGGGCGTCATCGTTGTATTGGGGAAAATTTTGCTTATGTTCAAATTAAGACAATTTGGTCTACTATGCTCCGTTTATATGAATTTGATCTCATTGATGGGTATTTCCCCACTGTGAATTATACAACCATGATTCACACCCCTGAAAACCCAGTAATCCGTTACAAACGAAGATCAAAATGAAAAAGGCTGCATCTTTACATCACTGTAAAGATGCGAAGGCATTTGAAGAGAATAAAGTTCATGAAGCAACTCTGTGTAATACTTTTGAGTGTGCAATTCTAAAGGCCAGTAGGATTTGAAGATTTCTTAACTGAATCATACTTTTAAGTCAATGGTATTGGAACAATGTTCTAACAGTTTTGATACTATGTACTTTAAGGACGTTACATTCATTAATAAAAATTTTTTTAGGGGATTTAGGTGACAGATTTTAAATGGTAGTTTCCAGGTACCAGTTTTAAAAGTACAAATAGCTCTTAGTATAAAAGTCTAGTGAAATACTTCAAAAGGCCTAAGTAATTCATTTACCTGGAGTATTTTTTCTATATAAAGATGGGGTGGGTGGGAATACTGACAGTTAAAGCCTTAGGTATAGGTGTAGTCTATTTTTTGATACGATAATATTCGGCAGTGATGGGGCTTTGCTATAGAAAAATATGTCCTTTGAAAGTTTTACTTGAAGCCTTGCTATATGACATTGAGAGCTCTAGGGCCATGCCTACATAAACATATTTCCTAACAACAATACACTAATACTAAATAGTGCTTATGTGTAATAAATATGCATCTGGTTTCACAAGACCGCATTTGTGTCAAATTCCAAAATCAAATCCTTAGGGAATTTTGTTTTTATTATTTAACTCAATGTTGTTTCCTTCACTGTCTCCAGAACACAACTAGGGTTTTATTACAAGTTTTGTTGAACAGTTAAAGTAAGATCGAAGATCAACTTGAAGATAAGGTAATAGGAAGCAGGGTCTTTGGGAGATGGTCCACTGGTCATATTCAGTATTCATGAATTGACCTAACTCACAACGTAACTGGAGCCTACCAATATCAGCCATCTGTCATCTGTTACTACTAGATAAACTATTTTTTATCTTGCTGGATCTGGTGGCCCACATCTTACTCCACCATTTGGGATGTTTTGGCAGAAGGCCCATGAATTTGAGGCCTGCATGGGCTACACAGCAAGACTCTGCCTCAAGAATTCATTTTCCTCTCATGTATGTTGTAGTTCTGTGTGAGGCTAGAAGATTCTTGTTAAAACTAATTGTGAAGGCCATTATCTCTGTTGTTTGATACATTTCACTTTCAAATTCTCTTTGAGAAAAATAACTTTTATTCATGAATCTGTAGTATTTACTTCATTGAATAGTGTTCATGAAATAGGAACATAGATGGGAAAAATTACATCTTTATTTACACTAACTTCTAACTGTAATTTAGTATTTCCTTCTTAGTGTAGTGCCTTGTGAATCTGTCAGTATAAATCACAACTATTTTCATAACAAATTATAGATGATACAGATTTCTTGAAGTATATTTTACTCTCATGTTGAAGTTGTTATATTGCCTACTGCTAGATTGTAGTTAATGTTTCAATTATATTAAATTTAAAAAAGAATTGACTGTAGTTTCTTTGGCATTATTTTGAGGTGGGATCTTTATTCTCACTAGAGATCTAGAGAGATTTGTGGCACAAAAAACATCCAGACTCTGAAAAACGATCAGTTTTGTTTAGTGAATTCACTTTCAGTGGATTTTGTTTTTAAAGTGCTCAGGGCTTAGACCTTGTGCATGCTAGGCAAGTGCTAGACTTCAAAAGATTCAGACTTTGTACACTAATTGTTGATACACATGAACAGCAGTGATTGCAGAGGCACTCACTTGTAGATCACTTGCCCACCTGCTTTTTTTCTTCCTTCTGGCTCGATAGCAGGACAGCCTTGAATGGCAACCATGTTTGCTATTAAAAGGGTTCTGTCTATAACTGCTCCTTAAGCTGTTTTAGAACACCCTTGCTATTTCTAGAATTCCTCTTACTGGAGACTAGCTGCTGCTACAAGAAATTTAAGTATTTGCAATTTCCAAGAATGTAGAACTTGCAGTCAGGTCTATTGTGCTGATACAAACCACAGAACATCCAGTAAGAAGAAAAAGCCTCTAAATGTATTCAATAAATATTATTGAAGTTTTCTTTTTTTTGGTCAGTCATGGGGCTTGAATTCTGGGCTTGGGCCTGGGCGCTGTCCCTGAGCTCTTCAGCTCAAGGCAAGCTCCCTACCTCTTGAGCCACAGTGCCACTTCCGGTTTTCTAGTGGTTTATTGGAGATAAGAGTCTCACGGACTTTCCTGCCCATGCTGGCTTTGAACCGTGATCCTCAGATCTCAGCCTTTTGAGTAGCTAGGATTACGGACGTGAGCCACTGGTACCCGGCTATTACTAATGTTTTTAGGAAAGACTAGACAAAAAGAAGTGCTGGTCTGGATCTCTAATCCTGGTTACTTAAGAGACAGAGATAGGGAAAGTCTCAGTTTGAGGGTAGTCTGGGCAAAAGTTTATGACACCTCATTTCAACCAACAGCTGTGTGTGGTGGTACACATAGTCATCTCAGCTACATAGGAAGTATAAGTGTAAGGTTGGTGATCTAGGAAAAAGTGAGGGCCTTATCTGAAAAATAAGCAGGACCCAAAGAGCTAGAGGTGTGGCTCAAAGAGTACAGCATCTGCCTTGTCTCGTTTAAGCCTTTACTGCTCCCCACTCCCAAACACTCTATTATCTCTGTGAGAGCTTCCCAATCTGGATTTGGTTTGGAGAACAAGAATCTTGTGGTGAACTTACTACAGTGTGATTAATAAAAATTTCAGATTCTTTCAGCAAAAGATCACAGATTTGTAAGGAAACATCTTAGATAGAAGTAATAACAGCAAATTTAGATTTGATTATGGAAATAGCAACACAGATCTACAGCTGGGAAGTTGAGACAAAGGCACATGAAAAGCTTTCTTCTTCACTACGGGACAGAAAAACCCTAACACAGATTTCAACAAACTTCTGAATCCCAAATGAGATAAGTAACAGGATGATATGCACCTGTTACAGCTTTGCTGAAAAGGAAGACAGATCAAATACAGTGTGGTGAAAATGGTGAAGTCATTTTTATTTCAGTACTTGACAAAATACCCCATAAAATTCAAAACTTCTACCGTTATACAAAAATAAGTCTCTACAAGTGATAAGTTCTGTCCTCATCACCGGTAGCAAATCTATTAGGCAGAAACATGTAACTTCAGTAGCCTTGTAAGAAAAGTGCAGGACACCGCAAGCTACACATTCAGCAGTATCGTAATTTGCAAAAGTTTGATCTGTTCACCCATTTGATAAATACACAGGTTTATAATTTAATCATTTAAATTAGCATTCCACACATATACATGTAACAATGATTATTGTGCATGACTACATACACAATGCTTGTATGTACAAACTCCAGTTTGTTTTCCTGGGCTGGGCAAGGGATTTGTCTACAATCAGAAGCTGTGTTTGTATTGGTCCCATTGAATATTCACAATACAAAAGCACAAAAGAGCCATTGATTTACAAAAGGGAATTTGTTTAAAACATGTCAAGCATTAAAGTTTCAAACGATTATCTTCTCATGCCAGTGTGAAACTGTGTAGTGGAACCTGAAAGAGAAAAACAGGACATTTAAATGACCGCAAATTAGAATGATACCTATGTTATCACATAGGGCCTGCTATTACTATTATGCTCCATGGAAAAATAGCCTGGGATCTTGCCTGCCAAGGGAAAGGCTCTGAGTTTAGTTCTCAGTTCTGGAAAATAAAATAGCCTTTTTTTATTAAAATATATTTGCATTGATTTTTAATTTTTGTTTGTGGCCGGTCATGGGGCTTGAACGGCTGGGTGCTGTCCCTGAACTCTTCAGCTCAAGGATAGCACTCTAGCACTGGAGCCATATGGTGACTTCCAGTTTTCTGATGATTAACTGGAGATAAGAGTCTCATGTACTTCCTGCCCGGGCTGGCTTTGAACCATGATCCTCAGATCTCAGTGCCTCCTCAGTAGCTAGGATTACAGGTGTGAGCTACTGGCGCCCATGTTAAATGTTTTTGAACATCTATTTCAAAGTTATCATGACCAGCAGCTCCATAGTAGGTTAAGTAAAGTAAATGATAATAGAGGAAGTGCTGGTGAGAGTGGGCATTCTATTTCATATGTCCTGAGAAATCTTGGGTGTTGAATAATCTGCCTTAAGCAACACAGCTGCTTAAATAAAAAGCCAAGTACACACAAAAAAAGTGAAACTCAGATACCACACAAAGTTATTGTTCTTTTTTTCTTTTAAATTAAACTACAAATTGGGTTAAAAAAGGACTCTTTTTAGGCTAGTGCCAGTGGCTTATGCCTGTAATCTTAGCTACTCAGGAAGCTGAGGGCTGAAAATTGATGTTTAAAGCCAGCCAAGGCAGGAAAGTCTATGAGACTCCATCTCCAACAAACTACCAAAAGGCCAAAGTGGAGTTGTGGGTGAAGTGGTGGAGGGTTAGCCTTGAGGAAAAAAAAAAAAAGCTCAGGGAAAAATGCCCATGTACCAAGTTCAATCCCCAGGGCTGGTATCAAAAAAACAAATAAGAAAGAAATTTCTTAGAAGGCTACTAATGTAACTTCTTTTAGTCCACAGTTTGTGAGTTTAGTAGAAAAAACTGTCCTTAATAGACAAATTATAAAAGTTGAAAAGCACAATCATGTCAACTGAGGCGAGTATGGATCAGGAGGGAATTGTAAAGAAATAAGGAAAAGACCTTTGCTCACTATGATCAGGGACTTGACATTTCAGATGTATTTTTCATAGGAGAAATAAAAGATTATTCTTAGAAAGTTTTTAAGTGGGATTTTTTTTTGGATGACATAAAAAGGGTAAGGTAGAGGGGACAAGTTACATGCTTAAGGCAACTACTTTTCAACACCCTTAGTTGTATGCCTTTATAGGTTTCTTCCATGCTAGAGCAAAGCTTCAGCATCCCTTTCACCAGGTATATGTTATTTAACCTGTTTGCTAAATGAAGATAATACAGAATCATTCTTTGGAGAAAGCAGCAATAGAGATGATAAACCATGTC
>NW_012267306.1:1885148-1953172 GCF_000151885.1 Dipodomys ordii
TTTTTTTGGCCCAGGATTGCTTTTGGGACTTGATCTACTGGCTTTGTAACCTCATCCATCTCAGTCTCCTCATCTGTGAACTTAGAATATGGACTAGTAATTTCAGACAGCTGCCAGTTCAGAAATTGTAGTGTATACTTCAAAGAAACTAAGTGAAGAAAAGCAGAGCAAAAGTCCCTGATGAAGCATCAGATATAACCTGATCTGATCATGGCATTTTTTGCAAAGCAAAATTCCTTTGGCCCACAAGGGAGGGGGTCCTGAGAGAATCCTAGGCGTGTGGTATATGGACTGGCCAGGCCAAGACTACATTGGGCTAGGCCTCCATTTCAACCACAGAGAACCCAGAGCAAGTTTCTAGCCTGGGATTACTAGGGAAACAGTCACAGCACCAGCAGAGCCTCAAGCCCTATAGCTTAATACCTGAGTGCAGAGTGAGGTCAGGGCTTTCTATGTTGGGTACTATGTGTGACTTATTTCAGTAGTGAAGAAAATGGAGTGTACAGTAGCCTAAAGAGTAATTTTGCAGAAACTTTCCCTTTAATGATCTCAACTATATATTCATGGGCTTCTTTGGAATTAATAATAAAAAAAGAATGCAGGGTGGATATATAAGCTGAGTCACCAGCTGCATGTTATTTGGAATGTCCCATTTCAGAGGATTTACACAGTACAGTGTAAAGAATCCCTGCTACCACAGCATGTGGTTGCTCATGTTTATAATCTCAGTTGCTTGGGAGGTGGAAGTTGGGAAGATCCTGGTTTCAGGCTACCTTACACAAAAGTGAGACCCTATCACAATGCACAACTCAAGCATGGTGGTTCATATCTCAAATCCCAGCTACGCAGGAGACCAGATAGGAGCACTACAGTCTACCAAACCAAACCAAGATCCTCTGTGAAGGGTAAAGCATAAAGGACTGGGGTATCAAGTATAGAGTGCTTGTCTGGCAAGTGTAAGGCCTATCCTGTGTTCAAACCCTAGGACTGACATAAATAAATAAATAAATGAATGAATAAATGGAAACAATACTAAAAGAATGAGACCCTCAGAGAGAAATAAGCATACATTTCAGTGATGGTTCATATCTTCCAATCATGTAAAGTTACACTAGAGAATCTGTTAATAAAATGAGTTTTCTTGTGAGGACTTACCTGGAAATTGCAATGGACACTCTGGCAGCAGAACGAAACCTGGTGAAGCCCTTTGGGCGGTTGGTGATAACCTCTAGGTCGGTGAAGGCTGGCTGTCCCCCCATGCGGGCAAGAAGTGCCAGGGTGGCCTCCTCACATTCCTGGAACCCACCCAGTAACAGCAGCAAATACTTCTTCTGATAAATGAGAGCTTTGCGGAAACTTTCTGCTCTCAAGTACTTTCCATATATTCTCTACATTTAAGAGAGGGGGAACATTAAGACATAGAAGTCATTCAAATTGTCCTTGAGGGGAAGTTACTTAGACTTTTTTAAAAATAGTTCCATAAGTGGCTGTATGGCTCACATAGTAGAGCAGCAGCTTTGAGTAAAAAAAACAAAGCAAGACATAGGGTCTTTAGTTCAAATACCAGCAAATACACACACACACACACACACACACACACACACACACACACACACACACACACTCTCTCTCTCTCTCTCTCTCTCTCTCTCTCTCTCCTTCTCTTTCCCCATCCTGTAGAATTCTAGGTGGTCCACATTATTAGCAAAGCTGAAAATTAAGATACAGGATTAGTCTGTGTATTTTTCTTATTTTGGTCAATGAGTATGAATATCAATCTTATAGTTATGCTTTTTATTTATTTCAGATTTTAGTCTATATTTTTATTTAATGCAAATGTTGTTTGTTACCCTATTATCATACAAGTTTTCTTTAGTTATATTTATTAGAGATATTTTTATTGTTATGCTCATTTATCTATTTAGCTTTTTTATTAGTATTTTTGTTCCTGTAAGTCATGTTTGTTTACTCCATATTTAATAGGGAATATTTAATTCCAAATAGTTTACCTCTTTGTGTTATACTTTAGCTGAACCGATTATGGTAAAAATTTGGGTAGGCTAGGCAGAAAGACTCCTGTCTTTTAGTAGCACAATGCTCTTACATGGATGGCAGTAGTGTTTTTGTTGAAAGATAAAAGTTAAAAGATACCACCTGTTTTTTGGGGAGGAACTATGGGAAGCAGGACCAAGAGAACTCTGGATGATGACACTGTGACAATCAATGGAGCATAATCTAGTCCCAGCCCATCTCTACACAAACCTCTGTGTACAGCTAGAGAGGCCTTGCAATCATGACACAGACTCTATAGAGACAGCCTGAACCTGTATGTATCTTTAGATTGTTCAATTAAAGTGACAGAGAGATGAAACAAGTCAAAAAGGGATGGACAGGTTTCCTACCTTTAGCGCAACATGTTCAGAGTCAGGGCTCAGATTCTGCAACAGCGTATCATTTCGTAGTTCAGCTTTCAGTTTGTACACTTCTGCTTCTGCCCTTTTCAAGGATTTCTGGAGAACTGATTTTTCTCTGTTCCATACTTCTTTTTCAGAAGCAACAATGGCTTCAATGTTGGCACTACCACCAAATGCAAACCTGGAAGACTGGAGAGACCACAGCTTACTTATATAATTTTGTTTTTTGGGGGTGGGGCTGATTGAGGGGTTTGAACTGAGGCCTCTGTACTTGCTAGACAGGTACTTTATCAGTTAGGCCATGTATGGTTTTTAAGGACAAAATTTATATAAGAATGTGAATTAAACATATTCAAGGTATTCTTTTTTTTATTATGAAAATACTGTACAGAGGGGTTACAATTACATGGGCAAGATAGTGAGTACATTTCTTATCAAGCATTGTAGCCTCCTCCTCAAGGTATCCTTATGTTGGATACCTACTCTTGGCTTTCTAACCTCAGTCAGAGAGAGCTCAGAGCCAATCACTGCTGACATGAAAGAATATTCCCAGTCTCTAAGTATGTAGTCCTTTGCTGAAGAGACTAGCTTTTCAACTCAATGTCCTTTGTGTCCTTGCAGAAAGGACAAAGAAAGTTTAGCAGATATAGTTGAGCACTGAATAAAAAGGCGAGAGACTTGACAGACCAAGTCTCTTGTCAAATCTAGTCAAAAGGATACGGAGCCTGAAATGAAGAAGAAATAACCCTGAAGGTACACAGAGAAGCAGAATTTCTATGGAAGCTAGTAAACATGTTACAATTTATTTAATTACATAGTTGTCTCACTGGTCTTTCCCACTTAAATAGAATCTAACTATTTTATAGTTTTTTTTAAGTGGGAAAATTTAAATCCTCAGAGTGAAATGTATAATTTAAGCCATTTTTCACTGAATCACATTGGAGTGTTTCTTTACATGTATCTGTCATTTGTTCTGAGACAGATCTTGGTTTCTTGCATGAAAGGCTTACTGGGGATTAGATTCTGTATGTATATAACCCAGAGTCTAGAAGAGAGAAGGTCTCCAAGAATAGCAATTATTATTCCTGTCATTTCTATAACAATTTATAGAGCTTCCTGAGAGTCAGACACTTGATATTTTTATATCAAGTTTCAAAAGTGAAACTAGATAGCAAAAACTAGCTTTTCACCACCAGTGAAAATAACGTACATAATCTATCCCAGCTCCTGTCTGTCGGTAACACCTGATCTGCTCCTCCAGCTTCATAATCATGTTCCTCAAATCATTCTTTTCTTCTGTCAGGTGGCTGATATGTCCTGTCAGCTCAGCATTTTGTCTCAGTAGTCTTTCAGTCAGTGAGCCACAAGAAGTACTGGGGGCCATGAATCTAGGCTGGAAAAATAGTGGCATAAGGTCACATAACTATGCCTGGTTAAGTCATAGGGAGAAATTTTCCAGGTAGGAAAGAAGCTAGGAAAGGACACAGAAAGTCTAAGAGAGAGCACATTTACATGTGCTTAGGAGGCACAGAGGCTTACGCAAGAGTATGCTGCTGTAAGTTGCTGGTGAGACAGTAAATGTCACATCATTTTCATAAAATGTAACAGCCTTAAATGAAGATAATGGAGGGCCTGAAAGTCTTCAGGTAGGAGCATGACTCAAATAAATATATGTGTTCCTAAAGATTCCTCTTGTAGTGTGTGTGAAGTAAAGTGACTTCGGGAACATCTAAGAAACACTGGAAGCCTGGAGCAATGCCTAAGTACAGAGGACAGGGAGGCAAGGGCACACAGGGTCTGCGTCAGGAAAGATAAAAGGAAGATGGTGCTCAGTTTAGAATATGCCTGCTAGGTTTTTAAGGGGTCACTTTCCTACAAAAGAGGTCTAGTAACAAACTGAAAATATAAGCCTGTACTACAAGTTAAAGGGTCTTTACAACCACAGGATTTTATTAGGCAATAGCATACTGGCTCATGCTTGTATTCCTAGCTACTTGGGAGGCTAAGATAGGGAAGGTAATGGTTTGGGTCCAGCTCTGGCAAAAACTTTGCAAGCCACATCTCAACCAGTAAAGCTGGGTGTGCTAGTACATGGCTTGTCAGCACAACTATGTGGGAAACATAAATAACAGGATCACTGTAGACTAGCCTTTTTAAAAAAAGTTCAAGGACCGCACTAAACCCTGTGATAAAGGCCCCAGGACAGGCAAAAAAAGAAAAAAAAAATTCAAATGCTACATAGTCAAGAAAGATAGGGAGTGAAAAGATTCATCAGATGAGTCAACAGTGAAGACTCAGTGAACTTGAAGAGTAGTTCCATGAAGTGTGAGGATAGAAGGTAGGATGCTCTCTCAAGAATCTTGGCCTCTTAGGGGGACAATGAAGTTTTTCAGTAACAATAATGAAAGTTAATTTCCCCTCAAACCTTTCCTCTTATTGGGGAAATAGGAACACACACACACACACACACACACACACACACACACACACACACACACACACACACACACACACACACACACACACACACACCCAACACACCGACATACATACACACAGATACTTGAAAAGTCATATAAAATAGTTTTAAACAATTTTTTTCTTTTTTGCCAGTCAGTCCTGAGGCTTGAACTCAGTGTTTGGGCACTGTCTCTGAGCTTCTTTTGTTCAAGGCTAGTACTCTACCACTTGAGCCACAGTGTCACCTTGAGTTTTTTCTGTTTATGTAGTACTGAGGAATCACACCCAGGGATTCATGCATGATAAATAAGCATCTTGCCACTAAGCCACATTCCCAGCCCTAAAACAATTCTTAATTCATAATTTGCTCCCTATTGTTAATAAATAACATTAAAAAAGTCTTACCTCTTCACTTGACTGGACAATTAATTTCTGTAGTTGTAAAAGAATTCCATCAATATTTTCTTGAACCCAAATGAAAGCTTCATCATCTGCTGCTTCAAACTGTAGTCTTCAAGAAAAAGACAAAAACATCAGAGATCTTTTCAGGACCATTTACTACACACATTAAAAACTACAACGCCTCATTTCACTTATCACTGGAACCTGAAGCCAAGTGTTCTCTTTCTCTGTGTCAAAGGTTTTACTTGTTTTCAGATTCAGGAGTTTTATATCATCTCCTAATACAATTCTTGGCTAGCATGTCTAAGAATGCCATTTTCAAAGACCAAATAAAATGTTTAACCTATTTGAGGCTTTCTGGGCTAGATGCTGCAGTTTCAAATCCACGTGCTGAAGATTCTGTCTGATCATTTCTAATTCATGATGATAGCCACTTTCTCCTCCATTCATTTCAATCAATTTTGGATAGCTTGATTCTTTTGTCTCTCCTTCTATTTTCTGTTGAAGAACCCAATTTCTAGTTCGATCATTAATTATGCTCCAAGTGGTTGGCTGGCAATTTAGAAAAAGATAGCAATAATAAAAAAAATGAGTATTATTTAATATTCTCTATTAAAGAATAATTATTTTCCAAAGTCCTATAAACTTCAGTTGAAATATTTAAATAATTTAATGCAGTATCAAAATTTTATGATCAAAGTTTTAAAGTTAAAAAAAAACTTTAAAATATTTAAAAAGAAAAAGCCAATTTACCTCATTAAGATTCTGATAAAGAATGCGTCTACTTTCTCGTTTTTCTTCTCGTTCTAGTTCTTGCTTTTGGAATTCCTGCATAATTCCTTGAAGTCGTTTTCCTTCAAGGTCTAACTTATAAACTTGCTGTCTTTTCTCTTCCAGCTGGCGCTGGAGATCTTCCACTTTGGATTGTAGCTCATGCATTTTTTTCTGTCCCTCAGTGTTGGCATCTTGTTCTGTCTGCAATGTCTTCCTATGAACCTGTCTATCCTTTTCCATTTGCTGTCTTGTTTGCAAGGAATCCAGTTTATATTTTTCAGTCTCATTTAATAATTCTACGATGTGATTTTGTTTTTCTTCTAGCTGTTTCTGTAATTCTTTAAGTAAGTCCTCTGTGGGCAAAGATGGTCGAGGCTGCCCACCATCCCCATTGCTTTGCAGCTGTGCATGTAACTCCCGTTCCCTGTCTAGGGCACTACTCATTTCCCGAACTCGAACTTTCTCAGACTCTAGAAGTACTTGAAGCTCTAAGTTTCGACCTTGCTCTTCTGATAATTGGGCATCATATAGCATTCTCTGTGATTCTATTTTCTGCTGTGATTCACTAAGGAGTTGTTTCTGTTGTTCTAAAAGAAGATTTAACTGAGTATTTCTCTTTTTCTGATCCTCAAGTGAAAATTTCAGATCCTTTAAGAGAAAATAAAATTGAAATTGTGTTAATATTTTTAAAAATACTTTATAAGTACACAACCATGCCTTTATTAATACCAAATTGGAAGTGTGTGATCCAGTTAACTTATATTTTCAGGGGTTAGATGTAATTCTATTTTTATTTTTGTCAGTCATGGGGCTTGAACTGTGGGCCTGAGCGCTGTCACTCAGCTCTTCAGCTCAAGGCTAGTGCTCTACCACTTGAGCCACAGCACCACTTCTGGTTTTCTGGTAATTTATTGGAGATAAAGAGTTTCATAGCCTTTCCTGTTAAGGCTGGCTTTGAACCGTGAACTTTAAATTTCAGCTTCCTGAGTAGCTAAGATTATAGGTGTAATCCATCGGTGCCCAGCTACACTGTAATTCTTTAGATAGTTAACTGATTTTTCATCAATGAATATTAACAAAAATAGGTAAAATAAATAACATCTTTCTCTTAAAATGTTAACCTTCTCTGGCTAAATATGAAGCAGGGGACTTTTCTGTTAGTAACAGTTTTTAAAAGTAAGTATTCTTTTATTCTCACAGTATTAATAATCTCTCTTTTTTTAGGCTGAAGTGATATGATCTACTTTACTGATGAAAACTATACATTTCTCAGGCAACACAATATTTTAGTTCTCATTTAATTCTATCTCCCAATTAAAGTATGATTTTAAGTGTAGAAAATACAATTGGACCATTCAAGTATGTGAGCTTCTATCCATATTTGAAAAAAACTAAATTTGAGTCCTATATTTACTCATTTTTTCATTAAAACTTTTCCATTTTTATCAAAATTGGGAGTTACTATGTATTTCTTTACATGCTCAAAATACCTAGTCCTTTTATAAATCAAATACTTATGAGTACAAAGGGATCTAAGTTAGTGTAGACACTTTTCTGCCACATGGATGTGAAATAAGGGTTCCCTATTGAGTTTTTAATGTAATATTATATCAAATCTTCACTGTTAGTAAAGTAAGCATGAGAAAATAACATTATCCATAAGTAATATGATGGAGATACCAAACAACTACAATATCCTGCAGGGTGGCTTCCTTTTTGTTCAAAGAAAAAAATTTTGTTTCATTCACGAAACTATTAAAAATAACACATAAAACCTGTGTGCTAGTGGTTCATGCCTGTAATCCTAGCTACTGAGTAGTCTAGAGATCTGAGTACCATGGTTTGAAGCCAGGCCATGCAGGGAAGGATAATTTTATCTCCAACTAAGCATCAAATGTCAGAGGTAGAGCTGTGGCTAAAGTGGTAGAATACCAAAACTAGAGAGAAAAAGCTAAGGGACAATTCCCAGGTGCTGAGTTTAATTCTCATTACCAACACACACATAAACACACACACACACATAAACACACACACACAAACACAATCACAAAAAGTTGAAAATACATGTGTTCCTAATATAAAGTGATAGGAGTTCCTGAAAAACCTGTGTTTGGCAGTATTACCAACTAAAAATAATAGGTCTTATAAGGAAGGCAGAGGTAGGGACAGAGTACTTAAAGTATATGAGAATTTTAATAATACAAAGACTAGTAGTATAGCAGTAACATGTACTCATGTGGAGTTTACCACAGTGTAAATTAAACAGGGATACCACAGTGGAAATTAAATAAACAGGAAAGAGGGGAAAAAAGGAGAAGAAAGAAAGGAAGGAAAGAAGGAAGGAAAGAGAGGGAGGGATGGATGGGAGGTGGGGCAAAAATGCTAGCAACACTTTATTTATTACCACAGTTAGAAAATACTGGACAAGGTACACCAGAAAAAGATTCCTGTTCACCTTCACTAGGAGAATACAGGAACCCATACTACTTCTGCACTAAAGAATGCCATGACAGTCTTATTTATTAAAATGGTATGTGTATTAACTCACATCTCCAAAATATATTTCAGGGTCGAATCTACATGCACTCTTGGATGTAGCAAAATAAAAAAAAATATTGTCATTTACATTAAGTCAGAACAGGTTAGATAAACATTACAGTACTAGTCAATGCACAGTGAAAACTTAATACAGCTTGGGTGGGGGAATAGGAAGGGGTAAGTGGGAGATAATGAGGGAAGGGGTAACAATTAGAAATAAATGCACTCTTACTTATGCAACGTAACCCCCCCCCACCCCCTGCTTATCATTTATACAGGGGAAATTCTGAAGATCAGATACACCAGAGACACATAAAGCCAAAGATGATAATACCTCAAGCTCTTCTTTATCACGCTCTTCACTATGCCCCAACTTGGCTTTCTCTTTTTCTAAAGCCCACTGGAGCTCTCTTGATTTCTTTTGCTCAATTGCCACAGTATCATTAAGCAAGTGTACTTCATCTGTTTTATCTTTAACTTCCAGCCTAAATCAAGAGAAAAATGAGTTTTGATCTAAGTTTTGATCTAAGTACATATTTATAGAGAGAAATTAGCTACCAATGAAAAGCTGAAGCATGTTTGTTTGTTTGTTTTTTGGTCAGTCATGGGCTTGAATTCTGGGCTTAGGCGCTGTCCCTATGCTCTTTAGCATAGGGTGAGCACTCTACTACTTGAGCCACAGCACCACTTTCTGGTTTTCTAGTGGTTTATTGGAGATAAGAGTGTCATGGACTTTCATGCCCGGGCTGGCTTTGAACTGTGATCTTCAAATCTAAGCTTTCTGAGTAGCTAGGATTATAGGCATGAGCCTCTGGTGGAGCCTCTGGTGGATGGCTGAAGCATGTTTTAGGCTATTAAGCTAAAGCATGTTAGATTATAGCATGAAGAATGTTATAAACTTTGTAAAGATGGATTCTTGATTGCAGTTCATTTCAAATTAATTATTTTCAGTAATTCTTATAATGCTACTGTAAACAATTAAAACATTTATTGCTACTAAGTAATATTTTCCCTTGTCTTTTTACTGACTATTTTTACTAAGGAAATCGTCTCATGAATTTGTGCATATGAAATAAATGTTCAAAATAAAAACAACCGCACTTGAAATGTGTCATTGGCAAGAACAATATCTCAGTATTTTTAACAACAAACATCTCTTTTTTTACAGCACTATCTCTTCAAACACTTAAGTCTATTGTAGCTAATTAAGCCATGAATTATTTCTAAAGAAATCATGAAGGTTACTTCAAATTAGTTGGTGGTAAAATACAGGCCAAAACAACATCTACAATTCTTTAGTAGAACTGAAATCATGGTAAACAATATGACAAAATAATTGAGTTTATAATTCAGAAAAATCTGAGGTTTCCCTGTCTACATCAGTTTTTCTTGTAAATAGCAAGGTTTAATGCTACTTAAACATCATGTATGTTGTTTTATTTCTGTATTATTTGCACAATATTTATGACACAGCTATTCCAATTCCTAATCCATGTTTATTTTGTAATTACAAAATCTGGAGCACCTGAATGCTTCTAATTCCTTTAGGTGTTTATGCTGTGCCTTGAGTGTTGTTTCTAGCTCCAATTTTGTTTGTGCAAGTTCACTTTTCAGTTCTGCAACCACCACTTTTTCTGAACTTAGCTGTTCCTGCAGTTCAGTTGCTCTGTCCTTCGCAGTACTGAGCTCCACTTGCATCTCCAGCATTTGAGACTGCTTCTGCTGCATGTTATATTCCAGGAACTCTGAAGGGAATATGTTTAACAGTTAAAATACAATCTAGAAATTAATGTTTGTCTTATATTACTAATAACTGATGTGTAACAGGATACTAGTGCAAAGCAACTGTGAAAAGAGTATTGTCCCTCAAGTTGGCGATTTACACAAACTATGCTTGTTTTGCTCATTGTGCTTGTGCTATTTGAGAACTATAAATGTGTAAGTTTAAAAGTTTGACAGAATATATTCATGGTGCAAAATTTAAAATGCAAAATTTTAAATGTACACAATATGCTCTAAGGAGGGATTTCTGTACTTACTTGCTCATTTAGAATGCTAAACATTCACACTTAAAAGTGCCATACACAGTACTTGAAGTATCCCATAGAGCTGTGACTACAACGGTAAGCAGTTCTGGCTTCTTTTGTTCAGTTCTCTTTGCAGATGGTCCCTAGGAACTTTATCTCACAAGGTAGAGTCTAATCCCCAGTTTGGATCCTGGTTTTTCAAAACCAGTCAAACTCTTGCTACATGTTTATCATTATGAACATATATCCCAGAATTTAAATCTTCAATATGTTAGGTGATAAAAAGTTCCAAATATGCACTGAGTTTGTTTATGAACAATATATACTTACATACATTGGCACAACACTGAAAAGCTCTGTGGACATGGTCACCTGGACGTTAGTCATTATTTTAGGCTTTATATAATTCTATGTGGGATTTCTCTCTCTTTTTTGGCTTTCTATTCTATCACCAACATACAACAGTATTCTAATAAGAAAACAATTTCTTAACCTAGAAATTCTATCAAAATCATCAATTCACATTATAGTGAATTACAAGGAGATTGGAACTAATGATAATCATGCTTAATGCTAATTTAAGATTTTAAACTTGTTTCATAGGAGTAAAGCTAAAGATATACACACACACACACACACACACACACATATATATATATATATGATACAAGTCAGGATTTCAATGAACTTCTATTTAAGTTAGATAAAATATTCATAGTTATCTTCAAAACAATTTTTAAATAAACCTGTATCTAAAGGGGTATGTTTATTTCTTATCTGCTTTTTCAAAAGCAATTTAAACTTGATTCAGCTTTAAAATGAATATGTGAGTCTAGAATGTGACTTCAAAATTGGAAAAAATGTGTTTCTACCATTGTATAAAACAAAACTATTACAGCTACATGTAGGCAACTGTCCTCACTAGATACCATGAACATTTAATCTCTAATGATTTTCACTTATAGCTCAATTTAAATAGATGCCTATAGCTCAAGTGGTAGAGTGCTAGCCTTGAGCGAGCTAAGGGACAGCGCTCAGGCCCAGAGTTCAAGCCCCACAACCAAAAAAAAAAAAAAAATAGATGCCTATACTGAAAAGTAGGGAAAAGACTTGTTAGTATATCATATCACAAAAGTAAAAATCCAACTAACTCATAATAATGAAAAAGGACTTATTTCAGTAATTAAAAGATATCTGAAATCAGAAGTGTGATCCAAGTGGTAGAGTACTTGCAAAAGTCCTGAGTTCAATGCCCAATACCATAAACAAACAAGCACAAGGCCCTCCCCACACCCCCCCCCCCAAAAAAAAAATCCTACAATATTTAATAGCCACAGAACAACCAACAGTTTGGAAACAAAGGTTCTAATGATACTGTTGGCAAAGACATGGGCAAACAGAATTCACATACTGCTAATGAGTGTATTGATGTGACTGCTTGTTATAACTGTTTGCAAAATCTAATAAATTTAAACCTATGAATCCTTGGACACAGAAATTCCACTCTTACATGTATACATGTAATAGAAACATAGCAAACAATTTTAATATCAGCATTGCAATAGCTGACAAGTACATCAACAGTCCAACTGTTCAACTACATATAAATTTATATATAAATCATGCACTATCAATACAAAGGAATTCAATAGAATAACAAAGTGAACTACTGATAAATGAAGTAACTTGGAAGATTGTTATAGTAAGACATAAAATTTGTACAGATTGATAAAGTTCAAAATTAGGCAAACTTCAAACATGTAGATTTAGGAATATATAAAACGGTATATTTATATTGGCATACAAATATATACATTGGTTGCATGTGTGTGTGTATACAAGCCTCATTCTGGCTCAGTTTTCATGTTCATGCCACATAAGCTATGCCTCTAGTCCATCATTTTGCTGGTTAAATGGAGATTGGAGTCTCACAGACTTTTGTGCATTGGCTGGCTTTGAACTGCAACCTCCAGGTCTCAATATCTTGAAGAGTCACTGGCACCTAGCTGAAATAATGGTTACTTATAAGTTACTACTGAGTAGCATAGGAGGGGCCTTTTAGGATTTGGGGAATGTTCTTCTACACATTGATGCTGACACTATATATATATGTAATTTTTGTTGTTGTTAGTTGTGGGGCTTGAACTCAGGGCATGGGCACTGTCCGTGAGCTGTTCTGCTCACAGCTAGTACAGTTCCACTTCCAGTTTTTGAGTGGTTAATTAGAGATAAGAGTCTCATAGACTTTCCTGCTTGGGCTGGCTTTGAAGTCTGATCCTCAGATCTCAGCCTCCTGAGAGTATAGGATTACAGGTGTGAATCACCAGTGCCCAGCTAACATAATACTCATTTAATAAACTTGTTATAATGTGTATTTAAATTTTATACTTTTCTGTATGTATAGTGGTTCCTAATTTTGAAATCATGTTTTCAATGAACTTCTATTTAAGTTAGATAAGATATTAATAGTTATCTTCAAAGCAATTTTTAATTAAACCTGTGCTTAAAGGGGTATGCTTATCTCATATCTGCTTTTTCAAAAGTAATTTAAACTTGATTCAGCTTTAAAATGAATGTGTAAGCCTAGAATGTGACGTCAAAATGGGAAAAAGTGTGTTTCTACGATTATATAAAACAAAACTGAGATGATAGGAATACAGGTGTAAGTCACCAGCACTCAGATAAATTAATATTCATTTAATAAGCTTGTCATAATGTGTATTTGAATTTTGTACTTTTTGAAATATATATGGTTGCTCCCAATTTTGTAAACAAACTATTTAAAAATTGTGGATTTTCTTTTTTTTGGATAGTTGTTCACAAAAAGAGTAGGAAAGACTGTTTTCTTATCATACAGCTTTAAGACAAAAACGTAACTGGAAACAAAAGGTTTCTATAATGCACTGTTTACTGTTTGCAGTTCTTTTTTCTTTCTCTTTTGTTTTATTGTTCTGTTTTGTTTGCTGTACCTTTTGTCATGTATATAAGTTTATCTGGCCCACAGAAGGAAAAGGGAATCAAAGAACAGCTGAGCAGAAGATGAACTAATGCAACAATGATACTCACTAGACACTAAGTTGGAAATGAACTTTACAACTTGGGGGGAGGTGGAGCAGGGAGGGGAAAATGGGAGAAAATGAGGGAGGGGGTAACAGTGTCCAAAAAGAAATGTAGTCATTATCTTACTTATGTAACTATAACTCCCTGCATCATCTTTACAATAAATAAGAAAAAAATTAAAACAAACATGAAGAACAGTCTTAACCTGAATGTAAGCCTACACAGTTTAAGTTCAAGCTGCCAACCCTACAGTAATAATGATAAATTATCTACTCAGCATAAAGAAAATGAGAAGAAAATGCAAAGAAATGTTTTAACTGACTAATAATGGCATTAAGCTGAAAATACCATTTAACATACCTTGGCTTGGTTTATCACTCTCTTGGTCTCTTTTCAGGATCATTCTACCATTAATTTGAGCACGTAGTGCTTGAATTTCAGATAACAAACTCCTTCTATCTGCTTTTTGTAGATAATCAATAGCTGCTTGATATTCAATGCCCTGTAACGAAGGAAAATGGAAAATGAAAAAAAATAATGAAGAGAGTTGTAAAGAGATAACAAGAATAAAATTAGCAACCATAAACTCTGAAGAGTGAATGGAATGGCCTTTGGAAGACATGTAATTTTTTTTTTTGTCCCACAATGTGTGCAGATATGGTTTAGACAGATGCTCCTTTATCTCTGTATACTGCTGTGTACTTCCTAAAAGCAAGAAAATTCTATTAACTGCAATAATAACTACCAAAAAAATTAACAAAATACCTCCTAAAATCAAAGGACATACAGCAAAATGCCTAATAAGTATTCTTCAATTAGTAAGTCACAAAAACTTAATATCACTATCTTTTTGCTTTAGCATCTAGTAAAATCTGACTAAGGTTTTTGTATTTTTTTTTCATCTTCATTCTTCTTCTTTTTTTTTTTTTTGGGTCCGGTTGTGGGGTCTGAATTCTGGGCCTGGGCGCTGTCCCTCAGCTCTTCAGCTCAAGGCTAGCGCTCTACCACTTGAACCTCAGCGCCACTTCCGGCTTTTTTCTTTTTGCTTATGTGGTGCTGAGGAATCCAACCTAGGGCCTCAGGCATGCAAGGCAAGCTTTCTACCACTGAGCCACCTTCCCAGCCCTCATCTTCATTATTCTTGTAGTTGTATAGTGGTGTGATTTGTTCTCAAGAGTGGATTCTGGTTATACATTTAACGGAAGTATCACAAAAGTGATGTGCATCTTCAGATAAGAATAAATGTGAAAACATGCATGCATGTTTTCATTGCTAGTAATATTAACTGATTGTTTGGGTCTTGTGGTTGTTTGCAATATCTCTCCACTATGAAGTTATTGCTTTTCTCTTTGTAATTACAGAAGTCCTTCTAGACGTTTACTTTGGTATTGTCCAAACATTCTTTTACTATTAGTTGTACAAAGGGACTAGAATTCCTTAAGTTAGGTTATGAGTACTTCTAGGTACTCAAGAATGTTTCTTGGTCAGTGTCATCCCTTCTATCGTTCTCATATTCCCCCTACAGTCATTATATTCAGTGTACAAAATGAACTACAAAACTATGCAAATGTTATTTTAACAACTTTCTCCTACTAATTTTTAGCATCCATTCCTAATTATTGCTTGACTAGATCAGGTTTAATGAAGGGTGATTTGCTAATTCTATCAACCCTTCTACATTAATAAAGGTCATTCCACTGTTATACTTTTTACATATCCATTCATATCAATATGAACTCACTGTTCTACTCAGTTTTACAATCTGTCAATATCATTTAGTTTGATGCTTGTATTTTCAAATTTGGCCTTAACAAGATACTCCAAATTCATCTATTTAGTACCTTCCTTGCTGCAGCCCTGGAATCCCAAGTTGTCCACAGAACCTTATTATTTTAACAGAGAATGTATTTAAAATTTAGACCTATGCACTAAGGATTGTGAGTAAACTTAACTATGGTGTAGACTCTATCACCAGACACAGGTCGTTTTAGGTTTTCTGTTTGTTACTGAATCTGTTTATTTCATCCATGCTTCAAAATGCAAAGGAAATTATTCACAATATTCAATTTTTTAATATTTTAAGCTAATGTTTTAACATTGTAATGTGTCATTTTTCTTAAAACAGTTCTCCAGAAATTGTTTTTATCATTTTCAAAGAACTTCCACATTCATTATTCATAGATTCCAATTTTGTAGCTCACCACTCACCATCAACAAAGCTAAAGATTATAGACTTGAGACCTCTGAAATTACAAGCTGAAACAAATTTTATTGTCTACAGTTGTTTGTGTTAGATATTTTGTTATAGTCACACAAAGTCTAATACAACTGCACAGAAAGCAAGATCGTGTTCTAACATAAAAATGTAATAGATGGTTACAGAAACTTGTGTATTTCCACTAGGAGCAATGGCTGCTGGCAAGTTCACAAAACATAATTAATGGGAAAAATGAGAAATGATTATCTTATCTCTTCTTCTTTGGTTTTAGTCTGTTCTTTTTTTAAATAAATTTCCCAAGTTTGATGAACAGCTCATTCATTTTCTTTCTTACTGTCTACCATAAGATATGTAAGATAATTTTTTTTCTTGTAAGTATCATTAGTAGTCCTTGTTCAAATTATGCTTAATACTTGAATGACTCAGTAATTAATTTTCTTACTTTTTAAAATTATTTTTTAAAATAAAGTTTTGTTTTGATACCTGTTCTTGTAGTCTGTGTTCCAAACAGTTTAATAATCCACCTACATCTCTAGTACCTAAAGCAGTCAGTTCAGTTTGAAATGTGGCTAGTAAACAACTGCGTTCCTTTAAGAAAATATGTTGAAGGGCAAGTAGAAGTTCACCCCGCCAATCTGAGAGGCTCTCTGGAGACTGAGAACTATCATAAACCTAGCAGAATACAAAATATAAAAGTTAGTTTTCAAATAAGCATAGTTAAAAAACATTCTAAAAATATTAATCTACTGACTAAAATAAAATTTTAAAGCCTCAGAATATATGTATTTCTAGTTTGAAAACATAAATAGTAACACTAACGGAACACATACAAAGTGAATTATTATTATTAAAATAAAACTAAGACTTCAAATTAGGATTAGCGAGAAGAGACAAAGAAGGACATTACATACTAATAAAAGGATCTCTCCTACAGGAGGATATAACAATTTTAAGTATCTACATATCAAATGCTGGAGCACTCAACTTTATCAAATACTACTTAATGTAAAAACACACATAAATCCAAACACACTGATTGTTGGTGACTTTAACACATCACTGTCGCCTCTGGATAGATCATCCCAGCAAAAAAACTCAACAGAGAAACTTCAGAAATAATTACATCCATCAACTAGACTTAACAGACATCTACAGAATATTTCACCCAGCAGCATGAGAATATACATTCTTCTCAGCAGCACATGAAACACTTTCCAAAATAGATCATACTTGAGGCCACAAAGAAAGTTGTACAAGCTGGATGCTGGTGGCTCATGCCTATAATCCTAGCTACTAAGGATGCTGAGATCTGAGGAGCATGGCTCAAAGCCATCCCGGGCAGGAAAGTCCATGAGACTCTTATCTCCAATTAACCACCAAAAAACCAGAAGCTGCACTGTGGATCAAGTGGTAGAGTGCAAGCCTTGAGCTGAAGATCTGAGGGATAGTGCCCAGGCCCAGAGTTAAAGCCCCACGACTGACCAAAAAAAAAAAGTCTGTACAAATTCAGAAATATTGAAACTATTCCCTATATATAGACCAAAAGAATAAAATTAAAGGTCAACACTAAAACCCATCATAGAAAATTCTGTAACTCATGAAGACTTAACAACACATTGTTGAATAACAAGTGTGGTCACTGAAGAGATCAGAACAGAAATTGAAATGTTTATGGAATTGAACAAAAACAAGCATAAAAAATAGCTGCCCCTGAGTTTTTCTGCTCAAGATTAGCACTCTCTACCACTTTGAGCCACAGCAACTCTTCTGGTTTTCTGTTGGTTAATTGGAGATAAGAGTTTCATGGACTTTTCTGCATGGGATGGCTTTGAACCATTCTCAGGCCTCAATTTCTTGAGTAGCTAGGATTACAGGCATGAGCCATCAGCGGCCAATAAACAATTTAATGATGCACCTTAAACCCCTTGAAACAGAGGAACTAGTTGAACTCCAAACCAGTAGACAGAAACAAAGAATCAAAATTAAATCAGAAATAAATGAATTAGAAACCAAAAAACCAAAAGAAGAATCAACAAAACAAATAATTGGTTCTTTGAAAAGATTAACAGACCCTTAGCAAATCTGACCAAAAAAAGAAGAGAACACCCCCCAAATAAAATTTGGGAGAAAATGGGAACATTACGACAGAAACAAGAAAGATCCAGAACATTATAAGGAATATTTTGCAAACCTTTCTGCTAACAAATTGGAGAACCTGAAGAAATACCAAGAATTCCTAGCAAATGCTGATATACCCAAACTGAACCAAGAAGACATAAACCAACTAAATAAACCCACAGCAAATAATGAAATAGAAATGGCAATAAAAGACCCTCCATACAGGAAAAGCCCAGGACCAGATTCACAGCTGAATTCTATAAAGCCTTCAAAGGAGAACTCACCCCAACACTCCTCAAACTATTCTATGAAATTGAAAGCAAAAGATCACTACCAATTCATTCTATGAAACAGTATAACACTCATCCCAAAACCAGACAGGGACCCATCAAAGAAAGAGAACTACAGAACCATCTCTTTGATGAACATCGATGTAAAACTTCTCAATAAAATTCTGGCCAACCAAATTCAACCACTAACCAAAAAAATTAAAATGGTATTTATTCCAGGGATGCAAATCTGGTTCAATATATGCAAGTCAATTAATGTAATTTAACAGATCAATGGGAGCAAGGACATGAACCACGATCATCTCAATAGATGCAGAAGCAGCATTTGACAAGATCCAACACCCCTTTATGATAAAAGCTCTAAAGAAGATAGCAATCCATGGAGCTTTCTTCAATATAATAAGGGCTGTACCTAACAAACCTACAGCCATCATTATACTTAATGGTGAAAAGTTAAAACCATTTCCTCTAAAATCAGGAACAAGATAAGGATGTCTGCTCTCTTCATTTCAATAGAGTACTGGAATTCCTAGCTAGAGCAATAAGGCAAAAGACAAACATAAAGGGGATCCAAATAGGGAAAGAAGAAGTAAAACTGACATGATCCTGTATTTAAAAAACCCCTTAGACTCCTCTTCCAAGTTACTTGAGCTGATCTGAAACTTTGGCAAAATAGCAGGGTATACAATTAACACACAAAAAGCAGTAGCTTTTCTCTATGCCAACAATGAGAAGAACAAGACTGAAATTAAGAAAGCAGCTCCATTTGTAATAGCCTCAAAAAAAAAGAAAAGAAAAAAACAGCAACTTACAAATTAAATTAACCAAAGATGTGAAGAAAATTAAAGTAGATTTAGAGAAATAGGAGAATCTCCCATGCTCCTGGATTGGGAGGATTAACATCAGGAAAATGACAATACTGCCCAAAGCTATGTATAAATTCAATGCAAAATCCATCAAAATCCCAATAACATTCTTCAGTAATCTATGAAGCAGCAATCCAAAACTCAATATGGAATAGTGGAAGACTCCAAATATTGAAAACCATCCTTAGCAGGAAGAACAGTGATGAAAAAAATATCAACACCAAGCTTCAAACTCTATTACAAAGCTGTAGTAATAAAAACAACTTGGTACTGGCAAAAGAACATGCTTGAGGATCAATGAAATAGAAGACCCAGAAGTGAACCCACAGACCTATAGCCACATAATCTTTGATAGGGGACCCAAATACAGGATAGAAAAAAGACAGCCTCTTCAACAAATGTGCTGGCAGAATTGGCTTTACAACGTGCAGAAAACTGGTTAGATCTTTATATATCACTCTGCAGCAGAATCAATTCCAAATGGATCAAAGACCTCAATGTAAGATGAGATACCCTGAAAATATTACAGGAAGTGATAGGGGAAACACTAGGGCTCCTTGGAAGAGATAAAAACTTCCTAAGATCCAGAATCACAACAAATCAAAGAAAGACTAGATAAATGGGATTGTATCAAACTGAAGAGTTTTTACAAAGGACATAGCTAGCAAGAAAAATACAAAGCCCACAGAATAGGAGATAATTACTAGCTAAGCATCAGCCAAGGGTTTCAATCTAAAATATACAAAGAGCTAAAAAAATTAAAACTTCAAAAGCAAATCTTCAAGAAACAACAACCCCATTTAAAATTGGGCTAAAAACTTAAGAGACTTCTCAGAAGAAGAAAGAAGAATGGCCAATAGACAGATAGAGAGGTGCTCAACATCTCTGGCTATAAAAAAAATACAAATCAAAACAACTTTAAGATTCTACCTCACCCCAGTTAGAATAACGATTATCAAAAAAACTAACAATAACAGATTCTGGTGGGATGTGGCCAACAGGGAATGCTAGTATACTGTTGGTGGGAATGAAAACTTGTTCAACCACTCTGGAATGCAGTATGTAGGTTACCCAAAAGACTAACCTAGAGCTTCTCGATGCCCCTGCAATTCTACTCCTGGGCATTTATCCAAATGACCACAAACCAGGCCCCAGTAAAGCTACCAGCACAACTATGCTCACTGCAGCACTCTTTACCATAGCTAAGATATGGAATCAACCCAGATGCCTGTCAGTGGACGAATAGATCAAGAAAATGTGGCATATATACACAATGGAATTCTATGCTTCCATCAGAAAGAATGACATTGCCCTATTATACTAAAGAAAAGAGAGACCCAAAGAAACTTAGGCTACATATTTTCACTCATTTGTAATAATTAGAATGTGTCTATAAATCTACAAGTAAACCCAAAGGATAGTAAAAGACAAATAATTACACTTGGACATGATTAATTAAACAGCACTCTAAACATTCACAGTGAGATCAAAGGAGGATATTATTAGGAGAGGATCACAGAGCTCAATAGCTATGTGTAGATGGTCATATAAAATGATGCTTATCAAAATGAATTGAGAAACAAGAGATTTTTTTTACTGTACTGATTGCAGTTTGATATTTCTTTCTTTAAAAAAATTTGGTTTATTCCCTTTTGTCCTGTTTTTTTTTTTTAATTTTTGTACCCTTTATCTTCTACATAAGTTTATCTGATTTGAGGAGGGGAAAGGGAAGTACAGAAATGGTAGGACAAAGGATGAACCAATTCAGCAGTGATAGTCACTAGATCCTATGTTGGAAATGAAATATACACCTTGGGGTTACGTAACTGTGACCTCTCTGTATAGCACTTTCACAAGAAAAATTTAAAAAACCTATTTAGAAGCAGAATCCTGTTTGAATACCTCAGCTTCTCTTTGCACTTGCATTTTGGTAATTAAATCCTTAAGCGAGGAGATGGTGTTGAGGTAAGTTCTTCTCTCTTCTAGCCAAGATTCTGGCACTTGCTGAACAGAATGGTCTTCTCCATCACCATAAGGTGACTCCGTTAGAGAAAGCACCTGCATGCCCTCATTATGGACAGCTCTTAGTAATCCCTAAAAATCAAAATCCAGAAGCAAAATTTTGACTTCTTCAAAGTTAGACATACAAGGTAAATATATTTTAAGCAAAGTAGCTTTATCAAGCTAGACTGATAATAAAAACCACAGGAAACTCCATTCCAATTTTACTGAACACTTGTTTCTTATGGAGTAATAAGACAATCCCAACAGTCCCTCCATGACTTTTCATAACTCTCATCATTAAATTTCTTCTTTTTATTTAGTTAACATATTCTTCCTAGATTTAATGATTAGACCCAAATAAAGTAACTTCTATTCCTTAAGATGACTTTAGTAATTTTGGCAAGCAAAATTGAGAATAAAGTTATTTAAAAAAGATCTTGAATCTCATTTCTGGTAGCTCATGCCTATAATCCTAGTCAAGAGGCTGAGTTTTGAGGATTGTGGTTTGAAGAAGCCAGTTCATGACTTTTATCTTTAATAAATGACTCAGAATGAGCTAACAGTGGCATGTGGCTCAAGTGGTAGAGAAAAAAAGGATCCTCATACAAATCATCACTGATCATATTTCACTTTATTATTTGTGAAAAAAGAGAATAAAATGCACAGGACCTAAAAACCCGGTGTGGCTATTCAATTCTCTCTTAAGGGAAAATTCTACCATGTAACTTCAAATAAATACGGTACTGGCTAAATTTCCTAAGGGATCTTTATCTTTTAGTACCTTTATTTTCTTTGGAAATGAATCTGTTGAACTTTCACCTTCTTCTCCTTGGCCTTCTGATGTTGCATCAAACCCTTGACTCTGTGTAAGATAAATTCCCTGACCCCAGTCTGATCCAGAATCTAAAAATGAGAAAAATAACTAAATGTAGTTAATAGCACCCCTCAATCACCCGTCAACTATAACACTGTAAACATTATAAACACTGTAAACACTATAAATATTACAGAAATTTACATATCTTACCACTGGAACATATTTCTCTAGTTTGGTAAGCTTTAGAATACATTAATTCAGGAACTGAAGATACCTATTTAGAGAAAACAACAAAAATTAAATATTTTCTTACTTAGTAAGACCCTATGAATTGCTCTGCTGTATTCTAAGAGTTAAATCAATCTAATATTTCAATTTGTATTATTAATAAAACTATCTATAGTTTATGTCTATATTACTTTTTCCTCATGGATATCACTCTGAGGAGAGACAATTATGAATTAAAGAATCAAAAGGTTCTAATACCACAGAAACTTTCTTTTCTTTTTTTTTTTGGTCGGTTGTGGGGCTTGAACTATGGGCTTGGGCACTGTCCCTGCATTCTTCAATTCAAGGCGAGCACTCACAGCACCTCTTCTGGTTTTCTAGTGGTTTATTGGAGATAAGAGTCTCACAGACTTTCCTGCCCGGGCTAGCTTCGAACTGGGATCCTTAGATCTCAGCCTCCTGAGTAGCTAGGATTACAGGCGTGAGCCACCGGTGCCCAGCTAGAAACTTTACTTTCTAATTCTATACAAGGGGAAGATTTAAAATTACAATGTATCATGAAAGACATTTCTTTTATGTTTAAATTTTTTTCTTGAAAACAGAGAAATGTCATGGAAATATCAAAGGAAATATCATGGAGTGTTGGAAAAAACTATTTTATTAAAACCAAATACCTCTTTGGATCTCAGACACTGTATCACAGCTTTCAAGGTGCCACATTCCTCTGTCAATAACTGAACAGCAACATAATGCTCCCTCTTCAAAGTTTCTGTTTCTGAAATATGTCTGGATTCCATATCCAAAATTTCAGCAGCATGTAGTTCTTGCATCTGCTCAATTTTCTCAGTAAACTGATTGATTATTTCTGTAACTTCTTCTGATGAACATTCGTTTTGTAAATCAATTTGAATTCCTGCACTTCTAACAAGAATTTGTGGAGTCTGATTGCTGCTGCTGACCTTGAGATTTCCCTCTGTCTGGGATGCAGAACATTTACCCATTATAGTGGGAAGTGGCTCTAATATGCAGATCTTTCTGTTTTCTTGTACCTTGGACTCATCTTCTTTTTCTAAGCGGGATAACTTCTCTTCTGCCTGTGTGAGTTCATCTCTCACTTGGCTTAAATCTTTCTGAAGAGATGCTATATTAATTTCTTTTACCTAAAAACATAAGGAATAGAATTCATTAAAAATTTCACACAATGTAGAAGTTTGGGTAGGAAAGTGAGAAAGTACAATTCATATTTATTGTTCATTTGCCTCAGAATAAAAAAATTCTTAGAAGCCTTCACAGTTATGCATCAGTATAGTAGTCATGGATTGCTATAGAAAGTGAAATATTTTTATTTTTGTTTTGGTTCTCATTAAACTTATGTTTCTCCTCAATTATTATCTTTCTTCTATATGTCTGATTAGGCTGAGATGAAGAGACAAAGATTCCTAGGAAAACCAACCACAGAGAGGGCGATAAACTTGTAACAAAAGAATTTATCATGAGGTTTACAAGACTATTTTCTAGCACTCAAGTTATGGATTTGGGTTTAATTTTACAGAATACAATGAAAAGAATTACAGCTGTAAAAAAACCGACAAAAATAAAAAAGCATTACAGCTGTGTTACTTATCTTACCAAAAGCTCTTCTTGAAGTTTTTCTGCCTTTTCTTTATAATGGACAAGGTCTTGGATAGCCACTGACTGGGCTCTATGAGCCTCAAGTTCACCAAAAAATCTACTTTCTCCACTGGTATGAATTAGCTCAGTAGGTGTCTGAATTACAATAGAAAATAAGAGAAACAGTTAAAAACTATAGTCAACTTTAAGGTTCTTATGCTTTCTAATAAAGCTTTTTCAGGAATGACAGGCTACAGATGGAAGAGGTCCTCTCTCAACAAATAAGGAAATGTTTTGGAACCACTTTAGATTCTTTTTTTTTTTTTTTGGGTCTGGTCGTGGGGCCTGAACTCTGGGCCTGGGCACTGTCCCTCAGCATTTCAGCTCAAGGCTAGTGCTCTACCACTTGAGCCACAGCGCCACTTCCGGCTTTTTTCTTTTTGCTTATGTGGTGCTGAGGAATCAAACCCAGGGCCTTGAGCATGCAAGGCAAGCGCTCTACCATTGAGCCACTTTCCAAGCCCCACTTTAGATTCTTAAGAGAGTAAAAAAAAGGTTTTCTGTGAATAAAGGTAAATCATGTATATATGGAAAATATATACAATTAAGATATTTTTGTTATCATTCTAAAGAGTTTCTATATTCCCTTCCCTTTCCTTAAAGTATAGCAGATATAACTGTGATACTTCTTATAGGAAGTCATATTAATATTTCACATTAATTACTTATAATGAGCTAGGGGACAATATAGTAAGTGTGGAATTATTATTTGCAATATAAATTATAAAATCCTGATACACCAATTAATTTCCTGGTATTTAGATAAGGTTATACTTTTACTAGTCCTAATTGTAAATTTAAAGTGACAATCTAATGAAAAAAGTTTTTGTCGTATCTGTTATACACTAAGAGATAACTACAATTTTAGATATTTATTTAAGTAGACATACAGAGGTCAAACAATATTTTCATAAGGGCAAAATCTATGATCAAGTATAATATTTTTAGAATATACTTAAATGTCACACATTAATTTGGGAGAATTAGAAGAAATGATGACATGGTACATGTACTAGAAAGAAGTTTTGGAGGAAAAAACTTTACTTATGTTCTAGAGGACATTGCTAATTTTTTTTGTGTGTGTGTGTGCCAGTACCTAAGGTTGAACTCAGGGCATAGGCACTGTCCTTTAGCTTTTTTGCTCAAGGCTGGTGCTTTACCAGCTGGACCACAGCTTCACTTCTGACTACTGTAATTAATTGACTACTCTGATTGATTGATTTATCTATTATTTCAGTGATAACAATGAGTTTAGAATGTTAAATTTAGACTGCTGTACATAAAGATTTTAGAACGTTAAATTTAGACTGTTTGCTGTGTATGGAACTGGAACCTAATTTAACCTAACAGCTTTGTAAACAAACAAAATTGAGTTTAGGAGTATAATAAACAACAAATCTCAGCCAATCACAGACAACCAGCTGATCAGATCATACCCAACAAAAGTCTTTCTATAACCAATTAAACTATTTCCATACATTATTGAGAATAAGTACAGAAAAAGTATTGTAGACAGTAAAGTACTTACAACACATTAAGTAAAGTATTATAATTGAGTATAAATACTGCCAACTGGGGCTGGGAAGGTAGCTCAGTGGTAGAGTGCTTGCCTTGCATGCATGAGGCCCTGGGTTTGATTCCTCAGCACCATATAAGCAGAAAAAGAAAAAAGCCAGAAGTGGCATTGTGGCTCAAGTGGTAGAGGGCTAGCCTTGAGCTGAAGAGCTGAGGGACAGCTCTCAGGTCCAGAGTTCAGGCCCCATGACCAATCAAAGGGTAGGGAAATACTGCCGACTGTTGTAAATGTTCTAAACTTCTTCTGGGTCTGAAAGCAGCACAATTCGTAAAACACACTTTAGATAAATTCTATTAAATTTAGTTTGATTCAAGTTTTTTTTTAAACAGTAAAATATTTTCATAAAATTGCCAGATATAAACAGAACATTTTTTAATCTAGTAAATAATCAACCTAATGAACAAAAGAAAAGTTTTCTAGGGAATTTAGTTAATGACAAATGTCATATAAAACTAACCTTGAGAACTTCAAAACCTTTTTGAGGGTTTCCTTTCTCTTCTTTCCCTTCCTGCCTTTTCTTACTGTCTTCCAATATCTTCTGTAGTTCTAGCAGTTTCTTTTCTTTATCCAAAACATTTTTCTCTGCAATTTCTACTTGTTCTTTTTCTGAGATCAAGCTAGTGTGCATTTCAAATACCTGGCTTTCTAACTCTGATATTCTCAAGGTTAATGCAGAAACATCATATTCCATCTTGTTTTCTGTTAGTTGACTTAAATTCTGCATATTTATCCTCTCAGACTCTGATGAAACTGTTTCTTTATCTTGATAGGATTTCACATATTCTTGAATTGCCTCAAGTTGGATTTGACTAACAAGAGCAGCAGCTACTTTTTCCTCAAGTATTTTCTGTAGGTTTATAATCTTTGTTTGAAGTGCTTTGGTTTCAGATTGGTCATGCTCTTGCATGTCTTTTATTTGTTTATAACATTGGGTAAGTTCTAAGTCCTTTGTACTAACAGAGCTCTCAAGTTGTAGCACCTTTGTTTCTAAATTTCTCCTGGAAACCTTGGTGCTTTCTAGGGGTTTAAGAGCATTCTCAGTAAGGACTCTTTCCAGTTCAGGTTTGTCATTACTAAGATTATCCATAGCAATGTTAACACTTTTCTCAGGTTCACTTTGGATCTTCTCCTTATTTTTTTCATGTTCTCTCTTTAAATTGCATAATTCTTGTGTTAGCTGGTTCATTTTAAAATTGGTTTCCTTAAGAACATTTTTTGTGAAGGCCATTTCTTCATTAGTGATTTCTACTTGCTGTTCTAAAGCCAATTTTTCAGCTATAAGCTTATCCAACTGATGTTTTAAACTATCAGATTCTTCTGGAAAAGAATTAGTATCCACAGATGGCTTCTGTGAAATATTTGTCAATTCCTGTTGAAGTGTTCCAATCACTTCATTAAGTTGCTCTATTTCTTCTTCTTTGTTTTTCTTCACACATTCTTGATCACTTACCAAACATTCTATTTGTGTTTCTAGATCCCTTATTACTTCATTTTTTTCTTCAATGACCTATTAGTTAATGAAAAAAGGAAACATAATACATATGTGTTCAATATTTTGGAAGCTCTATTAAGATCAAGATTTTAAAAGAGATGATTATATATAAACTCAATGCACTACTGAGACATATTTCAATATACAGCACCATCTCCTCTATCATGTAAAACAAGGACCTTATTTAGAATGTTATTCTGGAAGATCTGAGTGGTTTATATTTTTAGTAGTTTATTTCCTATGAAGAAAATAGTCAATAACATTATATTCTTTTGAAAAGGAGAAAGTAGTGAAATATCTACAACAAATGGCACTCATAGGTAATTACCATATCCAATTTATTTTATAGGAAAAAAACTGAACGTATTTAGTTAGAATGATATGATGAAATGAGACAAGAGTTTTCTTGAAATCTTTTAGTTTGTTTTTGTCAGTTGTGGGGTTTGAACTCTAGGCCTGGGCGTTGTCCCTCAGCTCTTCAGCTCAAGGCAAGTGCTCTACCACTTGAGCCACAGCACCACTTCCTGTTTTTCTGGTAGTTTATTGGAGATAAGAGTCTCACGGACTTTGCTGTCTGGGCTGGCTTTGTACTGCAATCCTCAGATCTCAGCCTTCTGAGATCTAGGATTATAGGCATGAGCCACCAGCACTTGGCTTCTTATAATCTTTAAAAGATGTTTTTTAATATTAGAAGGGTCACTACCTTATGTATGTAACTGTAACCTCTCTGTACATCACCTTGACAATAAAAAAATAAAAAAAATTAGGAGGGAACAAAAGTACCCATAGCTTGTTAATAAGCCAATAGGTCATAAGTTAAAGTTAAAAAGTAAAAGAGAATTAAGATTTGTTTTTTAAGTTTATCAAGGACATGAAAATTGGTAGCACTTTGTCTTAAAATTCTATATTATAATAGCTGGATAAAAACCAATTTTAAATGAATATACCTTGTTATCTGTTTTAAATTTAAGTTGTTGTTGAAGTTTTGTAATCTGATCATTCAATTGGTCAATTTCTACCTCTTTTTCTTGTATTATTTGAGCAAATTTCCCAAATAGTATATGTTGATCCTGGGTAGAAATAGTATCAGATTCATTTATGGCAAATCCCAGTTTCTCCATTTCAGTCTAGGGACAAAAATAACTGTCATAGTTGAACATACTTCATTTCATTTTCAGAATATTCTTTCAATTAAGTTTATGAAATATAATAATACCCATATGTAAAAATGAAGAAAAGTCATAGATAATGAATTTCAGTAATTCTTATAATATTTTGATAAAGAATTAACGTAATTTCATTTATGATTAATTCTAAATGTTTAGGCTGAGCAGAAAGTAGGTTCCCTGCAAATCCATTTGCCTACTACTATTCCTCTGTTAAGTATTATTCAGTAGCTGGACACAGCAAATACATTATAAAGTATGAAAACCAAACTATTTATTTCAAAAGTTTTTCTAAAGCCATTACCTTAAATAATTTGTTT
The DNA here is from genome assembly GCF_000151885.1 of Dipodomys ordii. Taxonomy (NCBI): domain Eukaryota; kingdom Metazoa; phylum Chordata; class Mammalia; order Rodentia; family Heteromyidae; genus Dipodomys; species Dipodomys ordii. The sequence continues at coordinate 1,913,590 of NW_012267306.1, forward strand.
TCTTGTTCAAGTTCTTGTAGGCGAGTGGTAGATTCCTTTTTCTGTATTTCTAATTGCATATGAAGTTGTTGCACTTCTTCATTCTTATTTTCTAGCTCTTCTCTGAACTGTTCTAACTGTTCTTCCAAGTTTGTGATCTTCAATATAGCAATTGTCAAAAGGAAAAGAACTTTATACAATGGATTTTGGTTAAGACAGAAGAGTACTTTTTATTTTAAACAAAGTATGCATGCTTAAAACAAGTAAATCATTGGAATAAAAGAAAGTGGTTTCCTAAGCCAGGTACACATGTTTGATTCCTAGACATGTTCAACCTACACCTTCTTAAACTATTCCTGTCTAAAGCAGACAGGAATCCTTAAGCAGAAAGAATACAAGGTACTCTTTCCTATGTAAAGTATATTCTGATGAAGCCTAAGAGGGCATAAAAGGAAAGAGAGGTCTGTATTTTATGTTAAATCTAGTTGTTATATTTCAAAAAACTCAAAGACTCCATAGAATTCAGTTATTTTACCACTAAAACTATTTCAACTACTGAATTAAACAACTAGGAGGCCTATCTTCCTTATGCTTTGAATGGCAGAAAGCAGAGGCTGACAACACCAAGGGATGCTAGGTCTAAATTACAGAAACCTCTAAGTAAGGAAATATAATTTTAGGGAGATAATTAGTTCCCTGGTAGAACCAAAGAAATTTAATTTCTGAAGTCAGATTATCAGTAATAATAGTAAAGCACTATTCTTCTATTGTCTCCCCCAGTTCCCGGTACTAGGGTTTGAACTCAGGACTTTGTGCATGCTAGGAGGTGCTGTACTGCCAAGCCATGCTTCCAGCCTTTTTGTCACTTCCTGTCTGGATACACACTTGGACCTCAGTATTTTACGTTTCCTACTTTAGCTGGGGTATGTGTACCATGCCCAGTGTCTTCTACTGACACGGACTCCCCAACTTTTCTGTTGGGGCTGGCATGGAAACCTCCCTTCTCTCCATCTTAACCTTTTCTGCTAGCTGGATGACAGGCATATGCCACTATTTTACCTGTCTAAAGCCACCATATGTGATGGTAATAGCGAAACTGAAACAAAGGACAAATATTAAGAGCTAATTATTATTATATTTTAAAAGACTGTGTTTGATTGAGGACCTAAACAGTCATTTAGGTAACTACTTTTCAACTACTTAATAAATGTTCAATGAAAGCATTTCTAAATGTGTATTTACCTGATGATCAAATCTGCTGTATCAAAAGTAACCTATGACACGGAAGCAGTATTCAGAAACAGTGGCTCAGTGTACCCTATAAATCAGTGCCTGAGAAGTTGCTTGGACACAAGCCGCTTACACACTGACAAGTTATTTAAGTAGACTCATATCTTAGGCCTGGCAAGGCAAAGCCTTAAAAACAGGACTAATATTTCTTAAACAAAAATAGTATCAATATTAATAACAGCCATCTCATATAATTTACTGCTACTCACTATATAAAATGTTTACTTGTATTAAAAAAATCTTGTGTAAGAACCTCATGAGGTCTATGATTATCTTCATTTTAGAAATGAGGAAGGGAGTCATAAAGATGACTAACCTGTCCTGAGGTCACTTGGCTAGTATGTGGTGAAGCTATCTTTTGAACCTTCAGAGTTAACCTTTGTAACCTTCTATTTAACTTCTGGAGACTTATATTTAATTTTTTTTGTAACACTGAGCATTAAACTCGGTAGGCATTTAAATATATTTAGTGGTTATGTATATGTAATTAACAGACTATTTGATAAAAACTAATGATTATACCTTCTTGAAAGTTGTTTTGCATAATAGTATTTATACCTCTTTCCTATCGTTACAAATACTTTTGAAGATACAGGTGCATTACAAGTAAATAGTAATTTGTTCAAAATCTCTGCCTTACCTCACGTGACATACACATTCTTTTTTGATATATCACTTTACAAATTCCTAGCTTTGTGCTACTCAAAGTGAGATCTAGCATAATGTGAGAGCATGTTGTTAGAGCAGAATCTCATGCTACACTCAAGATTTGTTTTTTACAAGAACCGCAGGTGATTTTCTTTCTTCTTATTCAACTACTCTAGTTTCATGCTTAGGTTGTCATTTTTTAAAATGACATACTTATAATTAGATATACTAATTATACAAAGGGGTTTCATTATGTAATACTTCTGTAAATGCAAATAATAACTCAGGCTATCTCACTATTGAACAATTTCCCAAGCCACAAAATCATTATAAAGGTTTAAATTTGTTTTATTCATGTTTATCTATTAACTGATATCTCAACTATTAGGATTACATAAATTTGTGTGATTTTGTGGGTTCTTTTTAAACTTTTTTTTATAACACACAAATATCTCATTATGAGTAGATTCCTCGAAGTCTGTTGGTTACTATGTATAGAGTACCTCTTTACCGTTGTAAAGGTTACACTTCTACATATAACTCAATGAATATTGAATTACAGTCCTTAATACATCTTGCCAACAAACAAAATATATCCTAATGTTTTGGCAGCATAACATTACAAGAGCTCTAGGATCAGCAAAACCTGAAAGAAATTCTTTTAATGTTTGCTTAGTTTTCAGAGAGGACAATTTTTTTGTCTTGTTTTTTTTTTGCCAGGGCTTGGGCTTGAACTTGGTAGTCTCATGCTTGCTCAGCTTGCCTTCTCACAAATAGCACTCTACCACTTGACTCATGCTTTTAAGCTTGGATTTTTGCTGGTTATTTAGAGATGGAGACTTTTCTGCCTGGGCTGATTTTGAACCAAGATCCTTCTGGTCTGTCTCCTGAGTAGCTACCATTACAAGTGTGAGACAGTGTAACTAGAAAATGAAAGGTAACATCATACATCTATGATCATGATCTTACCTTTCTAGTTACAGAAATTTTCTAGTTACAGATTTTCTAGTTACAGATAACTGAGTGGGTTCTGACAAAATACTTGTTCATGTTATTAAAAACTAGCAGATCTTCATCTGCTGCTAATATAACCTGTACATGCTCTCTACAGTTTATTGTAGTGTATGTTTCTGAGTAAATGCAGATATTTATTAGATGGTTAAGGAATTAAGGTGTCAGAACTATATGTATCCAATAAATAATAAAACTAGCTGTCTTGGTGATGGTTGCTTTCTGTAGTCTTGCTGTTCAAGAGGCTGAGGTAGAAGGGTCTCTTGAACCCAAGGGGAAGACTAGGCAGGATAAAGAAATTACATCTAAAGCAATATGTGTGTGTGTGTGTGTGTGTGTGTATGTTCACACACACAAACACTCCCAGCTGATTGTGGTAGAGATTATATGTGGTTCTGGATTCAATATCCCACACTGGGGGAAATTTTTTTTTCTCTGTCTCAAACTAGCAAGCTTAAGCAATTACCCATAAATAATCAATTTCCACTGTTATGGATACATTTTTGAAGCTCATTCTGAGAGGATAATGTAAAAGACACGTTTAAATATTATTTCTTTGCAAATGATTGTGAAGTGATTTAATATAAATAAACATGCTTACTGCTTCCATGACAAAATAAGCAAGAACTTCTCAGATAAACCTTATTATTCTGTGATAGTAAGAAAACAATATTTCTAATAGAAATAATTTCAGCTCCTAATCATAAAAATGATCGGATCTTTTCTTTCTTTCTTTTTTTTTTTTTTTTGTAGGTCGTGGGGCTTGAACTCTGGGCCTGGGCGCTGTCCCTCAGCTCTTCAGTTCAAGTTGAGCACTCTACTGCTTGAGCTACAGCGCCACTTCCTGATCGGATCTTTTCTAAATCATAACTTTTCGGAGCTATAGTTTTATCTAATTTTAACAACAAAGAATTTTTTATAGTAGTTATGAATACTTCTATGTTAAGTTCAAAAAATACTTATTAAAGTATATTTATATTGTGCAGGCTACATTCTCAGTCTTAGTTACTTCATTGTTAATGATCTGTCCTAAGAATATGCTTCATGTACTGTAAACAAAAGTATAATCTCAAAGGAACAGTAAGAAAACAAAAAAGGAAAAAAGAACCTCAGAGGAGGTCAGTGCTTAAAGTATAGACAGGAGAAGAGAGATACTGTCTTTTATCCTTACATTACTCTCTTCTTTATTCAGTCTACACCTACTAAAATGGGTATTTAAGCACTGAACTGAAAAACAGCCCAACTTTGGCCTCAGGCCATAAATGACATTATGTTCTAATGATCCCTTCAGGAAATAGATTGAAAGTATTTCAAACTATATTTAACATTAAAAAATAAATGCCTTACCTCTTTTTCCTTTCTGTCTATAGCATCTCGTTCAGCTTGCAACTGTATTTCTAGAGACAATTCTGCTTTAGCTTCTATAGCTCCAAACTGTTTGCCATCTTCTACCTTTAAACATATAAGAATTTTCTCAAAATTTTAGCTATTACATTTGTGTGTGTGCACAGCATTTTAAAAAGAAGTGCCAATTCGATCTCTTTGGTAAGGAGAAAACTAACATCAATGAGCAGTAAAAAAGCTGCATATATTCGATGCTGAATGCATCATCCTGCATAAATTCAATCATGAATTTTTTTTTTTTTTTTTGGTCATGGGGCTTGAACTCTGGGCCTGGGTGTTGTCCCTCAGCTCTTCAGCTCAAGGCTAGTGCTCTACCATTTGAGTGACAGCGCCACTTCTAGTTTTCTAAGCAGTTTATTGGAGATAAGAGTCTCATGGACTTTTCTTCTCCAGGCTGGCTTTGAACCTTGATCCTCAGATCTCAGCCTCCTGAGTAGCCAGGATTACAGGTGTGAGCCTCTGGCGCCTGGTTACAATCATGAATTTCTAACGGGTAAAATTCATTACATAGATAAACTGAAGACTGGGTTGGGAAGGTGGCTCAGTGGTAGAGAGCTTGCCTTTCATGCCTGAGGCCCTGGGTTCAATTCCTCAGCAGCAAAAAGAAAAAAGCCGGAAGTGGTGCTGTGGCTCAAGTGGTAGAGCGCTAACCTTGAGCTGAAGAGCTGAGGGACAGCACCCAGGCCCAGAGTTCAGGCCCCACAACCAGAACAAAAAAAAAAAAAAAGATAAACTGAAGACTTAGCTCCCATTTGTCTCACTCTCAAGCTCCTCATTCTGGGCTTCTTCATTTACTCATCTTTACTTTCTGCAGGATTATGGGACGTATTTCACTACTTCTTACACTGGGATAAAGCATCATCCTAAACTGGTGTTCATTTTTCAGTTAGCTATTCTTGATGGCTAAAAAGATAATTAACTCTTCTAGTACAATAAATCTTCCTTCATAAAGTCTAAGGTATACAAATACCATTTAAAAGTAAATAAACAAAAATGGTGAAAAAATCAACAGTAAAGATATACATTATTACTCTCTTTAAGTAACAAGTTCATTAACACTTTTAAAATTTATTAGACCTAATGTTTGTATATCCAAGAATGATCTTTATTAAGACACTTTATCACGTCAACTCAAAAACATTGTCTCACCTTTTGAAAAGTGTCTGTGCTAAGTAATGCTTGCTCCAGTTCTCTTACTCTGCATTCCAATTTCTCAATTTCTTCATTCCGCTCTTGCACATCTCTCTGAAGCTGTTCTTTTGACAACAAAAGCTCACTGCACTTGTCTGTTTTCTCTTTTAGATGATTTGTTAATTGCTCAACCTGAAAATATAATAAGCCACATTAAAAAATTAGGATACATAACTGAAAACCAAATTTTATTTTTAAATGTTTTCTTTACAGCTGAGAGTGTAGCTCAGAAGGTATATATATATATATATATATATATATGTATGTATATATGTATATACATATTAATGTGATAAACACAACAGTGATATCTGCATGCCCATACTTATATATGTCTATATTTTAGGTTTTACATACATATGAGAGTTAACAAGTAACCTTGCTTCATATGATGGCTCCAGATCCATCCATTTCCCTGCAAATGACATTTTATTCTTCTTTATGATTAATATTCCATTATATATATATATATTTTTCTTAATACATTCATTAGTCCACGTCACTAGGGCCGTTTCCATATCTTGCCTATTGTTAATATGGCAATAAACAGTGGTGTACAAGTGTCCATATTCTATCTGTTTTTATATTCCTTTGGATAAACACTCAAGAGTGACATTGCTGAGTTGTAAGGTATTCTTAATTTTTTGAGGGATCTCTTTACTTGTTTCCATAGTGGTTGTACTAGTTTGCATTCTCGCTATCAATATATTAGGGTTCCCTTTTCCCCACATCCTTGCCAACATTTGTTGTTTGTGTTCTTCATGATGGCCATTCTGTTAGAGTAAGATGTTGTTTTGATTTGCATTTCCTTTATGGCCAGGGATGTTCAGCATTTCTTTATGCATTTACTTGCAATTTTACTTCTTTCCAAAACGTAGGTGTCTGTTCAGTTTACCAATTTATTGATTAGATTATTGGTTCATTAGTATTTTGTTAAGCTCCTTCTTTTCTTTTCTTTCTTATTTTTTTGGTCCAAGACTAGGATTTGATAGTTCATGATTGAACCATACCTCTGACCCTTTTCAGATAAAGAGCTGGCAAAGATTTTCTCTCATTCTGTAGGTTGTCTTCTGCAAAGTGACTTTATGCCTTGCTGTGCAGAAGCTTGAGTTTGATGCAGTACTATTTGTAAAACTTGTTCTTTGTCCTAAGATTAAGACTGCCTCTAGATAGTAAAGGGGTGAAATGTACTTTGAATGATTATCTAATGGCACAACCACACCAAGACCTTGTAAAGATGACAAATATTATTTACCGATTTATTATTTTTTTAATAAATATATATTTTATTATAAAGATACTGTATAGAGGGGTACTGATTTATTCTTATGTGAGATAAGATGACCGTAAAACCTTTTTCATGCATATTTTGTAATAGTTATTTGGAAAAACAACAGTTATTTGGAAAGTTATTCAGTTCACACATTTTACCCTACCAGAACTAAGAGGACTGGTGCTGAAGATAAGTTTCTCAAGTGTCTCTAGCCTTTGTTTCTCTTCTACCTGAAATAAAAGACTGATACACAGGCCCTTTCAGATGAATGGCTCTGTGACAGAAGAAAACAGACTAAAATGACACCCTAAGAAATTAGTTCTGATCAAGTAAAGAAAGTTACTAAAAATATACATGATGGTAAGAAAGAAAGGAATAGTGCTCTGCCAGTGAACTACTGAGAAAATTACCCAAAATGATAATTATTTCTCAAAACATTTAAAAACTATAAGCTTAACTATGATTATAGGTTCAAAGATGACTGTAATAAACTACTGAGATGTTGGCTAAGATTTGGAGTAAAGTCAAAAGAAAAGGCAAAACCAAGTAGACTAAAATGGTACAATATACAATTAATACATTCTTCTGACCTTGAGAAAATCAGAATCTGAATCAGATCAGGCAAAGGAAAGAGAGAAAAAATGGAGTATAATGTTCCAGAGGAAAATTGAGCATAAATACCCTTTCTAGTTGCCTAAGTTTTTCTAAGTTCTAGAGTTTATACAATCTTCTGAGTTTCAATAAAACACTATTTTTTCAAAAAAGGTGAAGATGCTTTTGTGAGGAATAAGGGCAATGAATACAAACTCTGTAGGATCGATAATTTTTCTGCTTCTCTAGAAGTAACATTTTATTACAGTGACTTTATAGGTATTTTTAAGTTCTTAGAAATTCATTTTAGATGAAGTCCAATAAAATGCATAGAAAAACCAATTTTTTTTATTAAAAAAATTTTTTTGTCGGTCATGGGGCTTGAACTTTGAGCCTGGGCATTGTCCCTCAGCTCTTCAGCTCAAGGCTAGCACTTTCCCACTTGAGCCACAGTGCCACTTCTGCTTTTCCTGTTTATGTGGTGCTGAGGAATTGAACCCAGGGCCTCATGCATGCGAGGCAAACACTCTACCAATGAGCCACCGTCTCAGCCCCAGAAAAACCAATTTTTATAAATGAAAATTTTATTCAGAAACTATGTTAATTCAATTTACTCATTCACATAGGAAACATTGCTACATAGGAAAAACATGAGAGCCATGATAGGAAACAAGAGAGCCATGATCCAAAATAGGTCTGCCTTGCATCAAGTACAATTTCTATATCACCATGACAAACTTGGTGGTTTTTGTTTTTGTTGGTTAGTGGAGTTTGAATTCAGGACCTTGCATTTGCTAGGCAAGACCTCTACCACTTACGTACTTACGTAATACCCAAATCCCTTTTCTGCTTTGTGAATTTTCTGGATAGGATCTTGTATTTTTGCTTAGGGATGGTCTTGGACAGCGATCCTCTTACCTATTCCTTCTGTGTAGCTGGGATTATTCATGAACATCACCACATGGATGGTTGGCGAGATGGGAATCTCTCTTACTTTTTGCTTAGGCTTGCCTTAAACTATAATCCTTCTGATTTCTGCCTCCTGGGTAGTCAGGAGTACAGGCCTGAGCTACCACATCCAGTCTTATGACAAACCATCTTTAGAAATTTACACATTCAATCTTTCCTCATTCATGGAGAATTCATTCATTAAAAATAGAATTCTGACATTTCTACATGGGAAACAGGCAGTAAGCATAAAACAGAAGAGACTGAACAGGAGTCTATCACGACCATCTAGGCAAGCAATGATGACAACTAGAATGTAGAAAATGAGTCAAGGTGGAAAGAATAGAAGATGCAGCACAAATATGACCCATTAATTGGAAGCAAGGTTGACAAAAGGAGTGAGATTGAAGAATTCTAAGATTAAGTAATGAGAAAGGTATAGAGGGCACAAAATTTATTTGCATGAAGAAGGGACATATTTTAACATTACCTTTTTTGTATATGCTAGTCAGTAATCAAGAGTTGTCTTTTGGGCAAATTAATTGAGACATTGCAGGACAGAGTTGGCAGCTGACTATTCAAATATAGAGCTGTCAGCAATAAAGGTACAAATGTGGATTTATACATGAATGCATGGGAAGAGAATATAAAAAATATTAAAAAAGGGGGACTCAAACTAAGTTGTAGGGTGTCCCATCATTAACTTTGGTTATACAGAGAAGAAAAATATTAGAGAAGAAAAATCAGTGGAGAAGGTGTGTTACAGCAAAGAAAAGGAAGTATTTATACAAGACTATGATTGGTTGAGTAAGGTGAAGACAGAGAGGTAATTATTGGACTCTGGATACTTTCACAGAATAGTCTGAATGGAGATAGAAGAGCTGGAAATTTCACTGGAGTGGATATAAAAGGAAACAGGGTAACTCTTTTTAGTGGAGAAATGAACAGAGAAGTTTTGCTTAATTGGGTAATATTAGATTCAGATGGGACTGATTCAGAATTTCAACGTGTGTGTGTGTGTGCGTGCGTGCGTGCGTGCGTGTGTGTGTGTGTGTGTTACTAGGGACTGAACTCAAGACCCCACTGAGCTGAGATTCAGATGGGACTGATTCAGAATTTCAACGTGTGTGTGTGTGTGTTACTGGGGACTGAACTCAAGACCCCACTGAGCTGTATCAGCTCACTAAAATTTCTAGGGTGAATATCTCACATTTAAGTAATACTTAATTTTCTGATTTATAAGATTTATACATAGTAGAAAGAACTCAATTAAGTTTCATGATAAAATCCTCATTTTATACTCAAGATAAGCTAATATATAAAATCAGGCAATATCAGTAACAGTTCTTACCTCTCTAGTTTGATGTTCACTGACAGGTTGGAATCGAGGTATAACCTTAAGTTGCTGTTCTAGCTTCTGTATTTCCTGTTGAAATACATCTCTTTCATGTTCTCTATCAATGGCTTGCTCCTGAAGATTAATTATAATAGTAATAACAGAAGAAACAGTAATTATTAAGCTTATGTTTTCCTATATCACTCTTTAGTTTTAAGTTACTTTGACTATGAAGGACATCACCACGGAATACCCAATACCCTAAGCCACAGAGGTATGAAAATTTAACTTAATTTTTGGTATGGTCAGAGACTGCTTTGGCTCTAATTTTATGGGGTGGAAGTACTGAGTCCATTTTTTGCACTAGTTGTTTGTAAAATGGGCTTTTGATTTTTGTCTCAGCCTATGTCTGGACTGTGGTCATTCCATTTTATGCTCCCTGCCTAAGCTAGGATGTCAGGTACACATCAATATGTCCAGGTTCTTCCACTGAAATGGAGCCTTATGAGCACTCCTCAGTCCTCTACCCCCTGGTTGACCCAGGATGACAGATGTATCATGCCTAGTAATTAGTTGAGAGGAAGGTCTCACAAACTTTTTGCACAGGCTGGCCTTTGAACCACATTTCTCCCAATCTTAGCTAGGATTAAAGGCATCAGTTACTACACATCCAGTCTAGTCTCTTCAGTAAAATAGTAAACATTTTAAAATACTTTTTCTTTTTTGGGGGATACTGGGGTTTGTGCTCAGGGTGATAGCGAGGTAAGCACTTTTCCACTTGAGCCATACTTCAAGTCTCTAAAGTACAGTTTTTTTTTTCTTCTTCTTTGTTTTCTTTCTAGCTGGCATTGTTACTGAACTCAGAAACTCTCACTCTTGCTTGACCTTTCTGTTCTACCACTTGAGCTTTACCCTCCACTTCTAATTTTGGGCTGGAGTTGTCTGCGCAGGCTCATTTTCAACTACAATCTTCACATCTCAGCCTTCTGAGTAGCTAGGATTATAGGCATAAGCTCCAGTGCTCAGATAAAATTAAATGAAGACTGAAATAAAGTAATTCTCCTTAAAATGAACTTACTTTTTTATACAAAAGAAGCATTCCACTGTTAGTCATTAAAAAATCACTACACAAATTGGTAAATCAATTTCTTTAATGCTATCTGTTTTATACCTAAAATTGTAAAATGTGCAAGACTGATAGGTCACTATATGAAGAAAACATCAGCTTATAAAATCCTAATGAAGAAAAATCATTTTTTGTGGGGACAGAGCAAAGGCAACATGATAAGAGCTCTAGTCCTTTTGAAGGGAAGCAGTGGTAGCCAATGAACTGTGGGAAATCTTCCCTGAATTTGCTCTTTGTTAAATGAAATACTAGTCTAAGGTTAATTCCCAAGTTAGATAAGCTAACTGGTTAAACTTATACACAAGTTAAATGTTCTACTTTTTAACATTTTAGGTCCTCTTCCTACCTTCTTTCCTTCTTTTCTAGGTCCTCTCCCTACCTTCTTTCCTTCTTTCCTGGTCTACAGATTAAATTCAGGGGCTAATAATAATAAGCATGGGCTCTACCACTACACTATTAACTCCAGTCCTAGCTCTAATTGTACTGACACTTTATTACAGTTGTACATATGTATGTTTGTATGCATTTATTTATAGACAGGGACCTATCTAACCCAAGCTGGCCTGGAATTCATGATCCTCCTGCTTCAGCCTCCCAATGACTAGGATTACAGATGTAACCATGATGCCCATATCTTGTACTACTTTTAATTCTAATTACCACAAACTAAAAATTGTTAACATTTTTGATAGCTCATGCTTATAATCCTAGAAAGTCAGAAGGTTGAGATCTGAAGGAGTGCCTGGGCAGAGAACTGAGAAATTCAGTCCCCTATCAACCAGCAAATGCTGGTTGGAGGTATGGCTCAAAGGATAGGGAGTTAACCATGAGCAAGAAAGCAGAATGAAAGGGAGAGGGCCAATTTCAAGCCCCAATTCCCCCTCAAAATAGGTCAAATTTTAATAATAGTATTTTTGATAAACTGGTAGAATATATAAGTGAAAATAGTTAATTTAAGAGTCTTCAGAATGTCTCATATACAGCCTACCATAGAACCCAGTAGCACTGTATTGAAAAATCAATACTGAAATTGTGAATACTTACATCTAAAAATTTCCTCATTTTTTCTAACTGCTTCTCCAGTGCTTGACTTTGTTGTCTTAAATCCATTAGTTCAGCATTTTTTTCTTGCTCCAGTTCTATAAACCTACTGACTTGTTCCTCAACATCTATTTCTAAAGCTTTCACTTGTTTTTGAAGGTCATCACATACTTTTTCAGCTTGACATTGTACTTCTAGCTTCTCCTTCATTAGTTTTTCTGTCTCCTGTAGTAATTCTGTTTAAAAAGGGAACATATATTTAGTTAAGTTATAATTAATGTTGTAATGAAATCATCCATAACTATGTTTAAATTTTGCCTAAATGAAATACGATTTAGAATTTTAAATATATATAGAAAGTGTTTTATTCTCTTATAAAACTATTGTCTTTTATTCCTATATACCCAAGTTAACAGTAATAACATTATACAATAACAAAAGGAAACTTACCTTATCACAAAAAATAACTTCTTGTGAATACAACATAGTAAATAACAAAGTAATCTATTTCCACTATTAGGAAAAGAAGAAAACTCAACTAAATTCAAACAGAAAAAACTCACCATTTTCTTTATCACAGGCAAATTCATTCATTCCAAACCCCAAAAGTTTACTTTATATGCATATATAATACACACAAAAGTCAAATTCTGTAAAGTCGTTAACCAAGGCAAGTAAGAGTTACAAAAAAAAAATTAAAAAAAAAAACAACCAAGACTACAATCAGAATTTCCTGTTAGTCTTCCTCCTGATTAGATTCATACTCCTGAGTTGCTTTTGCATAGTCACATGAGTAGACTATGAGTTCAAACCCTAATTCTGCCATTTGTTCCTGTGCGACATTCAATGTAAAGATCTTCAGTTTCCTCATATGTGAAATAGGGATACCATCATTATCTCTTAGATTTGGCATTCAATAAGGTAAAGCTTGTCAAGATCAGTGACTGGTGTATGGTAAATACTATGGAAGTGTTGACTATTATTACTACAATGATAAAGAGTACACAGCCAAAGTAAAACTATTCACTACTGGAGAAAATGGAAAGGACATATAGTTTTTATACTGATATGCCAACATTATACTCAGGACTGGGAATCTATAGAAAATGTCTTTCCTTTAAAGCAATCCTGGTATTAAATATTAATATAACAGTAAATCAATCAGAAAGTAACTTTTATTAAATGTTATTGATCCTTTTCCTACCATCATCTTATAAACCTCCTGATTTAGAAGGAGCATTCTGAAACAATAGACTGGAAGAGATTAATCTATTGGCTGGCAAGACAAAATGTTTTTTGGTTCTTTTTCTAAAAAACATTTTCTTGGAAAAAAATCTAAATATTTTTAAGCTCTCTGAAAAAAAACAGGCATAATAAGATGATGGTTACTATGATTCTCATTTGTTAATTTCAAATAAAAGTGTGCACTCTTACATCACTAAGTTGTGTTGTTAAATAGAAAACTGTAAGCATGAAACAGCAACAAGACTGAAAAATTAGGAACATGTTAGTTGGTTGAAAAATCAAGGGCCACCAAAATTTGAGTTAAGTCTACTACCAAAAAGAAGTCCATGCAATTGTATACACACACACACACACCTGTTCCAGGTGCTGCATCAACTGCAGCATTTATGGATCCTATGAGAACAGAAACAAAACAAAACAAAACACAACAGAAATAGAATTATGCCTTCTATTTTCTATAATAAGTTAATGAATGTGCACACATACTTTGAAAAAATGTTTAAGATACCCGTTATTATTGCTAATACTTTGAGAAGGACCAATAGTTCCTGTATATTTTCTGTGTGACATATTCTTTCCCACATTAAAAATTCTAGCCCTAAATGTTTTAAACTAATTTGAGCATCAGAAAAAAGCTTTACTATATGATAAAAATGTATGCTGCATTCTAAATTGACAAATGAAACTAGAGAAAATATACATCTATAATTTCAAGTATTTGCTCAATATTAAAGAGATCATGAAAATGGAATTTAATGTTCCGTTGTTTCAAAGACTGATATTTGCCATTAAACAAGCTTTAAGATGTTACCTCATTTTTCATTTAAGGAAAACTAAAGGTTACTGTAAATTTAAATATTTAAATATTGAACTCATTTGTTTGTATGTACAGGTAATGGAGCATGAACTCAGAAGCTCATATTCTCATTCAGTTTTTTTTTTTTTTTTCTGTTCAAGATGAGTCACACCTCTACTTCTGGGTATTTGCTGGTTAGAAAAGAAGAGTCTCATGGACTTTTCTGTCTGGTTTGTCTTTGAACTGTGGTCCTTAGATCTTAGTAGCTAACACTACATGCATGACCCACCAGTTCCCAGCTTGAACTCCTGTTATAATTAAACTAGATGCTAGCTTGTTTTAACAGCAACAGACCTTTTCAACATGTTCTGCTTATAACTGATCTTATAAAATATATTAATAATGGCACTGAAAGAGATAAAAAGGTCACCTTGAATATTTGATAAACATGAATAAAAAGAAAACTATCATACAAAGTCTGAAAATACATATGAAGTCTGAAAATACATACGCTGTTCAACGGGGCCTGCATCTGCTTTCATAGCCTCCTTCTGTCTAGATAGTAACTCTCTTTCTTCTTGAATGTGCTGTTGATCTATTTCCAATTCTTGCAATCTATTACTTGCACATAGCAATTCCTGCTCAAGGCGATCTATAATATCAGCTTTTTCCTGAATTTGCCTTTCAAAAAGAGTTTTTTCATCTGCATAGCCATCAATGACACCTGTAAAACAGAATCAACAGGGAATTTGCTGACAGTACAAACTCTTAAACTTTATTATGGTATGTTCAACACTCTTTTGCTTGTTTATCTCTGTATGAGATAAATATACAAATATGAAGAATTTCTAAACTTTCCAGTACTTTGCTACATTAAAGTATCACATTTTGTTCATGTGACTCATTTTATTTAATAGACTGAAGTAGATAAGCTTGTGGAAAGCTTTATATAAATGAGGTGTTTGTGAACTGAATCACATTTCAAATATGCTAGAGGAGGTTGATAATTTAAGTACTACTATAAGTTTAACACCTACAACAGCATCAGAGGCTTCAGAAGCTTACACACTTAATAAAGACCTTATAATACAACAGTATCTTTTAGACCTAGTTTGCTCTTCTTTAAATTCTAAGAATTGTCTTACGCTGGTGGAATTACAGTAAGAACTCACCACCACCTATTTCTGTATTTTCTAACATTTTTAATATTTTCCGATTCTACAAATTATGTTTATAGTTAAGTACATTTTCTTAGTTATAAATTTAAATATTGCATAAAGAACTCTAAAGACAAATGGCAACTACTTTTAAATGGTGACTATAAATCACAGTAGACTAGTAGTTTCCCAAAACTGGCTATATATCAAAATCTGTATTTTAATATTGGAATTTCTTTCCTCCCAATTGCCAATGGTAAGGTGCTTACCCTCGGCCCTACTGAGCTCCACAGCCAGCTGTTCTCTAGCCCTGGACTCCTCATGAAGGCGTTCTCGCAGTTCTTCTTGGCACTTAAGGGATTCTGTTGCTTCCTGTTTCTGTCTAAATGACTCACGCATCAACTCTGTTTGTGTAACTTTTGCATGTTCAAGCTATACAAAGAGGGAAAGAATATATAAAGGAAAATAAATTGTTAGGAAAACTAGTATTGTGGGGTTTTTTGTTGTTGGTGGTGGTGGTCATGGGTCCTGGACTCAAGTCGTAAAGCAGCTGCCTAGCAAGCATGGAGCCCTGAGTTCAATTTCTAGTACCATTTCCAAAAGGGGAGGGAAATGTGCTTCTTTTAGAAATAAACCACCTTAAATCAATGAATAAATATTCTATCATATAAATGAAAACAAAAAAACTAAAGCAAGACTTTTATTGTATTTGCTAAAGAATTTTGTATATTTGATCTATGATAAACTTTCTTTTTTAACTAATATATACTGACTATACTCTTATAGTATATGCTATATGGCAGACTAATGATACAGATTAATCTAGTGGTATCAAACAACAAACCAGTATAAATGATTTTCAAAACTCTTACAACACAAAGATATTGAAAATACAGCCTAATTAAAGTACCACCATTGGCATACACTGGCGACATTCCTAAACATTTTCAAAAATGTCAGTATAGATTTGAGACCACAGCTTTCACTCAGGAGGTAAATGGATCACTAGAGATTGAGTCAGGTATATGAAATAACAAAAAAGCACTGTCTCCACTGTGGTTACATGGTTTGTTAATATCACTATTTGCTTATTTGTTCTACAAAAAAAAACTCTGTTGGGAAAAATTAAAGTTTTTATGCATCTGAAAGATACATTACTATATTTTAAGCTTATTATGTAGTAGTTTCTAACCTATGAGTTAGTAATGCATTATAAAATTATGATATACTTAACATTTCATTCTAATTTTTTTAAAAAATTGTTATTAATATTTAGGTTGTAGAGAGGAGTTACTCATTATCATAAGTCAAGTAATGATATATTTAATATTGTATTCTTTAAGAGGCCAAATAATATTGTATTCTTAAAAGACTTCCAATCTTCATATCTAAAGTGTTATTTTCCAAAGAACATGGATTGTAGTGTTACTTAAGTTTTCTATGGTCATGTGAAATCAATTTCTAAAAATATCTAGTATGCAATCATTATTTTAATAGGATGTTTCAAATACCATTTATAACTTATATTTTAAAATGAGTAAACATATAAGACTCATGGGAAATTAAGCATAAAATGTAAATTACAAGGTGGGCACTGTTAGCTCATGCCTATAATCCTAGCTACTCAAGAGGCTAGAATCTTGAGGATTGCAATTTGAAGCTAGCATAGGCAGGAAAATTTGTGTCTCTTATCTCTAATTAACTCCCCCAAAAGCCCAAAGTGGAGCTGAGGTTCAAGTGATATGGTGCTAGCCTTGAGTAGAAAAGCAGAGGGATAGTACTTAGGCCCTGAGCTCAAGCCCCAAGACTGCACACACAAAAGAAGTTGAAATTACAAATGACTGTACTAGGATTTGAAATTAGGCCTCACACTTGCTAGTCAGGCATTCTACCATTTAAGCAACTCAGCCATTCCCTTTGTGGGTTGGTTATTTCCAAGATAAGATCTTGACTTATGGGCAGTCCAGATTTTGATCTTCCTAAGATCCTCCTCTTTGTGTTTCCCTATGTAGCTGGGATGACAGGTGCATACCACTGCACTTAACCATTGTGTTTCCCTAGTAGTTTAGGATTAGGAGCATACCACCATACCAAACCATTGGTTGAGACCAAAGTCTCAGTAGCCAGGATTACAGGCTTGAATCACCAAACTCAGTTTAAATGTTATTAACTGTTCACTGGCAAATACTCCTTTTTCTTTAGTTGTAGGTAATCAAAACACATGAACTTATAAATCAAATGAACATGACCAGAAAGCATGAACTAATTTATATGTAACTTATAAATCTGTTTAGTCACAATCAGTATTTTAAAATATATAAATTACTTTTAAATATTCATATGTACTTTTCCCTATTATATTATTATATATTACATTATCATTAGTCTATTATATTATTATAATCGTTACTTATTAACACATGAAATCTCTAAGAGTTCAAAGCCATAACTAAAACAATTAAATTTTTCTTTTTTAATTTACTATAAATTATTTGTAACAAAATAAATGCTTGCTTTAGAAAAGTAAACTAAGTCTTGGCTTTTATGTTCTATTTTACAAGATCTCAACTAGCTTCTCATTCATTTAAATAGAATAAAAACACAAGCAATAACATTAGTTTTACAAAAATGAAACAAAAATGTTGATGCAATCAAGTAAAGTAAATCCAGCAAACAAATTTTATGATGACAGATGGGGCTTACAGTTTATTGAGCTAAGTCTTACCTCAATACTTCATACTTAAAAATCTCTCCCAACCAGTGTACAATTTAGCCCTAGTAACTGAAATAGTTGCAAGTATATATGTTTCAAATTCAGTATCTGATGTTTTAAGACAACTTTATTACAGATATAAAGTATGGGTAAAGCAGTAGGTATTCTAGCCTTATAACTATTCTAAAAATCCATCTGACTTGTTAAATATTAGCTAGAAAGTAATAAAAAGGGCTGTAAGCTTTTAGTGAATCATTTACAGCAGATTTAAGTATCAAATGAGCCTGAAATACTGAATATGTAGGGATCATTATGCTAAACACACCCATAGCAATGTTTATAAAAGACATTTCCAATTAAAAGCAGAAAAGGGCATTTTTCTACAAGATTAGTAGGCATATTAGAAACAGAAAAGTTAAGCTTCTTAGTGTGCAGAGAAAATTTAGAATCTGAATTTATTTTGTCTAGAAGCACAGCTAATATGCTGCATGATTATCAATATTTCCCAAATGGCTGACAATTTACTTTGCTGTTTATGTATTACAATGCTATTCTATCAAATATATTCATTCCATTTTATTTAGGATCAGCATTATACACATACAAATCCAAGAATCTCAAGGACAAGTAAGATCTTTTAAAATAGCTTTCTTGCAATTGAAGAAGTGTAATATCGCATTCTGCTTTCTGGAATTAAAAAATTTAGTCCTTCAATGTATCTAGAATCAATGAGCAGTAACACACCAACTAATAACAAAACATGATTGTACTTAATAAGGATAATTTTTCATTTCTCATTATATTTAGTTCTTAAACCAAACTACTTTTTAAAATACTTACTGAATAAGGAGGGGTGGGCAATGAAATTTTAGAAATAAGCTTTAATATGTGCCCATTTCTTTTGTGAATAAAATGAAAAATAGAAGTATTAATAATTACTGAGTTATTTTCATCCAAATGTTCACAAAGAGGAAAAGGATATGGTAAAGGTACTCGAGATTCAACCTCATAAATGTCTTCATCTTGTTCTTCCAAGCAAGAGGCATTGAGATTAACAGTTGCTAAATAGGTCCTGTAAGAATCCATTCTAGAAGATGAAGCTGCCACACTTCTCCATTTACTTTTTCAATTTTCTACCATGTTAAAAAGTTCTTTTCAGTTTATCAAGATTTTCCATACCATTGTAAAAATTTCATTTTAGCATTATCAAATAAACATAAAATTCATACAAATAAACAATAAAAGGACTGAAAAATCTAGATAAAAATTTACAAACCTAAAAAAAGTTCATCAGGCAACCTCACCTCAAAAAACAAAACAAAAACAATAAAAATAAAAGCACACAAAAAACCCAAACTGGTTCTAACTAGAATAAGTCCTTGACAAATGAAAATATAATTATCAAATTAGCTGGGCAGAAAAACTGCTCGCAGTTTCCAGTGCATCTTGTAATAAGAAAGCCTTCCAAGTTTCCTGGCAGGGAAGGTCAAGTTTTAAATCTCCATAGTAGCAGTCTTGAAAAATGTAGTTGCAACATTATTTTCCTGGTTGCGGCTTCACTCTATTCAGGGCTTCACTCTATTCAGAAGCTCTTCCTAACAGAGGTATTCAAATAGTTTCTTCCCTGAGCTAAAAGATTCTACTCAGTGTCCCTGGAGAGAAAGGTCAGCACAGAGGGTGTGGTTTAATGTCTTTACCTATATAGGTACAATGACAGGTGGAATGTGAATTAAAACGCCCACAAAAAAAAAAAAAAGCCTGCCTAACAGGATCCAAGTTCCACGTCAGGTCTTTGAAAAAGACTTATTTAGATAAGTTTATGATGTTTCTAAGATAAGCTAGTGTTTTTCCATCTCACTAGAAATTTAAAAATAAATATTAGTTATTGGAGCACTAATCAGTTACTGAAGTATATCAAATATCATGATGAGTTCTATGAATTAGAACACTTTTTTGACATTTACTTAGAAACAATACATTTGAGCAGCTACTGAGACTAAATATAGATAGTCCAGTTGTCACCTATTTTCAGAGTTGTTTACAGAGTGTGTGCTAAGGAAAAATAATCCTTTTTAAAGCTGTTCAGTATATAATACTTGGTAGCTTGTGAATTCCAATTGAAATGTAAAAGTTCAAGCTCTATATAATGGCTAACTACTGGTGATCCAGAAACTTGTATAATAGTGAATAAGCCTGTGAATAATAGTGAAGAAAATAGTGAATTTTTAAAGAGAGTTTTTAATACTAAAAGTTTCTCAATAATGAGAGTTGCTTTAAAAAAGAAATGGCACATGTTTTTCTGTCTAGTAACTAAACATCACAAACCCACTAAGACCTTATGTAAGTAGAAAAACCCATACTAAAGCATGCAGGTAATAAGAAAAATCTCTTAGTAGACACTCTCACTACATAAAGTTGTTCCAGCTATTATTCAACCTCTTTGTGGGACACAAATAATTAGGCAGAAACAAAGTGAGATTTTAGCCTGGTGATGGTGATTCATGCCTGTGATCCAGCTATTCAGGAGCCTGAGATCCAAGGTTTGAAGCCAGCTCTGGCAGGAAAGTCTGTGAGATTCTTATCTCCAATTAACTAGCAAAAAGCTGGAAGTGGAGATATGGTTCAAGTGGTAGAGCACCAGCTTAAGCAAATAAGCTCAGGGGAAGCACCCAGGTCCTGAGTTCAAGTTTCAGTACTCGCAGAAAAAACCAAAAACCCAAAAAACAAAAAGTGAGATTTTTTAAATTTTTTTTTTTTTTTTTTCCAGAAGGCCCAGTATTCAGGGAGTTAGCTTGTGGCTGGAGAGGGAAGCTACCTCTTAAAATTCAGAAAAATGCTGTCGTGGTTTCTTATGTCCCCTACTAAGCTATGAAGATGAACCTGCCTTTATTATTATTATTATCTAACTCTTCCCAGGCTGGCTTCCAAGTGATATCCTCAGATCTCAGGCTCTGAATATCTAGGATTACAAGCACAATCCACCAGTGCTCAGCTTTGAAAATTTTTTGATAAAAATAATATGAATAATATGAAAAGTAACAATATGAATATTAAAAGAGAAATAAATTTTACTATTAGATTATCCCTTATGAACTAAAAAGAAGATTTCTGACACCAGTGTTGGTTGTCACAAAAACAACCAATTACTAAAGGAAAATCTAACCAAATTTCTGTGGGACAGCAGAGAGAAACATTTAGTTATTTTCCAACTTGAAAAAAATCTGCTTCAAGCTCAGTAGATATTAGGAAGATTAAGAGGTTACCTGACTACTGGTTTCACTTATGGCTTCTAGGAGTTTTTCAACAGCTGCTTGCAGTCGAGAGCTAATATTCAGCATAAGTTCTTCATTTTCAGGGTCTATTTCAGTTCCAGTATAACCACTCCTCACAAGCCGCTGTGACAACTCTGTTCCTTCCTCAGTTATTTTTGACCACATGCTGCTGTCATTTCTTGGCATGTCATTTTCAGAATAAGAAGGCATGGATTCATCTGTAACTAGAATAATAGTATGCTAAAGGCATATGTTAGGTGTTTTGTGTTATGTCATTAATTATAAGTCAGAAGCCTGAAATCATTGAAATTACAAGGTCTTTTAATAACAGCATTGCAATGAAACAGATAACATGAAAATGCATAATGTAATATTATCAAATTGCCAAGTATATAAAAGAAACATTAGATTATTATCCTTTTTGTATATCCTGTGTAGATATGCAATAAGTCTAGTATTTGTGTTATATGGAATTTTTCTTTGATAAAATTTCTTCCTTTTTTGGTGCTGGGAATCAAACTGAGGTCTTCAATTTGCTAAGTATACACTCTAATCATTGAGCTATATGCTCAGCCTGACAAAAACTTTCAAGGTAACTTTTAGTAGATATTTACCAAAAGTCAAGGAGGTACAGTTTGCTAAGTAACAAGAATATGTAGTTAACAAGATCTGGTTCTTATCCTCAAAGAAAGTATATTTTATTTCCTTTCACAAGAAATAAACATATAATCACGTGAAAAAACACTAGGTTGCATGACTTATTTGTGTCATTAACAACAATGTAGGAGAGAGAACTTGTTAAAAGACTACTTCAATTACCCAGATGAGAAGTGAGGTGAACATGAAATAAGATGGCAGGATTGGTGGCAACTGGGAAAAGACACATGTTGGAAAAGACTGAATGTATAGGACAAGGTGAGAAGAAAAGTAAAAGATGAGTCTAGGTTTCCAGCTTAAATGATTCTTACAAGACTGAAGCCATTAAAAGAAATGCTTAGGGCAGGGAAGGTGGATCAGCGGTAGAGTGCTGGCCTTGCATGCATGAGGGCCTGGGTTTGATTCCTCAGCAACACATAAATAGAAAAAGCCGGAAGTGGCGCTGTGGCTCAAGTGGTAGAGCACTAGCTTTGAGCTGAAGAGGTGAGGGACAGCGCCCAGGCCCAGAGTTCAGGCCCACAAATGACAAAAAAAAAAAAAAGAAAAAAGAAAAGAAAAGAAATGCTTAAAAAAAAAATCAGGAGAAGCTGGGCACCAGTGGTTCACACCTGTAATCCTAGCTACTCAGGAGGCTAAGACCTGAGGATCACAGTTCAAAGCCAGCTCGGGCAGGAAAGTCCGTGAGACTCTTATATCTCCAATTAACCATAAGAAAACCACAAGTGTCACTGTGGCTCAAGTGGGAGAGCGCTTGCACTGAGCTGAAAAGCTGAGTGACAGCGCCAAGGCCCAGAGTTCAAGCCCCATGACCGACAAAAAGAAAAAAGAAAAAAAGTTAGGAGAAAGTATTCACAGTAGGCATGAAAAAATTATTAATCTGAAGTGTTTATAGGATGTATGTAAACTGTTGTAAATTTGGGTCTGGAGACCTAGAAGTTATCTGTAGAAAGGTAAGATTGGAAAGACTGGAAATGACATTTGTTTTAGAAGTAACATTTAGAGAAAAAAAGAAAACAAAGTTGGAACTTGTAGATACCACAACAAAAGAATCTGCACAAAAATACCAGAAATATAAAGGAGACAAAAAGAACCAATGACATTATTAAGGCAAGGACTGAAAAGATGTTATAGGTTCAATAACTGGGAAGTCAGTGTTATCCTCTGAGAGAACAGTTTTGGTACTGTAAGTTGGTGAATGTAGGCAGGAGCTAGTCTATTTTTTTCACTAAATGTATTGAATTTTATCTTGGAGGAGGGTAAAGCTAAGAACAATCCCCCCCTTTTTTTAAATAGTATAAATATTGCAGCCTTTTTTGTGGTATAGAGCAGCAATCAATGATAAGGAAAAGACTAAAGATACTAATGTATCCTGAGAGCAAATCCCAAGCACAACATGGAGAGGACAATAAAGCAGATTACAAAATGTTAGTTTTTTGGAACAGTTAATGAATAATGTGCACTAAAGTACTTGGAAAAGATAAAAATTCCAACTAGCTTAAACAGTGCAATGTCTAGCATACAGAAGACCCTAGATACAACTGCCTGCACTATAAAATGAAACAACAAAAATCAAAACAAGAAATATTTTGAAGATATAAACTCTTGGAAATATTCTGAATCAAATCAAGCTCATACTAGTCTTGATGAAAAAAATTCAAGAGTAATTAATACAAATAAGCAGAATAATATCACAACATGCTAGTAGAAATATCTTGAACTCCAGTTTAGTGAACAGAATCTTTTCATATTGATGAACCACTTAGACTTATATTGGTAACAAAGCAAAAAACAGCAGTTGTAGTCTTTTAATCACATGTTTTATGAATTATATCATTCATTCTCTAATAGATAGCAATAAGCTCTTTAGGTTAGAGTGGGTAATGTAAGATCTTTTCCTGCCTCAATGGCTCTATGATGATGTCTATGGCACTAATTGGAAATCATCAGCATGTAGTCTGACAGATAAGAATAACAGACAGAAAAACTGTAATGAAGATCTGGGAAATGGAAGAGATTTGCCCAAAGAAACAGACAGCCAAAACCAAGCAATGCCTTGTTATTGTTAAGTCAGTATTTTCCACAATATTACACTGTTCCAAAAGGATGAAGTAAACAAACTTTAGTCCCTACCCTCCTATAAGAGAGAAGAACATTCTATCCCTAAACTATTACAATGTAGGTAATTTTCTTTCAATACAACTGAGAAACTTAATTTTTGTGAACTGGTCTATTATTTGCTCAAGTTGAGGTGATTTCATAGTGGCTCAAAATTTCCTTTCAATTCATGAGCTCATTTGTTCTTCAGAAACAAACATAAGCAAACCAATTATTTTTTCAAGTGTTAACAAGTCCATACATGTTTAAATTCTAAACAAGTTCAAACCTGAAGGCTGAAAACAGATCACAAGTTTTGCTTAGAACAGTCATATGTAAAAGCTCAAAAGCAAATGAGTTATTAATCAGATTAAAACCTAGCATTTCAGGGCTGGGAAGGTGGCTCAGTGGCAGAGCGCTTGCCTTGCATGCATGAGGCCCTGGGTTCAATCCCTCAGCACCCCATAAGCAAAAAGAAAAAAGCTGGAAGTGGTGCTGTGGCTCAAGTGGTACAGCGCTAGCCTTGAGCTGAAGAACTGAGGGACAGCTCCCAGGCCCAGGGTTCAGGCCCCAAGACCGGACCCAAAAATAAAATAAATAAATAAACAAATAAATAAATAAAACCTAGCATTTCCTGTTATGTTATAGAGGCATAAAATAAATCTTTCCAAGGGTATGTTTAGATTATAACTTTCCTTTCCTTCCCTCCCCCCCTCCCTCTCTTTCTTTCTTGCTGGTCATGCAGCCTGAACTCTGGGCCAGGGAGCTATCCCTCAGCTTTTCAGCTCAAGGCGAGTGCTCTACCACTTGAGCCACAGCGCCACTTCTGGCTTTTTCTGTTTATGTGGTGCTGAGAAAAGAACCCAGGGAGGGCCTCATGCATGGGAGGCAAGCACTCTACCACTGAGCCACCTTCCCAGCCCAAAACTGAATGTTTTAAACAATGAAGTCTAGCACTTCAAAATATCTTTCAAGATGTAAAATAGATCAGATTAAGTGTCCCCCAATAATATTGGTGATCATACTAACTTTACTGTGAAGAAATACTGTTTAATATAAAAGACATTTTAAAAAATTGAGTTAAATGGAAACGGCATATAACCAATGATACTAATACCAGCAAAATTATCTGTCATAATATTCTCAACACTATATTTCTTTTCTGGGGCTAATTTCTCTTAGGTCATAATATTATTCTTTCAGAATTAGTTAACAATAATCAGCATTTTAAAAGATTTAAGTGATTAGCTTCAGTGAATGATTTAAAGTAAATTATTAAGTACTATAGATTTACCTTCCCTTGAGTAGAAATCTTAGTGCTTCCTTCACTAGACTATGAACTGTTATAAAGCAGAAACTACATAGAAATTGTATAACAAATGTTTCTATAAATTCAATAAACATTGTTTAGGGTTAAGGATCAAGTGGTAGAGCACCTGCCTAGAAAGAAAAGGGCCCTAAGTTTAAACCACAATGTCACTCACACACACACACACACACACACACACACACACAGAGGAGGGATGAAGTCAACACACTAGTCAACAACAGCCACTCTGTGGAATCAACCTAAGAGTCCACCAATCAATAAATAAAGAAAATATGATATATATACAAAATGGGATTATTATTCAGCCACAAAAAGTGAAATTATGGTGTTTGCTAGAAAAATGGTTTAAAACCAGAAATTACCATGTTAAATTATTATAGAAACTAGACAAAAAATAGAAATATCATATGGTCTTGTATATATGGAATTTAGACATAAAAATAAATGATTATCATGAGTGTAAAATGGGGAATGGGGGCTCTTTTGGGTACAAACCAGTATGAAGGGTAGGAGGGGAGTGTGAAGAGGGTTGTATATGATGGAAGAACTTCATATACATGTATCAAAATACAAAAAATGACATCAGCTAAAAATTGTTTTTAAAAGAAGGTAGAGAGCCAGGCACACATGACTATAATTCTAGCTACTCAGGAGGCTGAGATCTGATGATCTAAAGACAGCCTGGGTGGGAAACCGATAAGACTCTTACCTCCAATGAATCACCAAAAGCTATGGCTGAAGTGGTTAGAGTCTCACTTTCAGCAAAAAACAAAATAAAAATAAAATAAAAGGTAGAGGGCCGGGTGCTGGTGGCTCATGTCTATAATCCTAGATACTCTGGAGACTGAGACCTGAGGATTGTTGGTTTGAAGTCAGACTGAGCAGATAAGTCCATGAGATTCTGGTCTCCAATTACCTACTAATAACAGTAAGAACAAAAGCTGAAGTGGTAGAGCAATAGCCTTGAGCAAAATGAGCTCAGGGACAGAGCCTAGACTCTGAGTTCAAGTCCCAGGACTGGCACCAAAATATAAAATAAAATAAAAAGAAAGGAAACAAAAAAGAAAGTAAAAGAATAAGAAAGAATAATAGGAGAGGCAAAGTTGATCAAAGTACATTATATACATGTATGGAAATATAATACATCCCATTTATACAATTAATGTATGCTAATAAAAACAAACTAAAAAAACAGATTTGTTGAGGATGATTATTTCAA
The DNA here is from genome assembly GCF_000151885.1 of Dipodomys ordii. Lineage (NCBI taxonomy): Eukaryota > Metazoa > Chordata > Mammalia > Rodentia > Heteromyidae > Dipodomys > Dipodomys ordii. The sequence goes on from NW_012267306.1 coordinate 1,939,911, forward strand.
TAACATATAACACTAGTACCTCTTGGATGTTCCTCTTGGACACAAGGCTTTATAGATGCCTCAGCTTCTGACCTCCAGATAAGGTTAGTAGTTGACTGGCCTTTACTAGATCTATCTAGAATCCCCAGGACATGGCGGCCAATTGTTTCTTCAACAGCTGCTGTTGTCTTTACAACTTCTAAGAGGATCTTTAGAAGTCTGTTATTAGCTTTCTGGAGTGCATACCTGTACAAAGAATCACTTATTAAAATGTTGACCTTTTTAAAGGAAATACATTGTTATTATCACACAAACATGTACTATAAAATGTAAATAAAAATATATGATCCTATTTACTTTATTTTTTTAGTATATATTTTTTATTGTAAAGATACTATACAGAGGGGTTACAGTTACATGAATAAGGTAATGAGTACATTTCCTATCAAGCACTGTTACCTCCTTTCTTTTTCCTCTACCATCCCTTCCCATATGATCTCATTAAATGAAGTGTAACAATACCTACAAGGAAGTGCTTCCTATTCTGATTTACAGTAAGACTATATTACAGAAGATTTTATTTCTTTTCTAAAAATTTGGGCAAATTAACTGAAATCTTTGTAAAATCTACATCTTATTGACACCAAATAAATCAAGTAACTCAACTTTTAATTAGAAAAAAATTAAGGATACATACAATTCAAGTTCAGAAAAGTGTGGCAATACCCAAGCATATGTAGATTACTAATTTCTAATATTGTTCATGGTTATCTGTCTCTCTAAATATATGTCTATATATATTTACCTTGCATATTTTTATGTTCTGAAGAACAGATTTAAAAATATTTAATTCCACTAGAAAAAAATGTGGTAGTTTCTAGTACTTAGTGAATACAAATAGGAGGTTAAATTGCACAAATAGGCAGAGAACACTTTTTTTTTTACGAACGTCTATCATGAAATTTCAGTGAGAGGGAATATCATAGGCTGTTTCATTTTTTATAACACATGCTCTTGAGACAAAAATATATCTAGTTATACACATCACACATTTCAGCCAATAGGAAAAAAATTCAACTAAATTCAATCAATAGCATTCCTTTTTAAAAAAAAGAATACTTCATTTTTAAGTAGAAAATATTGTTAATCATCCTCCTAACTCTCGGACCTCAGAAATAATCAGCATTATAATTTTAATTTATAGACATTTCCCCCTATAAACATTTTAAATACAAAGAGGGGTCATCCTGGACAAGATGATTTTGTAAGTTTTCTTTCTACAATGAACATTTTACCATGCTAACAAATGTACTTCCATAAATGGTAATCCAAAACATTACTTGATTAATATTTTGAATAACTCAACAGCTTAATTCACCAGAGGTACTACAATGGCAAATAGAATTATTAATGCATGGAGACAAAATGAAAGACTTTTATGGGAAGGTCCCCTAGCTTAACAAAGTTTTAGCTCTCAACTTCACATTGCAGGAGATTACCAACAATCAGGCTAAAGATATCATTTCACAAGCACATGATATACCTATTTTTAGGCAAGGTAATAAATGGAGATGACTTCCTTTAGTATTTGTCAAGTGAAAGCCACAGTTCTATTTTTGTATCCAGATCAGGTTCTTTGCTTAGATGATCAAGAATATTAAAAATAAAAGCCTAAACAAATTAGTAAGAAATAAATGGTTTTATTTCCCTAACATTTACTGTTTTTGTTCAAGTTTCAAGTCTCAAAAATAAGACATTGTGAAAAATATCTCTACTTAAAAGAGAAATAGATAAAAATAACGATAAAAAGAAATAAAGATGAATATTCAGTTTATCAGCATTCAGTATAAGATTCCTAAAAATTATACACTGCATATTTTGTAAAATATGTAAATTAGTGATAATATAAAATAATATAAAATAAACATTGTTTATTTTATATTTCCATGGTAACTCCAAATTTCATACACTGTCTTTCTTGTTTGAGTTCCATACTGACTGTGTTCCATACTGATGATCCAATGGGGAAGCCAAAATCTTAAGGGCCAAATTCCTCCATGCAAGCTGAGGAAGGAGGTTAGGAGGACACAAAGGGTTGACGGTCACAGAAGTTAGAAAAGGAGGAAATTATGTTAGTAGATATTAGTTTTAACTTAATCTTATAGAAGTTATCTTCATTTGAACAAAATAAAATTTAAAACATGAGTGCTGCTTAAAAGGCCTTAATATTAATGTGGGATGACAATTCTCATATGGTATTGTTTTACATATTTTCATATTAATTACTACATAAATCAAAGTGAGGAAAAGTTTTAACATTGGCTGACCAATTTACTTTTCTTTAAAACTGGGATATGGATTAAAAGTTCACTTCTGTAATACAGTAAACATATGAAAGAACCTGAATGTGAAATACTTGTATTTATCGTACTTTTGTTTAACATAAACCAATAAGAGAATAGAAAACCGGGCGTTGGTGGCTCACGTCTGTAATCCTAGCTACTCAGGAGGCTGGGATCTGAGGATCGCGGTTCAAAGCCAGCCCAGGCAGGAGAGACCATGAGACTCCTATCTCCAATAAAACCACCAGAAAACCGGAAGTGGAGCTGTAGCTCAAGTGGTAGAGCGCTCGCCCTGAGCTGAAGAGCTGAGGGACAGCGCCCAGGCCCAGAGTTCAAGCCCCATGACCGACCAAAAAAAAAAAAAAGAGAGAATAGCTAACACTAAATGCTTATTCAAAAAATGAATGAAGAAACAAAAAATACAGCTCACAAATAGAAGTGTTTTTAGGATTCAAAATATAGCATTAAGAAGAAGAAAAGTAATCAAAGTCTAATATAAAAAAAACTAAATATTTACAGCCAAGTATGTGCACAATATCCAATACAAATTATGAGATTCCTAAAACATTTATCCATTTAATGATTTACGTATTGATAGTCCTTTATATACTGCACATCTATGGATATACTCATACATAGTATTATAAGACTAAATACAAATGTAAAATAAAAATAAGGACAAATAAAGTTCATTATATAGAAACAACAATCTTAATTTATTTTGCAATGAAAAAGTACATTTTAAATACCTTTCATTGGAAAGAATATCAAGAGGTACATCTTCAGGTTTTCTGTCCAATTCTTTTTCTTTAACTGTCTCTTCTTCAACTTCCCCTTGGTTTTCATTTCGATCCTGATTAAGTTTGTGTAAAGGCAGAGAGGACAAGACAGAAAGAAAACCTGTCATCTTAGAAGGAGCATGTCATATTCTGGTCTGAAGTATACAAAGTAGACACTGCTTGAAATAATATTTAACCATATTTTATCAAGATTAGCATTATAAAAAAGATAAAGCAGTCTAGTACACTGAAAGCAATTTTAATGAGTTCAAACTACTGCATGCTATCTATTGCAACAATAAAGTTTGTTAGGTTGTTCCTTAGTGGAACAACACCTGCTGCCATAGCAATGACAGATTCAAATTACCGTAGAATGCATGGCATTTGAATGCATGGCATTTGAATTCTACCTACCTTACATGTAAGCAATGACAAATCTGTTAAACTCAATAGCTAAAAAAACACATTTCACACCAACAACAAACACAAACAAATCCTACTGCATTGTCGATCCACTGCTCCTAGCGGGCCAAGGTCCATACTACCTGTGTTTGCGTACTGCTGTTGCGCAGCTCACAACACAGCTTCTCTCTTCCAGCTAAAGACAGCTGCTTTAGTGCTTCCAGCTCCTCTAAAAGCACCCTCTCTCTCTCTGAAATCAGGTTTTCATTATCTATTGAGGATCTCTAAATAAGAAAAAAGGTCATGAGAGAATATTGTTTGTGATAGAAGAAAAGAACAGAACATTAAGCAGATTTCTTTTAACCCCTTTGGACCAACAGGCCTTGTTTCTACCTATGATTCATATTTCCTTAAAAGGGGTTAAAAGGCATATATAAAGTTCAATGCAAAATTTGAGGAAAAAGTTGTTAATTTGTACAGCTTGATTAATACTTTGATGTCAATTTTGCATTGAAAATCCAGAAAACTGAATTCACAAAATGCAATGAAGAAAAGCAAACTTGGTTTCCCCAATAATGTTTTATGTTTCAATTCCAATTTTTATATTATTTTACATTTAAAAGTACATGTTAAGAGCTCTATTTCTCCTTACAGCATTCAAAATCAAGTCCAGTGAAATTTTTTTCATAGAAACTTTGTCTTTCTTGCTTTTCTGCAATGATTTTGCAAGTGTATTATATACAGCATACAAGAATACCAAGAATACCCAAATACCAAGGAATATTTAAATTTAGTCAAGAAAGTGATAAGAATATTATATAAATTTGTATTTCTCAAATCAGTAAGAGATATTTCCCAGGAGAAAGTCCCAGAAACATGCTACTTCAGATTTAAATTTGTGATTTAAAAGTAAAGGTAAGGGAAAGGTAAACCTGGGAGATGCTAACTAATGGACTCAGACAATGAATATGGGAAAGCTTAATGATAGCAATCACATATGCAGGTACCTCCGTACAAAGTATTTCCAAAAGTGTAGTAGTGCTTTTGTACTTCTGTGGTAAATGGAATTATTATCTTTTAAACAAACTTTACAGCCACTTTTCTATTTTCTAAATTCAGTTAAATAAAACAAGAAGTTATTGCACTATAAGATTGAGTTAGAAATGTCTAACAAAATCTGTGGGCTTGGTGGAATGTGTTCCTGATGTAAAATATCAGATCGTGGGGAAGTAATTAAGACAAAAATATTTTCTACATTAAGAACACTGTTACTTTAATTAGATGGAAAGGGAATCTAAGTCCCATACCTGAGCTAATTGTCTATTAAGTCTCTTAATCTCTTCTTGCAGTTGTTCCTGGTCTTCTCGCTGTCTCTCCATCTGTCGCATGTGTGCTTGCCTCAACAGTTCAGTTGCTTGTTGATGCTCTTCATACTGTCGTACAAGTTCCTGCCTCATGTCTTCCAACTGTTCCTCATTTAACATCAGCTGTCTAGAAGCATCTATGCCTGATGCCAACATCTCATTATACATCTTTAATAGTAAAAAGTAAACAATGAAAAACAAAAAAACACATTTGTGAAAGTTTGTTAACACTGATATTTTAAATAAATACGAAAGCAATTCTACCAAACCTGTAACACACATGGTATTTAATTTTATTAATAAGTGGTGCTGTAGCTCAAAGTGGTAGATCACTAGCTTTGAGCTGAAGAGCTGAGAGACAGAACCCAGGCCCAGAGTTCAAGCCCCAGGACTGACAAAGAAAAAAAAAAACCAATTAATTTTATTAATAAGTAAAAGCATAGTTAACTTTAAAAAAGGTATCTCTCTTATTTATCATTCCAAAACAAAATTAAGTAAGTGTATTACTATTGTATGTTACTTTCTAAAAGGAAACTAGCTACTTGTCAGTTTGTCTAAAATTGAATTCTAAGGGAGAAAAATAAAAACACTAATGATTCCTCTACCCTTAATAAGCTATAACTTACATATGTAACTGTAACCCCTCTGTACATCACCCTTACAATAAAATAAAAATTTAAAAATAAGATCTTCATCCACTATTTTTGATTGTATTATAATAGGGAAATAACATAGACACAGCTTAAAATTGTAAAAGAGAAGTTTTACTAATTTAATTTCTATTATGCAGTGGTTCATTATTGTAATACAGAGAACTGTTTGATAAAAAATTATCAATAAACTTCATTTAGAAATAAAACCTTTATATATATCAGATTTTTATATTCATAGAAGAATTAACTGCTTAAGAGGGTTCTATTACTACTTCAATTCATGAAGAAGTACTATTAATGAGGTTTTTTAACTTCATAAATTTTGCATTTCATGAAAAGCAGTTATATTTGAATATCGTCTGAAAAAGATATAACATACCCTAAAATAAAAAAGTTGGATTCAGATAATTTTTAGGAAAAGTAGGAAAGGGAAAAGAAAAAAAGAATATACAAAGTAAAATTCTTTAAATTATCTTCTTAAACAGAGAGCTACTTCCTTATATGCTCTTACAGTTAACTGAGCAAATCTTTTAGCCACAGATTTTGGCAAAATATAGTATAATTAATTTTAAATAAGTGAAATAAAGTTAATGTAGACAATTAGATCTGAAGTACAATGTGTTGAAGACAAACCAGAGTACTATAGATCAGACTTGTTTTGACTTATTACTAATATTATATCACTTTAACCATACACGTGACAATGAATGAAACATAATAATGTAAATTGGCGCCAGGCACTGGTGGCTCATGCCTGTAATCCTAGCTACTCAGGAAGCTGAGATCTGAGGATCACGGTTCAAAGCCAGCCTGGATAGGAAAGTCCGTGAGACTCATCTCTGATAAACCACTAGAAAACCAGAAGTGGCGCTGTGACTCATGTGGTAGAGCACTCGCCTTGAGCTTAAGAGCGCAGGGACAGCACTCAAGCCCCACGACCGACAAAAAAAAAGAAAAAGAAAAAGAAAAAAGTAAATCCTAAGTCAAGATAGGAGCTCAGCACAACAAAAGCCTAAACACAGTGAAGAGACAACCTATGGAATGGGAGAAAATCGCTGACAAATATTCACCTGATTGGAGATTAATACTTGGAATATATGTAGAACTCAAAAGAGTAAACACCAAAACAGCAAATAAGCCAGTCAATAAACGGAAAAATCAACCAAACAGACAATTCTCCAATGAAGAAGTATAAATATAATGGCCAATAAATATGTGACAGTAAGTATCAGCCATTAGGGAAATGCATATCATATCATTGAACTCTACCTCACACAAATCAGCACTGTTTTCAACAAGAAAAAAGTAACAAATACTAGTGAAGAAGTAAGAAAATGGAACTCTTACTTATGAAGGTGGGAACCCAAATTAGTTCATTACTTGTGAAAACAGTATAGATGGCTCTCACAAACACAAAACTCCTATATGACCCAGCCATACCCATTCCAGAATCAACATTAACTTACTTCTTTATGCCCATACTTCTCACACAACTATTAGAGATAGATAATCAGTAAAGTCATCCTTGGTAGCAATTAATGGATGAATGGATAAAGAAAGTTTAGCTTATGTATATATTGGAGTTGTACTTAGCATAAAGAAGAACGAAATTATGTCATTTGCTGGAAAATTGATTGCACTGAAGATCATACTAATTGAATAAGCCAGTTTCATAAAACCAACTGTCCCATGTTGTCTCTAATTTGTGAATATTAGGATAAGAAACAAAAGACAAGATAATGAAAATACAGGGAACTATACAGAGTTAGAGGGAAAGGATAAAGTAGGAGGGGGAGAGGCATGAGAGCAATTAAAGGGCAAATATGATCAAAGTATGCTATATGAATATATGGGAATGTCATAATAAAAAATTACATAAAAATTAACAAAAACTTAAAAACAAAGTGAACTCGATTCTTTTCTTCTCTTTTAAGGAAGTATTACTACTAATATCTTCATATTGCCAGGTGCCAGTGGGTCACGCCTGTAATCCCAGCTACTCAGGAGGCTGAGATCTGAAGTGGTGCTATGGCTCAAGCGGTAGAGTGCTCATTTTGAGCTGAAGAATACAGGGACAGCACCCAAGCCCAGAGTTCAAGCCCCATGACCAACCAAAATAAATAAATAAATAAAATAACTTCATATTAAAGGGAGTCTTAATTTTATAAAATATTTTATATACAAGGAGGCATACTTACAGAATCTCTGCCTACAAAGGCTTTATCTTTGGAGAACACTTCTTGTGAAATAGTCAGTCCGTGGTCCTTTGATTCTAGTATATCAAGATCATTATTATTTGACAAAAGAACTTCTTTTCCATCTTCTCCTAACTCTTTACTAAGTGGTTTAAATTCTTCTTTAAATTTTTTGTCTTTTGCTTCACAAGTTTGAAGAGCAACTTGGCCTTCTGAAAATTCCATTTCATTAAAATAATATTCTTCCCGTTGATCCAGAGCATATGCTTGTTTTGATGATGCAACATTTTCTTTCCCTCCAGATATTCTAGACAATTCAGTCTGTTTAGCAAAGGCCACACTCATTGACACAATGACCTAAAGAAAGTAAACAAATTGAAAAAAAGAAAAAACTGGATTAGATTTATTAAAGGCACCTGAAATTTAAAAATAATATTGAGAAGAATGTGTTGTCTCATAGTTTTAAACAAAAAGAAATCATGTAATGTGATACATAGATTCTCTATTTTACAGCAAATGTAACATCAAAGTATTTTATAGCCTGTGTTTAAAAGATTAGAAAAATAAGGAAACAGATTACATAAATTGATGGAACCTGGGGTAAAGATTCTGCCATTTGAGGGAGGCTGGGAAGGGATGGGAAGGGTAAACAAAGGAGGAGGCTACAATGCTTGATAAGAAATGTACTCATTATTTTGCCCATGTAATTGTAACCCCTCTGTACAGTATTTTCACAATAAAAAAAAGATTCTGCCATTTTACTTCATCTCATCTAAACTGTAGCATCATAGTATGATCATCAAATCTGAATTAATCTGTCTAGAAATATAATGCTACCATTGAGTTACAAAGAATGATCATGGGGCTGGGAAGGTGGCTCAGTGGTAGAGCGCTTGCCTTGCATGCCTGAGGCCCTGGGTTCGATACCTCAGCACCACATAAGCAAAAAGAAAAAAGCCAGAAGTGGCCCTGTGGCTCAAGTGGTAGAGCACTAGCCTTGAGCTGAGGGACAGCACCCAGGCCCAGAGTTCAGGCCCCACGACCGGACTGCCCCCTCCCAAAAAAAGAAGAAGAATGATCGTCATACCAAGCCAAATGATAAGAAAAATAAAGTGCAAAAGATTAGGAATCATGTCAAATGTTACATACCGAATTCATTTTAATGAAAAGTATGTCTAACTATAGAGATCAAGCATTTCAAAGCACTGTATATTACACACTGCTTCTGTTCATGTAAACTACGTCTTGCCTATGTCTTATCTATCATTTTGGATCTCTTAGATGGCTATGTTAGCTCAGACAGAAAAATAATGTTCAGATATGTTGGAATATATACCCTTATAGTTAAAAGATATAAAAGAAAGAACTAGTTAACTAAGCAACACAACTTAGCAAAAATGTATTTTCTGATCTTTTCTAACTAGTGGGCAAGGTTTTAAGGCTTTTGCATTAAATCTGTTTGGCCTCCAGGTTTCTCCATATTAACAAAGAAAAAGAAAGACAATCAAAGAGATATGAAGGATAGAGTAAGAATGTTCAATTAGTATCTAAGCAGAGTTTCAGGAGGATATAATGGAGACTGAGGGAAAGGAAATATTTCAAGAATTATGAGCTATATGGACAAATAAAGAAAACACCAAGAACAGAAAGATCAAAAGGTTTCCAAAAATAATGCCTTTATGGGAATAAGTTCATAAAGATCTTCTCAGTCAAAAACAAGAGAAATTAGAAAACAGTGAAATGCTATCTTGAAAGTTCTGACATACAACTATCAATCCTGATGCAAGTAGCTAGTCATAAAGACATAAAAGAAATAAAGTTTGTTTTTCAATAAAGTCCTTTAGAACTCAAAAAGGGGGGAAATGATCCTAAAAGGAAAGTCTACCAAGCAAAAAAAGATTGAATATTGAATAAAATAAATGCAAAGATATCCCATACAATAAGTAAAAAACAAATCTAAATATTGATAGCAGGGTGATACTGATCAAGATATATTCTATTAATAAACTGCTTTGTTGGCAACCCCTTTGTACAACAACTGAAATAATTAAAAATAACACTGAACTATATGGGGAATGTTAGCCTGCAAAATTGACATAAAGAAGTGATGGAAGGGGAGGGGAGGAGAGAAGAGAAAAAGGAAAGGGAGGAATGAAGGAAGAGATGGGAAGAAGAAGAGGGAAAGGATGAGAGAGAAAAGGAAGAGAAGGGAGAGGAGGAGAGAAGGGAAGGGGTGGGTACAATTAAAGGAGAGTGGTGGAGTGAAACAAAAAAAGAAAATTGACCTGTAGGCATAAGGTGAAATGGAACTGTGGTCTGAAGTTAACTGGATTAATTGTATGTTGTTGTTTTTATCTTTATCTTCTTCACAGGACTGTAATGAGACCATACAATTTGACATTCAAACTCTTCTATAAACGTAAAAATTGGATGCTTTATAATATTTTGTGCTCATTTTTATCTATACTGACTTTTTTATTATATTGAGTATTTGCATTTCTTAATCCTTTTTTTACATCTTGTTTTCTATTTCAGTTGTGTGAATTGTTAATATAATTGTCTTATTTCTATTTTTCACTCTCAAAAAGAAAAAAAAAGAAGCCTCTGAAATTTCCTTTTACAGGGTTTCTGGAAAATGTCCATTTGGAAATGTCATAATGTTCTGGCAAGAGCATCTCTGGGCAGAGTTTAGCAACTTACAAGTCAACACATATAAAATTGGGGAACACATACAAAAGTACTTTTTTACATATATGTCACACAGTCTAGTTAATGAATAGAGCACATAATTATTTTAAATAGATTAATGTACCTCTTAGAATTTTAACCTTGTGCATTGCAAAATCCTTTACACATCTTGTCATGAGTAAAAAAGGATAAGTTAAGGGTAAAGGAAACTTTTCAGGCTAAAGAGAAGTAATGTCAGAAGGAACTTAAAATTTACAATTACAGGTAGAAGTCCTCATAAACAAAGACATACATATCTTGACAAAGTATAAGTAACCAAAATCCAGCAATATATAAATAGAGGGGGTTTTTCAGAGGGGCATTAGGAAACTTCTGGGGGTGCTCAAAGTGTGTCTTTTTCTTCATTATGGTGACACATGTTTGTATCTTAGCATTTGGGAGGCTGAGGCAGGAGGATGGCAAAGTCCGATACCAACCTGAGCTATATAAGCAAGATTCTATCTTAACAAAACAACACAATAGAAAACAAAGCAATTATAGTTGATACTACATGACAACTTCAAGTTGAACTATATATGAAACAACTTATACCAAAGAATATAGTATACAAAAAAAACACATACTTTTGGAAGGTTCAAATGGAATATAAATTAAAATAATCTTAAAGATAAACTACAAGCATACCTTAGCTACTTCTTCTTCTAATTGTTCTTGATACTGTTTTTCCAGCAACTTAACCATATTTGTTTCTTGTTTTACTCCAAATTCACCAGAAGACTAAATGCAAAACAAAAAATGACATTTATTTACACAAATAGTACACTACTGACTTTAAAATGCTACTTATTTTTAAGGTGTCTTCTCTCATAATGGTCTCAAATATTATTTCTTATAAAACTTCAGGGCATCTTCAACAAAAATAAAATTTTAGTTCTTCCTTTTAGCTAAAAAGTGAGTAATTAGTGAATAATCTTACTAATTATACTTACTTCTGTGAACTTACTAATTATACTTACTTCTGGAGATGTAAAGAAACAATTACATGTTTATAATTTTACTAATGTAATTATAGGATGGCTTAACAGTTTAAATAGAATAATATTTTGTATATTTCTGTATGTTACTTTAAGTAAAAAGTTAGACAATATCTGTATTTGAACCCATAAATAAATGTCATAAAAACCAAGACAAAATTCAAACCATATATAAAGGGAAAATTTCCTCAAATTTAAATTTCTCAGTGCTTTTCCTATGTTATGAAAATACATTGTTTCTTTGGTTTGCCCTTTGTCCATTGTCTCATCATGCAATAGCGATACAAGACAATATGTTGGAAATGAACTTTACAACTTGGGGGGATTGCGGGAAGGGAAAAAGGGAGCAAAACAAGGGAGGAGGTAACAATGTTCTACAAGAAATGTACTCATTGTCATACATATATAACTGTAACCTCTTAGTACATCATCTTGACAATAAAATTAAATTAAAAAACAAAAGAAAATACTTTTTTTATATATTTGAGTCTTTATTTATTTTTCAGAAACAGGAGCATTTGTCTTTATTGAGTCTTTATAATGGCATTATCCTATACCTGTATTATTACTTCTTACCAACTATTTATTGCATAATTACAAAGCCAGTCATAAAAATGGTAGTAAGAAAGTGTTCAGAACAGTTCAAAAAGAAAGATAAAAAAATGATACCTTTACTGTACCATCAATATTCTCTGTAAGACAGTTTCCAGGGTACACTGTTTTCTGTACCTCAGATTCTTTCATTATCACTGAATCAACAGAGAAGCTAAATATAAATAAAAGGGAGTAAAAGAAAGCTGTTAACTGTTCATCCACAATTTATACCATACATACAATATATACTGGGGTAGGGGAGACAAAAATGACAGGTCAAGAGTTCAAGTATTGTAACAATTTATTTTTGATGATCTTTTCCATGTTTAAGAATAACACAACTGGCTGGGTACCAGTGGCTCTAGCTACTCAGGAGGCTGAGATCTGGAGGTTTGTGGTTTGGAGCCAGCCCAGGAAGAAGTCATGGCTCAAGTAGTGAGTGCAAAGCCATGAGCAAGAACACTGAAGAAGATCATGAGACCCTGAGTTCAAGCCCTGGTACTAGCATCAAACTAAATATATAGATAAATGAATAAAAAAATAAATAAATACACAAAAAAGCCCACAATTGCATGACAGAATATTTTAACAGATCACTAAATCTGTAAGATCACTTTCAATGTTTCATATGAGGTACTTTCTTACAAGGTCATTAAGGTATAATCAGTAAAAAAAGAAACTCTTCTTTTGTTCGAAAGTAGGATTGTTTTAAAGATCCAAAAGAGATAAAAGGTTAGGCATATAAACACCTGAAGAATGACCATTTTAGATACAGAAGAAATAGCAAATGACAATTCCCTAAAGCAGAAGAATACAGATAAATCTCTTTGAGGACCCCAGATAGGTTGTATGGCTTATAATTGTTATGGCCAAATTCATAAGAGATTAGAGTGGTCAAGGTGGCTTATTATATAAAACCTAGTAAGACACTGAAAGAACATAAGAACCTTGGATTAACATGATCTATATTTTCCTTCCTTCCTTTCTCCCTCCCTCCCTTCCTTCCTCTCTCTCTCTCTTCTTTCTTTTCTTTCCTTTCTTTTTTTGGGTCCGGGCTCAGTCCCTGAACTTCTCTATGCTCAGGGCTAGCACTCTACTACTTGAGCCACAGCACCACTTCTGGCTTTTTCTGCCTATGTGGTACTGAGGAATTGAACCCAGGGCTTCATGCATGCTAGCCAGCAAACACTCTACCACTAAGCCATATTCCCCAGCCCTATGACCTATATTTT
>NW_012267306.1:1964843-2005120 GCF_000151885.1 Dipodomys ordii
TCCCTCCCTTGCTTCTTCCCTCCCTCCCTCCCTCCCTTCCTTTCCTTCCTTCCTTCCTTTCTATCCTCCCTCCCTCCCCCCACTTTTTTTTGTTGTTTTGTTTAACTGCAGATAAGAATCTCACAGAATTTACTACCTGGGCTGACTCTGAACCATAATCCTCAGATCTCAGCCTCCTGAGAAGCTAGGATTAAAGGCATGAACCACCAGCTGACTATACTATAATATAAAGTCTAGTATTGTAATATCTCCTGCATTACTTTTTGTCTTATGACTGTCTTGACTATTAGGGGTTCATGTGATTCCATATGAATTTTTTAATTTTTTTTCTACTATTTCTTGCAGGAGGTATAGATTTTGTCCCACATATATGTCTGCCAGTTTGTTACAGAAGTCAGTTGCTTACATGGTGAAGGCAACTTTGGCTTTCCCTCTCTACCAGGGTAGATAGGGATGAACCTGCAAAATGTTTCTTAGTTTTTCTTTTTGGGTTAATTTTCTTTTTGGGTCCTCATGCCTGCATGCTGATCCTGAGCTTCTTGGCTCTGAGGCTAGTGCTCTACCACTTGAACTACAGGTCTATTTCTGGCTTTTGGGTGGTTAATTGGAGTCTCATAGACTTTCCTCCCAGGACTGGGCTCAAACTATGATGCTCAGATCTCAGACTCCTGAGTAATTAGGATCACAGGTGTGAGCATCCCTTTCTGTTTCCTAACACTTTACAGCTCTCCTACTCCTCTTTCATGGTTCTAAGTGCTCTTCCTCACTTTTGGTCTTCCAAATATAATCTCTTTCAATTCTCAACTTTTTCATTCAGAGTCTGAAGATAAAAACTGTATGATTAATATCTTACCTTTGAAGTAGAGGAACATTCTTCAGACACTGCCTTTTGAAGTCTTCCAATGAGCTTCCTCAAAGGCTTTGCTCCATCACCTAATAGAACAGATATTGTTAGTTAACTTATATATGCTTGAGTGCTATTACATTTAACCTATCTCTGAATTAGAAGCTTCCCTGAAAAAAACTGGTGTTAAATTCTTCATTTTTTCCAAGTTAGTTTCCATTGTTAAATGTTAACTATCTCAGATAAAATTTGTATAATTTTAGCTTCTATTTTACAAAGTTATGTAAGGCAATGACCACTTAATATAAGAAATATTATATTATGCAACATACATATATCATTATTTCTTATATACCTCTCTATGAAGCTGAGACAAAAGTTTCAAAATCACTATTTTTCTTTTCAGGCAGAGGGTACAGCTCAGAATAGAAAAAAATTAGCTGAATGTTTGGTCCCTAGTACTGAAAAATAATAATGATAATAAAGGAAAAAGCATCAGATTTGATTTCTTATGTCAGTAATCCTAGCTACTTGGGAAGTAGAGCTCAGGATTTGAGGCAACACGAGCAAAAAGCTCAAGACATGACATCTCAACCAATGAAAGTTCTGAATGCAGTGGTAGGTGTATGTCATCTCAGCTACATGGAGAAGGGTGAACAGGAGAATTGATCTGAGTAAAAATGTAGGAGCCTATGAAACTATGTAAAGAAAAATGGGGCAAGAGGCATGGGTCAAGTGGTTGAGCTAGCACACAGTCCTGAGTTCCAACCTCTGTGCCACCAATAAGATAAATAAAAAATATTTTTTTACATGCTATGTATGCCAAGACTTTTTGTTTCATTCTACTCTTGAAAATATTCAACAGACTCTCTAAACAGGAGATCAATTAAGCAAACATACATTTAAAAATATTATTCCATGCAAATTCAAACCAAAAGAATTCCTAAAGGAAAAAAGGAAAATGTTCTTATTTGAAATTCTGTATTGAAAAGAGCAATTCTATTAAAAACTTCTGAACCATACCTTAAATAGAAGAATCCTAGTTAACTGAGCAACTATATAATTATTAAAGACAAAAGTTATCTTCACTGAGTCCATAAATGGGTCTCTCCTTCCATTTATGGTCCCCTGAATGCTACTGCTTCATACAGTGCCATCTTATGTCTCCCAGGATGTTTCATTATTAACCTTAGCATTAGGGCTTCTTACTTTTCATTTCCTTGTTAATTCTACATCTTTATCTTGAGCCTCTAATTTCTGAGTTCTATTTTCAGACTTCCATTTTCAATGACTAGTGAATATTTATTTTTCAAAGTCAGTAAGTATATTTAGTATGTCCCAAACTAATTTGTCTATAAATATGCTCTTCTTTGTGACTGGAATCACATTTAATCCAGTAACCCAAGCAAGAAACTTAGGGATGGTTCTTATTTATTCTCACTTTCACTAATACTAACTACCAACTACTAACTACCATTTTAACACTTGAACTTTCTTTTCTACTCTCCATAATATTTAGTGTAATTAACAGTTTATCACTGCCAAGGTTGAAAGTGAGTCTTCCCACCAATAATTATGTACGTGGTATCCAATCCACCCCACTACTGTCGTCTAAAAAAAATCTTATTACTTTATTTAAAATCCTACAGTGGGTCTTTTCAAAAGCATAATGTTTAAATATACTTTCTGTAGGGTCAAGTTTTTTTCTTACCAAGCTCTGTCAATGTCTCCAGCAATATCCCTGATACTTTCTCTCAGTTTTCCAAGATGGATGCACTCTCACAGCTCAATTCTTAATTCTTCAAAGGTTTCCTTAAATTTCCAACCCAATCATATCTGCCTACCACCTCTACTCATCTACTCAGAAAGCACTAGTTTTTCCCTTCCTTTCCCCTCCCATTCTTCCTACCCATTCATCTATTTCAGAATGTATCAGTTGATTTTATATATGCTTTCTGAATGTATTATGATGGGAAAATGATTCAAGGATATTACCTTTCCCAAGCACTTCAATGAATGTATAATGATTATATGAACAAATCAACTCAGAACCAAATAATACGGGCCACCTTCTCCTACTGGTTCTGAAACAAGGATAAAATTATAGTATGGTGGGTTCTAGTGATATCAGCTCTATGGTATTTAAAAGTCAAAAACTATTTACCTGTTTCTTGTGCTTTTACATTCTGAAGCTCTAACTGGTGTATTTTCTGAATTTCCTTGATCCTTTTCTCTTGAGCAGAAATAAGCTCCTCTTTAAGACTGTGAAGAGCTTTATCTTTTTCATTTTCCAAATATTCACGAACCTGATCCACATGAGTTGAATAAACCAGAGAGAGGCATATGCGTTGAGCTTCCATTTGTAGCCTTAAATCATTCTTTAAGTGAATATATACATATATAAATGTTAGAACATCCTTACAAATAAAATAATGTAACTCTTTTTTGCATATTATGAACTATAAAGAGAAAATGCATTAATTTACAGTTTAAAAATTCACAAAATGAACTGAATTCTATTTTCTCATTTGTTGTTCAGTTGCACTGATCCATTTGCTATTTTCAAGAAAAGTAGCACGCTTTCGTAATTTAAATTTTATAATAAAACTTGATACTTGCTGTAACCAGTATGACTTATACTTGATTTTTGTTTTAAAACATGTTAAATACCAATAAATGCAAAGAATACTGTAACAAATACTAATCTATTCACAATGCAAATCTCTTACTCCTAACACAACTCTTTTCATTTAGAAAGAAAACACTACAGGTAAAATTTAAACACTATAGAGATGAAATTCAATCTGTTACTTTCTCATTACTTCTTCTCTACCAGCAACCATTATTATAAATCTGATACAAATTCAGGAAATTTCTTTTACATAACATTTCTGGGACTGCTTTTTCATACTTACTTTACTTTATGGCTTTGTGGTTCATTTTGTGTAGATCTTCTTAGTTTCTTATTTATATACCAATGAATTATGACAATTAACTATCTTTCTATTGATATTATGTATCTTTTCCTTTTGTCAATTAAGACTTAATACTGAACAGCAAATTATAAAAAGCTATTTTAGGGGCTGGGAAGGCGGCTCAGTGGTAGAGCGCTTGCCTTGCATGCATGAGGCCCTGGGTTCGATTCCTCAGCACCACATAAGCAAAAAAAGAAAAAAGCCAGCAGTGGCGCTGTAGCTCAAGTGGTAGAGCACTAGCCTTGAGCTGAAGAACTGAAGGACAGTGCCCAGGCCCAGAGTTCAGGCCCCATGACCAGATCAAAAAAAAAAAAAAAGCTATTTTAATCTTCCTAACATGAAGACCTATGTTGTTCCACTGTTGATTCCTTTTTTGTCCTTTTTATTCATTCATAAAAATGTGTTAGGGCTGGGAAGGTTGCTCAGTGGTAGAGCGCTTGCCTTGCATGCATGAGGCCCTGGGTTCGATTCCTCGGCACCACATAAGCAGAAATAAAAAGCCGGAAGTGGCGCTGTGGCTCAAGTGGTAGAGAGCTAGCCTTGAGCTGAAGAGCTGAGGGACAGCATCCAGGCCCAGAGTTCAGGCCCACGACCGGACCCCCCCCCAAAAAAATGTGTTAACTTCCTACTATGTGTCAGACATTATTCTAGCAGTAGGAGTATAGTAGGCAGACCATTGTAGCAGTTTCTCCTGAAATTACTGACTTCCAACACAAATTACTTTGAATTTTAAACAAATACATTTCAATCCATGACTTTTACTTAGTATAAATAACTAGCACTTATATTAGTCGTGATGTTCTTATCTTCCATGCATCTGAACACTGAGAAGATTTCTGATTTCTTTCTGTCCAAATTTCCCAAGAGTACTAAAATAATTTGGAATTGTATTCCAAAGTTATCCATGTTTATTTTTTTTTTTTTTGTGCTAGTCTAGAGCTTGAACTCAGGGTCTGGGTGCTATCCCTGAGCTTTTTTGTTCAAGGCTAGCACTTTACCACCAAAAACCACAGCCCCACTTGTAGCTTTTTGGTAGTTGACTTGAGATAAAAGTCTCATGGACTTTCCTGCATAGGCTGACTTTGAATTCAATTCTCAGATCTCAGCCTCTGAATAGCTAGGATTATTGCACCCACCATTTCAAATTTATTTTCAGTTAAAAAATACCAAGAACGTCCTTATGGCTACATTTATTTTGGTTTTAATACAACATGTTTTAATCGTTAAGCTTAGTACCAATAGCAAGAGTATTTTTGTGGTTTTGCATTAGTCTGAGCATATTTAGGCTGCTCTCTGTTGCTGATGCGTAAGTCACTGATGCATTTCCTCTGTGAACTTCTCTCTGTACATATACACTTCTTATTCCCCTCTCTACCCATAAGTTCTCTTGGTAATGATGAATGAGAATTTGCCACATGTGATCAGGTCATTACTGTAAATATGTTATTAGAAATAAAAATTTTCCAGTCACTTCCCACTTAAAATCTAGGTCCTCTTAATGTTTGGTCTGCTCTGTTTTCAAACTCTTCTTTTTCCTCCTTTGCCCCTCTCTAAGCCAACTACAAAGACCTTCATTCTCTTCTACAAACTCACCCATGGCTTCACAATGGATGGTTCGAACTCTTACATGATAGGTTCCTCCTGTCATTCAGATTCAGATCTCAGTTCAAAGGACATATCAAATAATGTTGCATTCAAAACTATGCTACCCATCAGTCTCTATTGTAACATCCTGCTTTTTTTTTTGGGTGGGGGGGTCCAGTCGTGGGGCCTGAACTCTGGGCCTGGGCACTGTCCCTCAGCTCTTCAGCTCAGGGTTAGTGCTCTACCACTTGAGCCACAGCGCCACTTCCAGCTTTTTTCTTTTTGTTTATGTGGTGCTGAGGAATCGAACCCAGGGCCTCATGCAAGCAAGGCAAGCACTCTACCGCTGCGCCACCTTCCCAGCCCATAACATCCTTCTTTCTTTCCCTTCTTTTCTCTTTTCTTTTCCCTCCCTTTATTTCCTTTTCTTTCTTTCCTTTCTTCCTTTTACCCTCCCTCCTCTCACCCTCCTTCTCTCTTTCTTTTTTGGTGCTAGTACTAGAACTTGTGTTTAAGGCTAATGTCTTGCCAATTGAGCCACAGCTCCACTTTCTTCTATTGTGGATGATGAACTGGTGGCTTCAAATCAGGATTCTCAGATCTCAGCCTCCTAAGAAGCTGCTAGCAGTACAGGTATGAGCTACTGATGCCTAGTTTCTGCTTTCTTTCTTTTTTTTGGGTCCGGTCATGGGGCCTGAACTCTGGGCCTAGGCACTGTCCCTCAGCTCTTCAGCTCAAGGCTAGCTCTCTACCACTTGAGCCACAGCGCCACTTCCGGCTTTTTTCTTTTTGCTTATGTGGTCCTGAGGAATCGAACCCAGGGCCTCATGCATGCAAGGCAAGCGCTCTACCACTGAGCCACCTTCCCAGCCCCTCTGCTTTATTTCTTTAGGGAACTGATCACCATTTCTAACCACTCTACTTGTTTCTCATTTATTTATTTATTTATTTTTGTTTATTTATTTTTTTTGTCGGCTGTGTGGCTTGAAATCTGGGCCTGGGTGCTGTCCCTCAGCTCTTCAGCTCAAGGTGAGCCCTCTACCACTTGAGTTACAGCGCCACTTCCGGTTTTCTGGTGGTTTATTGGAGATAGGAGTTTCACGGTCTCTCATGCCCGGGCTGGCTTTGAACCGTGATCCTCAGATCTCAGCCTCCTGAGTAGCTAGGATTACAGGCGTGAGCCACCAACGCCCGGCTCATTTATTTATTATCTACTTCCTGCACTAGAAGTTATGCTCTTGAGAATAGAAACTCCCCTCTCTCTCATTCACCACTACACTCATACTGGTAAGACATCCAAAAAGTATTTGTTTCATGTATTTATAAACATATAAAGGCTGTGTGTGTTTATGTGTTTATAAATTATATTGCAGACACTAGAATTTTCTTGTTATTTCTAATGTCGATATCTGGCAAATATAAATTATCAGGAATGTTTTTATTGCTCAATATATGCAGTCTTTATTTCCTTTCACTATATTTAGAGTTAACAGTGTTTTTCCTCTTCAGATATAATAAGACTCAGAGAACTCTAATACTTAATGTTTCATTTCCCCAGAGAAATATAATTTCATAACTAATGAACAACTATGTAGAGAACAGTAAAAATCTTAAGAGTTCTTTACATTTTTGGAATCTTGAAAAAAATAGTATAAAGTAACTACTCTATAAAGTTACTAACTTTAAAAAGCTGAGATTCTCAATAAACATTTCAACATTAGTCCTCAGGAAACTAAAACAATTAGTATATTTTATTTTCCCAATAAAATATATAACATTAACTAAAAGTCAGGCAGCAATGTTTAAGAAACATAGTTACATGATAAAAGATGGGTTCAAATGAAAGGGTTCATTTTTATTCTCTTATGGGATATGAATTTGTTTCTAACTAATTTAGTTAGAAATATATTTTAATGTGCCTTATTAAATATAAATAAACATACCTGTTCTGATTGAAGTAAATGAAGTTCCTGCTGAAGTTTATCATTTTCCAATGGTTCAGTTGATCCAGGCAACAGTTCATTTATTAATAATGGGGAAAATAATGGTTCTTGCTTGCCTTCCTTTCTAACAGCAGTATGTTCAGAAGGCGTTTTATCTTCTATTACTTTTGATTCTGCACCAAAACCTTTACTTAGTTTAGAAATCAGTCTTCCAGAATCCCCACTTGTCATTGTCACATCTCCATCTTTTAAAACACTTAACTGAACATCACACATGTTTATATTTTCTACCCTGTTGTGGTTAATTATGCTTTCTAGCTCTCTACATCTCAATAAAACTTGATCCTTCTCTTGCTTTAAAGACTTAACTTCTTCACTTAGAAAGTTAACTTCAACATGTTTCT
Source organism: Dipodomys ordii (assembly GCF_000151885.1). NCBI lineage: Eukaryota > Metazoa > Chordata > Mammalia > Rodentia > Heteromyidae > Dipodomys > Dipodomys ordii. Next base: position 1,972,594 of record NW_012267306.1, read on the forward strand.
GTTTCAGTTGTTCAGAAATATCAGACAGTTTTTCTGACAGCTGTAATTTTTCTCGCTTGGTCACTTCAAGTTTTTCCATGAGCTCTGTTGTATCTTTCTCAACAACCTCACCAATTTCCAATGGCTCAGAAATAAAAGTTTTGTCATCACTAAAGCTCATGGAGCTTTTCATTTTCATCACAGTTGGATTTATTCTTTGTAAATGAAGCTCTTCATTAAGTGCTTTAAGCTTACTTTTATACTCCAACTCTAGCTTACTTTTACTGTCTTCCAAATCATCTTTTAACTTAAGAAGGCAAGCATATTCTTCCTGTAACTCTTGATAGTTAACTTCAAAGTTTTTTTCAGCAAAAGAAAACGTATTTCTTTGCTTTTCTATTTCTTCATTTAGATGAATACATTGTTGTTTGAGGTCCTTATTTTCCTCTGAAAGTATCTGTATTTCTTTCTGCCAGCTATAGTCTTTGGATTTAGACTTACTGGAATCTATGAAAACTAAATTTTCTTCTTGGTTAACAGGAGTATAAGTTTTTAACATGTCCTCAAGGGCCTTCTTTTCATCTTTAAGAATGCTATTCTCTGCTTCAAGTTGTGTGAATTTTTCTTGAAGATCATCCTCTTTTTTCTTCATTTGTTTCTCCAAGAATTCAGTTTTAAGTTGTAATTCTTGAACTTCTTGTTCAAGAGTACCCTTTTCCTTTTCTTCTTGCCTGAGTATTTCTATTTCTTTTTGAAGTTCGTTGATTTGAAGGATCATTTCTTCTGATTTTGAATTCACAAGGGACTTCTGTGAATCTTTTAGCTTTGAAATTTCCAAAATTAATTGATTCTGTTTAGTTATCAAATTGTCTTTTTCAGACTGCATAGTTTCTATCTTTTGTCTCATTTCATTCTGTAAGCCATCTATCTGCTGCTTATAGTGAATACCTAAATTATCTTTAAGTTTTTCAATACTTATTCGATGTTCAATTTCTAAATCTTCCCTTAATTTGGAAAGTTCTTCCTCATGACTAAATAGGAGCTGTGTTCGCAGTCTCTCTAATTCAGCTTCTTGTGATTCAGCCATTCTGTCTAACACAGCATTCTTTTCTTTTTCTAACATTTCAAGTTTTATCTTGTAATTTGTAACTTCTGCTTCATGTTTTACCTCAAGTTCCTTTCTGGATTCTGATGCAGAAACAATTTCAGCCTTCAAATCTTCCACTGTACTAAGAGATTTATATGCTTCATTCAACTTGCTTTCCTGTTCAGCTATTGTCTGCCTAGCTCTCTGAATTTGGTCTCTTAAAAAGCTCAATTCTTCAAGAAGATCTTCAAGCTGTCTCTGTAGAGTAGACTTTTCTCCTGAAATTACCCCTAGTTCTTCCTTGAGTTTTTCCTTTTGAAAGTTAGTATCATGTAGCTTTATATTTAGTTCATTTATTGCCACATTCATTAAATTTACTTGATCTTCATTAACTGTAATATTTGAATGTGCTTTTAAAGCATTCTCCATTTCTCCCTTATGCTGTATTTTAAGTTCCTCTAACTGTGATATATGTTGTTTTATTAATTCTTGTTTCATCTGTACTATCTGCTGCCCATACATCTCATCCAACTCTGCTCGGAGCTGTTCTAACTTTCTCTGTGTTTCTTGTTTCATTCTTTGTACTGTATCAATTTCAAACTGGCTATCTTTATGATTTCTTTTCTGAAGTTCTTCAACTGTCCCCATTAACTGTTTTATTTCCTCAGAGCATTGTCTTTCTTTTTGCTTAGAATTAGTCAGCTCTAGCTTCATGTTTTTTATCTCTTGGTTCTTCTGTACAACTTGTTCCTGTAATTCTCCCAGTAACTTATCAGTAGCTGTTACTTTATCTTTGAGTTCAATATTTTTTCCTTCTTCTTCTACTATTTTTGTATTTAATGCTTCAATGATTGCATCTTTTTCCTGTATTTCTTTTTTATTTGTGTTTTCTATTTTTTTATCTTGTTCCTTTAGAAACAAAAACAGGAAAATATAAGCACTTTGGCCACTAATATTGCTTACCTTCATTATTAAAACAGATAGAAATCTCCTTTTTACATATTTCTAAAAAAGTAATTGTTAGCCTTGCCCCAGTTTCTCCCATAGCAATGACACCTAGGACTTGTGTACCTAGACACTACTTGCAAGCAAATAATACAACAATTTTAGCCTACCTGAAAAGAAAAAAAAATATCTTTAATTGTTATGATTAAAATTTTAAATCTATAAACACAGTCTGACTTGCCCAATGTGCATGAGACCCTGAATTCAATCCAGTACTGCTATATAAAACAAAATCTAGTCAGACTAAAATTTCCATAAATAAACCAGTATTATTTCATTTTTCTAACTAATCAAATGCCACCTCCTCTCCTCAGTAGTAACAGGGTTTGAACTCAGAGAAGGCAATCTACCACTCCAGCCCTTTTTGATTTTTAGTTATTTTTCAGGTAGTCTTGCTCTTCTTGCCAGCTTGGACTGTGGTCTTCCTATTTTATGCCTCCATTGGGATAAAAGAGAAGTGTCACTATACCCAGTGTTTGTTTTTATTTTTGAGATGGGGTTTTGGTAACTTTTTTTCCTCAGGCTAGCCTCAAGCTGTGATCCTGCTGATCTATTCCTTTTGAGTAGCTAGGACTACAGGCATGAGTCATTGTATTAGGCAAATATTTAGTATTTTAATAGTTAATTATATTATTACACACTCTTTGGATTCTCTCTGAAGTAAAAAATGAATCCAGGTATTCTACTAACAAGCACTATAAAAACAACAGTAACAAAAAAAAGATTACTATGGGTCTACCTTAACTGCACCCTTGGGTACATAGATGAATCAGAAGTTTATTATGCAATGCTTAACTGTCCATATCACAAGTAATATCTAAGTCACCTAAAGTGCTTATGGAAGATCAACTCAACCCTAGGCTTGTTGTTTACACAGAAATTTTTAAAACACAGCAGACACTTTTCCCAGTTTCTATTTAGAATTCAATTTTGAAAATGTACTTAATGCTAAGTCTAGACATACACCAAGGCATATTCATTATCACAGTTATATCAGGTAACAAGTCAAACTGAAGCCTGGGTAAGTTTTAGCTCAGTTAGTTTCTTTTTACATAAACACTGCAATCTCAAAAGGCAAGAAATAAAATCCATAGAAATGATCAAAGTATAAGCAAGAGAAGAGTCTTTGGTAAAAGTTCTTAAAGATACCTTGAATGAATGTATTATTAACACATGTAAAGAAAGAATGTCAAAAGACAAAAGACTTTAAAAAGGAGAAGTCTTAGACAGAAACCTTGCAGTGACCAAGTACAGCGCACAGAAGATCAATGTACCATGAGTCTGAGAATTCTGGTCCTTTAGAAAAATCATACCTATGTAGAAAGCAGTCATGGGAATAACAGAAAATAGCATTTAAGAATTTGAATCTATCAGTAAGAACATTATTTCTTTGAAATGGATACATCATGTTATCTCAGTCTACTGTTACCTAACATCTGATTCTGCTAACACAGGTCTAAGTACAACTATCTTTGATCAAATACTTTTCTTAATTATAAAATTTATGTTACATGCATAAAAAGCTTTAAAATTTCAAAGATACTACAAATTGGTAGTATTTTTTAAAATTAGTATACCATTTCATATACTTTAATTTTCTCTTGCAAGAAATTAATCTGCATTTTAAAGTCTTCCTTCTTCTTTTGATAATCTTCTAATAGATGGTCTTGTTCTTCCAGCTGTTGTTGATGAGTAAGGATCTGCTGTTTGGCTTGTAGCAAATCTGCAGCAGTGTTACTATGGGTGCTGTTCCTCAGAGTTTCACTAGCCTGTAACTTGAAAACAGAGAGAAATCTCAAATTAATTCTGGAGCAACTACAGACTAGACATCTTTTAGTGTAGCACTCAATCTACAATGGTTATCTGGGAACTCTGTTTAATAGGCCTGAGATTTCAACAAACATGTTGCCATGACTGACTGCACTATAAAAGATTTTTACTTGACAAGTCAGAGAAAGTATGTCCAGTAAGGAAAAAAACAGACACACACACAAAGACAAGTGGGGCCTGATGACAGTACCTTGTGGATTATTAGTAAGTTTCTAGTTCCAATTACATTCAAAGGCCTGGCTTTATTTTTGTTCATAATTTCTGTAAGATTATATTCTTCCCTTTGGCTGAGGCTATTTCAAATTAATAAAATTAGATTACTGTGGCTCTAACAAATAAACTGAGCTCAAAAAGACAAATATCTCATGCTTTCACGCATATTTAGAATCTATGTCAAAATGACAGTAATAACAACAATAAAACATGAGTGTAAAGGGAGGAGTAGAGGGAGAGAGAAACTTAGGGGAGAGGGGAAGAGTACTGGGATAGGATGGGGAAGTATACATATAAAGATACCATAATGAAAACAACCATACACTGTTTGGAGAGGAGGGTGTTGGAAAAAGCAAGGTTAAGAACATATAGTGAAAGTGAATTTGTTCAAAATACAATTCTGAAAATGTAGTTAATGCTATATCTAGACATATACCAAGGTATATTCATTATCACAGTTACGTCAGATAAAAAGTCAAACCAAAGCCTGGGAAAGTTTGGCAGTTACTTAGTTGTCTTTTTATTTATTTATATGCTTCAATCTCAAAAAGCAAGAAATAAAATCCATAGAAATGATTAAGGCATAATACACGGATAAGTAAAATTACTCTTTATGAAAATTATATAATGAATTCCCTTAAAATATTAATAATTCCTAGAAATTAGAAATTAAAAATCAAAAGAAAAAAAGATTACTAGTTGCTGGGCACTGGTGGTTCATGCCTGTAATCCTAGCTATGCAGGAGGCTGAGATCTGAGGATTGCAGTTCAAAGCCAGCCCAGGCAGGAAAGTCCGTGAGACTCTTATCTCCAATAAATCACCAGAAAAACCAGAAGGGACACTGTAGCTCAAGTGGTAGAGCGCTTGCCTGAGCTGAAGAGCTCAGGGACAGCACCCAGGCCCAGAGTTCAAGCCCCATGACCGACAAAAAAAAAAAAAAGGTTACTAGCCAGGCACTGGTGACAGCCCTACAATCCTAGCTACTCAAGAGGCTGAGATCTGATAATTCAAAGCCATTCAAAGCCAGCTTAGGTAGACAGATCCAAGAGACTCTAGTCTCCAATTCACAAGCAAAAAGCCAGAAGTGGAAGTATGGCTCAAGTGTAGAGAACCAACAAGGATGGTTTACTTGTTTTTATTATATTAGTTCATACTGGAGTATGAACTAACGATACTTACTGAGAGGTCTGATATTATTATTTTCTTTGTTCTTCCCTGTCTTTGGAGCTCAAGCCCCAGTATAGACAAAAGGGGAAAAAAAAATAAACAAAACCTGCAGCTCTAATTGAAAGTAAATCGAGGAGACTTTAACTCTTATATCTCTTTTCTATTTTTCACTACTTTTGCCTGTTATATTACAATAAACCCTTGTTAAAACTCTCAAAAAAAATAAACAATTCATTCAGTTGAGCTACCAACTAAACTAGACCTAACTAAAACAAAACCATACCTGGGTTGGCACAGGGAGGATGTAATAAAAGGTTTATGTCTACGAAAATTTTCTAAATCAGCCTGGTAAGATACGGTGTCATTTCAAAACAAAGACAGGGAAGAACAAAGAAAATAATAACAGCAAACCTCTCAGTAAGTATCGTAGTAAAGAATGAACTAATATAATAAAAACAAGTAAATGGCTTTCTAACCAATTTAAGTCTGTCTGGAAAGTGGGGGAAAAAAATAAACCAGTACTAAAATTCTTGTTTTAATAGTACTTACATGCTGGAACTGAATCTGTAATTTTTGACTTTGTTCTGTCAACTCTAAAAATTCTCTCATTGTCTCATCCTTTTCTCTTCTTGCTTGCTGTAAATTAGTGGTGAGCTGGGTTATGATACCATCTCTTTGCTTAATGGCAGCTTCAAACTCTTGTAACTAAAGAAAACAAGTGAAAAGAACAAGTGCTAGACTTAATTTTTTTAAAGTAAAATGTTGGTCTTCAAAATAAGATACTCAAAAGACACTGGTGAATTTTTATAACTTTTAAACAACCTTCCATATTTGAATGCTATTAGTTTGCTAGAACTGATTTATTTCTAAATCAACTTTAAAAAAAGTTACCTGCATGAAGGAAAAAGATACATTTAATCTGGATTTTTTCATACAATTAATTCTAGAAGAACAAACCTTTTTACATTCTGTGACTCCTCAATCTGCTACTAGATAACACTCATAGATTTTATCCCAACTTGTCTCTGAAGAGGCTAAAACTGAAGTATGCTCTCTGTCATCATTTTCATCAGTGTTCCTTACCTTGGTTTCATAACTAACTGGCTTGGACAAGAGATGTCACTCTAACTACAGCAATTATTTACAAGGACTCACTGACATCCTTATAATCATAATGGCTTTTTGTGGCTTGTTACTTTCTCTGAGGCTGAATAGAAAAACATCTGCTTACTGATTTAATTTAGCTAGTATATAAAGTTTTTTTTTAAAGCCCTGGTAATAGAATTCTAGTTTTAAATGGAGTAGATCATGTTATGTACAAGGACAGAAATTATGAAGTAATGTTAACATTTTAAAACCCTTTCTTTAGTTGGGCACTGGTGGCCCACGCCTATAATCTTAACTAGTCAAGAGGTTGAAATCTAAGGATTAAGGCTTAAAACAAGACAGGGCAAACAAATCCAAGAGACTATTGGGGGCATGGCTCAGATGGTGGAGTGCCAGCCTTGAGTGAAAAAGGTAAGCAAGAGCATGGGGCCTGAGTACAAGCTCCAGGGCTGGCAAACAACAATAAAAACAACAAAGCACTAGTTTTAAAGAGTACACGCTGGGCGTCAGTGGTTCACATGCCTGTAATCCTAGCTACTCAGGAGACTGAGATCTGAGGATTGCAGGTCAAAGCCAGCCCAGACAGGAAAAGTATGTGAAACTCTTATCTCCAATTAACCAAAAAACCCAGAAAGCTGGACATAGCTCAACTGGTAGAACACTAGCCTTGAGCAAAAAGAGCCAAGCCCTGAGCTGAAGCCCCAGTACAAAACAAAAGGAAAGAAAAGAAAATTAAAGAAAAGAAGGGAGGGGGGAGGTAGGGAGGAAAGGAGAGTGAGAAAGAGAAAGAAAAAGAAAAAGAAAGAGAGAAAGAGAAGGAAGGAAGGAGAGAAAGAAAGAGAGAAGGAAGGAAGAAGAGAAGGAAAATGAAGGAAAGAGAAGAGATAAAGAGAGAGAAATACTCTAGTACACTATTTCTCAAATTTCCTGTTTCTGTGAGTTGTGAAATAATAGCCACAAAAGGTGAACATACCTGTTGCAGTCCTTCAGTCCCATAGGTGGTCCTCATTTCTTCCAGTTCTCTGTTTAACTCTTCAATCTCATGCCGTTTCCCAGCCAATTCATTTTCCATCATCTCTACTTGAGTATGACCGTACTGTGCTCCTTGTTCAGAGTAAGAATCAACACCAAATTCTTCTTCCTAAATCAACCCAAGACTTTTAATAATTCAGTACTAGCAACATTCCACAGAGAGAGGGATTCAAGTACTGAATTCATTATCAAGGTTTACTTTACACACACTCACCTTCTGGAAGTTTACTAAAATGGAAATCTACATTGTTCTGATATAGATCTTACGAGCATAAAGATGATAACTGCAAATTCTGTTACAACTGTTATATAATAAAAAGTAGATAATTTTGTTTTGCTAAATATTAAATGCATTTAGAAATTCTACACCCAAAGAAGAACATGCAGGAAAAAGCTGTTAGTAAGCCAGATGATCTTAAGTAGTATAAAACATTAGTATCATAAGTAGTTTTGAATACTGTACCCTTAATAAATTTGTGGGGATTCCTGTTTTCATCACAAAACTGCAACCATTTACCTGTATAAAAACAAGTCTGTGATGATCTTAAACTGAATTTAATATACCTAGCAACAACATTCTAACTGTATCTATCTCTTATGGCTAGCAAAAAAATGCCTCATTGGTTAAAAAAAAACACAAAAAACAAACAGGTACATTGTTCAAATTTATTGACATATCCAAAAACATATGACCATTTCAAATGCCAATCATTCCTCACCCACCTGAATGTCTACAAATGCAAGCCACTATACTGTAGTTTTTCATGTAAATGACTTAAAATTGTAAGTGCAGATTCTATTGGTTTTTAGAAGGTAATTATAACCCTCAAGTTACTAGATCCTTTTCTACAAAACTACTTTCTTAAAATCATCTGAGTAATTATTTTTCCACATTTTCCAGTAAGGTAATTTACTGGTATAAATTCCTTGAAGGCTGGCAAGCAAGCCAAGGAATTGGAGACAATGAAAAGAAAAACATTCTTTTAAGAACTTTCCTTTGGGGGGCTGGGAAGGTGGCTCAGTGGTAGAGTGCTTGCCTTGCATGCATGAGGCCCTGGGTTCAATTCCTCAGCACCATATAAGCAAAAAGAAAAAAGCCAGAAGTGGCACTGTGGCTCAAGTGGTAGAGCACTAGCCTTGAGCTGAAGAGCTGAGGGACAGTGCCCAGGCCCAGAGTTCAGGCCCCAAACGACTGGAACACCCCTGCCCCCCAACAAAAAAAGAACTTTCCTTTGAGACTAGCCTTAGTACTTTCATCTTGGATAATCATGCCAAACCTGAAAAGTATGGAGTTTTTGTTTTAATTTTTTTTCAAAAATACATCATCATCTGTCTCTTTACAATGATTTGCAGTAACAGAAAGAATCATAGAATATTTTTCCAATGTACCTAGTGGGAAATTAATCTCAGCTCAATCACTCTATTTAATTCCCTCTTTCCCATTACCAATATAAAACTCAACTCTATTTCTTTCTTTATCTTGGTCACAATTCTATAGTAACAGAATCTAAGATAATTAAGTTGTTACTACTGAAATGTGTAAAATGTGTAAAATCCTAGAATTAGAATTTATTCATATAGGCCATACTTTCAAAACTGAAAATCCTAATCATGTCTTCTTAATCCAAGTTTGATTCTTTTGCTTTAATCCTAAAGATAATTTCTAAGAGAGAGAGAAAAAAAAAGCTAAGGGAAAAAAAAACTTTTATAACACATTAAAGAGGTTAGTGAAAATTCTTAAAAGGCAATACTCTATTATAATTATTAATATAAACTCATACCTTCCAAGTTAAATAATTCTAAATTTCAATTTGCTTTGCTTGGACACCTCCAAGTAGCTGATATGTTAAATATAAGCTATTGTGTCCAGCCTATATCTGATATTCTTTACAGTAGAGGATTACTTCAAAACCCCAGCCAATTGGGATCACTGGAATTGTACATACAGTAAAGGATCACCAGCAGAAGACTCTCAAGCACTGATTTTTATCATCATTATGCTTTGTGATTACAACTAGTCATAATTTCTTTTTCAATGTAATCTTCTAAATCAATTTTCCCCAAACTGTAAGGCAGTTAATCTACCTTTTGTGACTAACATTAAAAAGAAAAAGTATCACAGTGTAAGCTCTACTGTAAAAGTAAGGCTTGCTTGAAAAACATATGTGTGTATATATGTCTTTATTCATGGATTATTCATATATATAACCACATAGATGTAACTGTATTATATGAAATTACATACATATGCAAAATATATTTCTTGCTGAACCACTGTTAATAAGTTTGATAAATACTATTCTAAATTTTATCTTTAATGCTTGTATTAAATTCCATTTATACATTATTTTGAAACACATATAAAATGTCATGAATAAAATTTTCAATATATTTTTTTTTGAATTTCATAATCCCCATTAGTTTAATTAAAAATTTAGGCAAAGAATGTCTCATTGTAACAAAAATTTCTAATACTATACATAAACATTAAATTTGAAGTCACAAAAGCAGATTCTGAAAAATTTTAAATCAAGATACTTCCACTAGGCACAACTTTATATAACTAATATAAGTCAGATACTTATTTTGGAAGCCTACAATAAATTGAGACTCAGGAATACATTAAGTTGTTGAGACAGAATGGAATAGTTTCCCATATCCTCTAACTCCAATATGATTGTCAAGAAATGACAATCACATCTAAAATAAAATAACAAAATGATATATTACCAACACATATAGAAATATTCCCAAAAAGTGAATTATAGTTTATAATCTAAAATAATTGTTACAACATTAATTTCAATAGACAAACTTGTATTGTTAACTATAATTCAAGCATTTATAAAATGTTTTACTCCAAATTTAAAAAAAAAGTAAAGCATATACTCCAAAGAAAATATCTGACAAAATTTCTACTATGCTAAATGAGGATACTTTGTTATGGTTATGTATACTAAAAAATCCAGTATCATTACTTTTCCAGAAACAAAAACTGGTTCTCTAATTAAAGACGAAGCAAACAATCTGTAAAAAAGATGTCATTGTAAAATACATCTTCGCGTTTTCTATTTACATTGTTATATTCATAAAATATAATAGAATCATGTAAATTTACAAGACATAAAGTACCAGCTAATATTTTCAATAATATAAAACATCAATTTTGTTTAAAACGTACGATGTTATGAAGTCTTACCTCTGAACTATAATCATCTGCTGTGGTTGAAATTTCACTTTCTGGCTAAAACAAAAGTAAAAACCTATTATAATCATGACTTTTTAAAACTGCTAAGTATCATATTTTACTAAGCTATTATTAGAAAACTAACTAAGCTATACTAGAAAACTCACATAACTTTACTAAGCTATATTAGAAAACTCACATAAAATTCTAAACATCACATAAAATACTACTAAAAGTCTAACGAAGAACATTCAGATTTGTACAACTTGTGCTTAATTAATAAATTACATGACTAAATGAAGCATATAAAATGTATCAAAGCATTTTTCTAAACACAGTATTCTCAAGAGGAATATTCCACATGTATGAGACCATATTCCATGTGTGTTCTCATACACAGTACATATGATCTATAAGCCAAGAGCACCAAGGAGAATACCATAACTCTAATTCTTGTATCTCTATCCTCCCAAATATACAATAGGCTAACTTGGGCATTCACTGTGTAAAATGACCACAAAGTATAATGCTGTCATAGTGCTCCTAGGAGTAGAAAGGTTGTGATGTACTTTAGGAAGAAAATGTGTATTAGGATGAGCTTTGCTTATATTTTTTTTGTGATATAGGTTTATGTTTCTATTTCTTAATATACATGGCTGATTCATTAACATATATTATTGATTCTTTAACTACAGTTTAATGGTAATAATGAATACGGAGAGACTTAGATATACAAATACGTATAAACTGAAATTAATGTATCAAATAGCTGATAAAATATCCCATGGCTCCTAGGAACCTAATTCTGATTTCTCCTAAGAGAAATGGCTCAATATCCACTAATTCAGCATACAGGGCAGATGACAGGAATTCCCTGTATTTGAAGGATAAAAAATTGCTCAATAGCATGTACTGCCTTCCATTCTATCCTGACACCTCCTTCCCCCTCTCTCTTGTGTGTCAGTTTCAGGATTTGAACTAAGGTCCTATACTTTTGCTGGGCTGTCTTGCTAACAGCTGGCACTCTTGAGCTACACTTCCAAATTTTGCTAGTTAGTGGGAGATGAGTCTTGCAGACTTTCCAGCCCAGGGCAATTTCAAACTGTGATACTAAAAGTCTCAGCCTCCTGAATAACCAAGATTACAAGTATAAATCACTGTTGTCCAGCTTATCCTGACCTTTTCAACACAGTTTAAATCCCTTCATATGCTAGTCTTGCTGTTTTCAAATAAATATGTCATAGAATAATCCAAATAATTATCAACATCTGCCTTTTCCTTCTGAGCAATCTATCTTTTTTCTTTACCTAGCCTTGATCCACTCATCATCCTAATCCAACTACAATTTCTCTCACAAACTTACTCTCAAGAGTTACTGCATATTTTAGGTCTATTTAGCTGCCACACTACTTAAATTTGCAAAAGAATACAAAAACTACAACTGAATTGCAACTACTTCCATTTAGAGCTCTAAGGTTTCAGAATCAGAATGGATACTTACCTCAGCAGAGTAGAGCTGGTCATGCTTGACAATTCCTCCACTGTGCAAAGTTCTCATTATGGTGGAATCAGGAGTCATAGTTGATTCTACCTCCTGAGAACTATTTATATATATCTGATCACTCTGTTGATCAATACTCAAACCATGCACATCATGCTTACAACTTGAGACTTTTCTCTTTTTTTTCTGCTTCTTAGGAAGATTCTGCCCATCAGATTGAGCTTTTCTTTGTCGAAACTGGGCAAGCTACAGAAAAAAAAAAAAAAGAAAGTGTTATTATCCTCAATTGATCTTTATTGTTATTAAGAATAAAGCAGCTTTGGGTTCAAAGCTATGAATAAATGATTTTTCAAAGTTCAAGCTATCACTAAAAGAAAATGAAGAGAAAAGTAAAGGACAACCACTATAGTCTTTAACATGAAGTCTAACTATACTGCAAAAACAAACAAACCAAACACACACACACACACACACACACACACACACACACACACACACACACACACAACTAGGCCCATCTAAATTAGGGGTGAAAATTGAAAATGTCTTGTCTGAAATTAGCTCAAGGGTTAGGTAGACTAAGAGAAAATATATATTGAAATGTGTTTATTTGGGAACAGTAAAATCTCTACATCTAAGATTAAGTGAAAACATATATACACGCACACAAAGTAGCTCCAAGTCTGTTTCTGCAGATTCTACTTTATACTAAAAGCTATTACTCTATGCTAAAACACTCTTTAAATGGTCACTGTAACTTAAATATAAGAGGGAAAAAATAAAGAATAATTAAAAAAAATTTTTTTTAAGTTGTGGAGCTTAAACTCTAGGCTTGAGCTCTGTCCCTGAACTCTTTTGCTCAAGGCTAGTATTCTACCATTTTGAGCAACCAGCTCCACTTCTGGTTTTCTGGTGGTTAAGCTAAAAGTCCATGAGACTTTTCCTGCCCACACTGGCTTTGAACAGCAATCCTCAGATCTCAGCCTCCTGAGTAGCTAGGATTACGGGCATGAGCCACCAGTGCCCAGCTAACTAGTGTATTTTTTTCTTTCAATTTATCTTAAATGGACATTTTTAATCCTGTGTAAGTTAAAAGTCAGTCTGTATCTCATTTCCTTTTCAAAAGAAATAAAAATAAAAACAATAATAAATACATTATTAAAATGTTAGAGGTTGCTGAAGACTTTGAGATATATGGACATGTACTAGAAGGATTATAGGACAAAAGTACGTAAACCACAGCTATCAAAATCCAAAGAAAACTGGGAGAGGTAAAGCATTCCTACAATGATACTTAGTGCTTTTTAATATAAATGAGAAGTATGAGTATGAGCAGTGGCTCCCATCTATTATTCCAGCCACTTGAGAGGCAGAGATTGGAAGGATCATAGTTTAAGGCCAACTTAGACCCAAGTTATTATACTCTCCTCCCTCTACCTGTTTCAATCTCAACAAACAAGCTGGCTATGGTGGCATGTGCTGTAATACCAGATATGAGGGAGTCCACAAGGAGGAGGGCGGTGGTCTAAGAACAATCCCAAGCAGGAATGCTACAATCTATCTGAAAAATAGCTAAAGTAAAAAATAGCTAAAGCAAAATTGGCTAGGGGTAGAGCACCTTGAATTCAATTACCCTAGTAACTAATAATAATTAGTGCAAACTATTATCGCTAATATAGTCATGACAGACTAGGTATGAAATAGTATTGCAGTATAATTACTTTTAAATTTTTACTGTTAAGTACCTGTACATAGAGGCTTCAATTCCAGAAGTTAGGTTATAAGTACAATGCATGTTGATCAAAATTACCCCTTTCTTCATTCTCAATTATAGTTCAATTTTTTCACAGTATACATTGAATATAATGATTACATTTGTAACCCTTCCTCCCGCCATTTGTGTGCTATAATTTTCATAGAAGAAAAAAATTAAACTCCTAGTTTTGTTTTTGTTTTTTTACAGTCTTGGGGCTTGAACTCAGGTCTTCAGTGCTGTCCCTCAGTTTTTTGTTTAAAGCGAGTACTCTCTACTACTCGATTCACTACTTCTGGCTTTTTTTTTTGGGGGGGGGGAGTGGCTTATTAGAGGTAAGAGTCTCAGGGACTTTCCTGCCCAGGTTGGCTTTGAACCATGATCCTCAGATCTTACTCAGCTTTCAGAATAGCTAGAATTACTGGCACCTAGCTTAAACATTTTAATAAAGACAAAGCATGTCAAGCCTTATACTCATAGCTTTCAACAATTATACCTAGCTGAATTTTAATAACACCTTATACATAGGCATAGGTAAATTCTGAAAGAGTATATCTACAGCTTTGGTATATCTCTACATTTGAGATTATAGGTAATTTTCTTTTTCCTGATTAAATTTCATTTTATGCAGTAAAAAATGTTCTAATTTTTATAAGAAATTATAAACAATTTCCAAATTTAATTTATGCACTTAAATCATCCTGAGAAAAACGAGAGGACTAGACTTCCTTGTGCATTAAAAAGAAGGAATAGGGCTAGGAATGTGGCTTAGTGGTAGAGTGCTTGCCTACCATGCATGAGGCTCTGGGTTTGATTCCTTGGTACCACATAAACAAAAACTAAATAAATTTTTTGAAAAGAATATACTACTACAATTGCTATAACTATTAACTATGAAAAATTTTAAATGGCCAGTTTCTTATTATATTTAAACAACCTTGTTCATGATGTTGATGTTATTAACTACCAAAATATGTGGAAAATATATTACCTATAAATAAAATGTAGTATTTTCATAGTTATTTTTACCTGCTATAGTAGAAAAAGATATATCTGTTCTACTTACTATATGAAGGTATCATTTAACTCATAAATTAAAAAGGGATAATGACACCAGGTATCACTGAAATCTCCTATAATCCTGGTAAGCAGGATTCAGAGTTTGAGGCCAGCATGGGCTACACATAAAACTGTCTCAAAAGGAAAAAAAGAAAAGAAACAGCTAATCACTAGATATAAAATATATCATATTTTAAAAGGTCCTACTTATTTAAATAAATACTTAGTTATTTCAACTTATGTCTGCTTGAAGAACAGGTGCAAGACCAGTTGTGTCTATTTGTACATTATTCAGCTGCTAGAATGTGCTTAAACTACTTTAAAGGATAACAGATTCATTCTTAAAAATAAACTGAAATACATCTGAATACATAATCTGTAAACAGAATTAAAAGTCTAAGTACATCATTTAATAAGGAAGGAAACTTCAGAAAAGATGAAATACCAAAAATATTAATAATGACATTCTCAATATTTATTCTATATTTTAGTAACTTCTTGAAGCAGCACATTATCTCTTTAGAATAAATTTAGAAAACAGAATAATTCAGGATAAGGATGGAAGTATTCAAAATTCTGATTGTTAAATTACATACAGTTTATATTCAACATCTATTTAGACATACATGTATATAACAAAATAGTAAAATTTAAATTCAGAATACTAGTATTCCAAGTATTCTAGAACTTTCAGTACTAAAACAGTACTCAAGAATAAATACAATGAATATATTTATCTTTTATAGCAAAATTAGCACCAAACAATAGTTTTTAAGTACTGCTTCACTTAACATGATAAACCAAGACAACATACAAGGCATATACAATTCAACTCTTAAAAAGTTGTATGATCAAGATTAAAATAAATAATTTCTAGTTAATAGGCACATGAAGACATAAAATTAATCTTTCCCTCTATAATCTTCTCCAAGAAACAAGTTCTCAGAAAAAATAATAGCTAGACTAGGTTTCTGCCAAGAGTCCTGTTTGATAAAATGAGAGAAAACACAGATCTTATCATTTATTCCATTTCTAATAGCTATTTATTTTAAATCTGAAAAGTAGTTGGCAAATTAGCAAAAAAAAATTTTAAAACTACTCAATTAAGTAACCATCTGATACTGAAATGATGCATTTTAAACTACTGAGAAAACATTTATTCTAAAACATGCTGAAAATTCAGACTACAGCCATCTGTGTTTGCCATTTGGAAGCAAATTATAAAAATGTTAACATATGTAGTCACAGAAATAGTAGCAAGATTTACTGGAAAGATTATGTTGTATACATTTATCTTTCAAAGCTGGTTCACATCCCAAACAAATGTCTTACTCTAACCAGAAAATGAATGTCTAAACACAAATTAACAATTTATTCCTAATGTCATCTCAAAAAAAGACGACTGCTAACTCATTTAGGTTTGTGGGGGGGGACAGTGTTTTGGGTTTAGGTTTTTTGTTTTTGTTTTGTATATTCTGAGTACTTACTATATGAGCCAGCAACTCTACTAGCCATAAGTCAAAAATATATGATTCTAACAGGAGAACTTCTCAGTCTAGGCCAATTTCACTAATTTGTGAGACACAAGGGACATAAAGGTCTGAGCACAATTTCTTAAGCTTGATACTCCTAGATATATCTAAGTATAGGGTATGAGAACTACTCTTGATTTTCTCAAAGGCTTTCCAGATGAGATGTAGGTGTACAGTTTTATATTTGTGAAAGATATAAAATGGGTATGTTATATGTTAAGCTTATTTATTCAACAAATATTTATTGTTTGCCTATTGTGTAATCAGTAGTGTGTTAAGGCAGGGTATGAAGCGGTGAATAAAGCAGACAAGAGTTCTCTACTGTTATAAATTCCAATGCAATAGGAAAAACAAATTACATAAACATAAACACTGAAATATATAATTTCAAGTGATAAAAGGGGCTTTGAACAAAATGTATAGGTATTAAGAAAGTCTACATTAGAAAATCTTAAATTGAATAGTTTGGGTAGATGGCAGAAAACAACCTATTAAGAACATAGGAGCTGGTTGAGACATAAACATGATCACAATTATTAAGTGGCAAGACAGAATATGACTTCATATATATCATTCCATTGTGTCAACTTGTTTTCTGTGTATTTGTAGCTCATTTTCTTCAAGGTCATTGTAAACCTCACAATCTAATATGCTAACCTTAAAGATATGAACAAACAAAATCACCAAACAAGGTTCTTTTTTTACCCAACGAAAGTAGAGGAAAAATAAAACCAAAGATGCTAGGTAGGTGCCAGTGGCTTAAACCTACAAATCTAGAAACTCAAGAGGCTGAGATCCAGATGATTTCAGTTCAAAGTCAGCCTGTGCAGAAAAGTCTGTGAGATTCCATATCTAGATTATCAAAAAGCCAGCTGGAGGCATGGCTTAAGTGGTGGGAAACCAGCAGAACAAGCAAGCCAAGCAATTACAAAGCCCCGAATTCAAATCCCAAAGAGAATGATGCAAAATATTTTAATTGTGAATCTAGACTCTGTGGTGTTGACTAGCTAAGTAACTATATAGTGATTTCCTTATTTTTGCTGTAAATATTTTAATAAACCCTAATTCATTAATTATTAATTCTAATCATGTGACTTCTCAATACTGCCTTTAAAACTTTTTAATATTCTTTAACGAACCATAAACAAGAATATTATATGAACTATTACAACAAAACTTTAGTGTCTTGACATAATGACCATTTGCATAGATAGCTGATACAGAGGAAGTGAAAGCAAGAAAGACAAAAGCCACATTTTGGCGGGGGGGCTTGAACTCTGGGCTTGAGTGCTGTCCCTGCTCTCTTCAGCTCAAAGTGAGTGCTCTTCTGCTTGAGCCGTAGCATCACTTCCGGTTTTCTAGTGATTTATTGGAGATAAGAGTCTCACAGATTTTCCTGCCCAGGTTGGCTTTGAACCATGATCCTCAGATCTCAGCCTCCAGAGTAGCTAGGATTACAGGCGTGAGCCACCGACACTGGCACCTAACTCCAAAAGCCACATTTTAAGGTGTTCTGAAGCACATGTTCTAATATGAAAAGGTTCAGCACTATAGCCCTACCTAATTAGAAGGCTGGCATAAGAGTTTGATGTTAACTTGAGCAACACAGCATGATCCTCTCAAACAAAAACAATGAAACAAATAAAAAAAATTTTAAAAACCTGTTGAAAAGCAAACAGTACAAAAACAAAACAAAACAACAAAAAACAGTGCCAAGCAGATTTACAGAAATAAATAAGTAAAAGGTCTTAAGACCATATTATTGACCAAATTTATATCACCAAATTTATTGACAGGCTATATAATATCTTTCAATGCAGTATTTTTTTCTTTTAAATATGAGCTTAAAACAATCAAGTCCTGCAATACTGGCTCATGCCTGTAATCCTAACTACTAAGGAGGCTATCTGAGAATTGCAGTTCAAAACCAGTCTGGGCAAGAAAGTCTATGAGACCCTTTTATCTTCAAGTAATCACCAAAAAAGCTGGAGGTGAAGCTATGCTCAAGTGGGAAAGTGAGCAAAAAAGCTTAGGAACATCATGAAGGCCTTGAGTTTAAGCCCAGGATGAACACACATACTACACAAAAAATGATCAGTAGAAGAGAGGAGATTCTGTAGCTAAGGAATCATTTCATGCTTTATTGTTGTTCATTGCTTGTCATATAGTAAACACAAATATTTGTTGAATTTCAAAAAGAATGTGGATTACAAACAGTAAGTGTACTAGACTTCTAAGTGTACAAAGACTAACTGGCCACAGGACATTGGACAAACCACTTAAATTCAGCAGAGCTCAGTTTCTTCAACTGTACAAGGAGATATATTATGAAACACTAAAAACTCTTGCTTGAAAAAACACATCAATAAACAATATCCATTACTAAATTATCCCAAATGGAAAACAGCTTGTATAGACTCAACAGTGCAATGATTCAATTAACATTTACAATCAATCACTTCTAAGTAAATAAGATTGCCAAAAGATTATTTTAGTCCCATGTTATTAACTGCATGAAGCCTTGTTGTTTCATATAGATTGCTACAAAGTAAAGTCCTGGAAGAAAAAATCAAAATGTATCTACACTAAGCCTAGATATTGATTATAGATAGGTCCTCAATAAATACTGGATGAGTTTAAACAAAAACAAATGAAATTTTACAGCAAAGGGGCCCCACTAAAGAATATTAGGTGTATTCCTCAAAACTTCAGAATACTTACTCTAAAAAAAAAAAACTAAGATGATATATTAGACCCATGGCCATGTTAGTGCAGAAAAATGCAGTGTAGTATTATACCTGTCAAAAATAATTGCTCACCAGGTGCTGGTGGCTCATGCCTGTAATCCTAGCTACTCAGGAGGCTGAGATCTGAGGATCACAGTTCAAAGCCAGCCTGGGCAAGAAAGTCTGTGAGACTCTTATCTCCAATAAACTACTCAGAAAAAGCTGAAAGTGGCACTGTGGTTGAGCACTAGCCTTGAGCAGCTCAGGCACAGCACCCAGCCCAGAGTTCAAGCCCCCACAAAAAAAAAAACCCTGGGTAATCAGAACAGAACTGGAAGGTGTAGTGACTGACATTTATAATTTGCAACTATTTAGAAGGTAAAGATCAGGAGGACTGAAGGTCAGCTGAAGCAAAAAGTTAATAAGCTACCCATAATGGCACATACCTGTAAGTTGAGGATTTTTTTGTGTGGGGGGGATAGGGGAAGTTGAGAGGGAGTGTGATGGAAGAGTGAGATTAAAGAGACTAATTAGAATACAGTGTAAATGTGTGCAGATGTAACAATAACATCTCCCTTGTATAACTAATATAAGCTACTAAAAAATGTAAAACCTGCTCATTATTTATGAACTAATCAATACATGCCACAATGTATAGGATAAAAATCAACTCCTTTAAATGAGATTCAAGGATATTCAAGATGGAGCCCTGGCCTACTCCATTACCCTCATCCCTTACTACACTCTACTTCTAACTTCATACTCCAATACTACCACTCTGGTATACCTTCCACCCAGGAAGTTAAACTGTGACACTTCTGTACTTCACTTATGCTGTCTTATTCTCCCTAGAATGACTAAACACATTCAAGAGAAAGGCTAGTTCTTCCCACTACTTTAAGTCTTCCCTGTATACTCATCAAGAAAGCCTCTTCTGTCAAATAGAATCAGATATCCCTCCTGTTTTTCAGACAGAATCATATTAAGCCTCTATTTGTAACTGTTTATGATTCTGTCTACTATCTAGATAACATTTGTGTTCAGCAGAATCCCTGTCTTTCATATCCTGCAATTTCATTGTGAATATTTAACTTATTTTGTGATTGACTTCCTACTCTATTAGGATATGAAAATATCAGTGTCAGGGACGTGATTTCTTGTCCAAATTCCCATTGACTGCAGAGCAGAAGCTCAAATAAATGGTTAACAAATCTGGGATTTGTTCTGAAAGACTGAAAGAATTGAGTAATAAAAAGAAAGGTAAATTTAATCCAGTGAAAATGTACAGAACCAACTCGAAAAGATGAATCGAGGCAAGAAATCCAGAAAGTAAGTGAGGTGGGACTTATTTTATTTGGTTATAGTGTGAGAAAAGAAAGCAAAAGGCTAAATGTGAGGCAAAATTTGAATTAAAAAAGCAATGAAGTTTGGGATAATTGTGCACAAGACAGGAAAGTAATCACAGAATGATTCAAAGAATTTTTTTATTCTAAGTATAAACTGTACCCAGAAAATATGATGACACATAAGATAGAAAGAAAAAACTTACAATATTAAAAAAAATTAAATCTAGATCCAAGGGGAAAGATACTGACTCTTCTGCCATTTGATTAAAACCCTGAAACCTATTTAAATCTTACTTTATTTCACCTTTCATTTCACGAATATATGTACATATTTTACACACTTCTCAACCAACAAATATTACTCCTTTTTCTCAATCTTTGTCTTAAAAATTGTTACTGGAAAGGGAGGATTGGGAGTGATAAGAGTAATAGAGGAGTAAGTATACAATGTGGAAATATCATAATGTAATTAATTATGTTTTAATAAAAGTGACACTGTACAGGATGTATATAATTTTTAGCTAAGCTCCATTACTTCCTAAAAGTCTCCCCTGTAGGCATTTGCTAATGAAGTTTTTCTTTTTAATTGTGAAAATACTGTACAGAGGGGTTACAATCACATAGGCAAGATAATGAGTACATTTCTTATCAAGCATTGTAGCCTCCTCCTTTGTTTCCCCTTCCCATCCCTTTCCATCCTTCCCCCACCCCCCCCCACCCAAACCTCCTCCCCCCCCCACCAAAGTTGTAAAGTTCGTTTTTGACATAATGACTTGAACATCTCATTTTTGCAACGAGTCTACCTGTATCCCTTTTTAAACGATTTGTTTTTTCCCTTCCCCTCCACAAATTATACCGACATCAAATATCAAATACAGTGTAAGCAGGGGTTATACTGGGTGTGTGTGTGGGGGGGGTAACATACAAAGCAACAAAGAAATAATCTTATAAATGTGCTAGAAACAATGGCATGAAAAAAAATTTGAATGCATATCTTAGGGTTCACTTCCCTAACATCAACTTATCTGACCTTTTCTGCTTGACTCAGACATATACTAACTAGTTATTGTAAATAAGGGAAACCATGGGACCTATGTTTCTTTGGGCCTGGCTTACTTCACTTAATATAATTTTTTCCAAGTCTTTCCATTTCCTAACAAATGGGGCCACGTCATTCTTTCTGATGGAGGCATAGAATTCCATTGTGTATATATACCACATTTTCTCAATCCATTCATCTACTGAGGGGCATCTGGGTTGGTTCCATATCTTAGCTATGGTAAATAATGCTGCAATAAACATAGTCGTGCTTTAGTGTGGTCTTGTTTGTAAACATTTGGGTAAATGCCCAAAAGTGGGATTGCTGGGTCATAGGGGAGGTCTATGTGGACTCTTTTGAGGAACCTCCATACTGCTTTCCAAAATGGTTGAACAAGTTTACACTCCCTCCAACAATGCAGTAAGGTTCCCTTCTGTCCACATCCCCTCCAGCATCTGTTGTTATTAGAGTTCTTGATTTTTGCCATTCTAACTGGGGTGAGGTGTTATCTCAATGTTGTTTTGATTTGCCTAATGAGGTTTTTCTACATTTTCTTAGACTTGTTCTTTAGAACATCAAATAATTTATTTGACTCTTAAGAAGTAAGTTAAATGTATATGAAATGTAACCATATCCATATACACTCAACAGAACATAAATGGTATGGGAACTAACTGAAATTACTTTTTCATACCTATTGCAATCTCCTACCCTTCCCTCTCACACTTTCACAATTGTTCACGATACATGTAGAAAAGTAATGTTAGTTATAATTGATCCCTGACCTTGTCTCTCCTGTAGAAACAATAAAGCAATGCCAACTTAAATAAAAGCGAGACCCCAAGGAATAAATACAACCTAATCACAGAGCCCACAATGAAAGCAATAAAGAATTTTATGGTGTATTCAGTAGCAAACTGAAAAGAGATTCAAGGTTGTATGCTGTGATTTTTTTTAAATGACATCAATTAGTTGTATAAGGTTGTTTTATTTTAGCATGTCCACATAACCAGAATCACCTGTTCCATCACTTTCCCTCATCTGACCTTCCCTCTTCCCAATTTAGCCTCAACAAGCTTCACTGTTCCATTTTAATACATGTGCACACATCAAATATTTTGATCATATTCACATTCATTCCCCCCCTTTCTCCCTGCTCCTACCCACACCTCAGACAGAGCACGTTTCACTTTTCTCATATTCATTTTTGCTAAAGTGCATGTTAATTATTCAACAGGGCTTCACTGTGGTATTTTATACAAGTTCAGACAGTAATTTAATCAGACTGGCCCCTTGCTTACTCCTACTTTCCCCAGCCCCACTATCCTTGTAGTTCAATTCTTCCAGTTAGCTTTGTTCTGCCATGTGCATTCACAGATGCAGTGTATTTTGATACTGTTCACCCTCTAACACTCTCCTCCTTACTTCTTTTATTTTTATTGTTTTTGGTGGTGGTGGTCTTGGGGCTTGAACTTGGGGCCTGCGCACTGTCCCTGAGCTTATTTTCCTCAACACTAGTTCTCTACCAACTGAACCACAGCTCCACTTCCAACTTTTTTCTTTTTTTCTTCTGAGGGGGAAATTTTTTGGAGATAAGAGTCTTGTGGAATTTTCTGACCCAGGGTAGGGGGAGGTAGCTTTGAATTGTGATCCTCAGGTCTCAGCCTCTTGGGTAGTCAGGACTAAAGGCGTGAGCCACCAGCCCCTGGCTTCATTCCCACTTCTTACTGTTAGTTTTTCAGAGAACTGTTAAGTTAGACAATTGATTAATACAATATTATAAACTCAAATCTCTAAAAGTTTGTACAACAAAGCTTACTGTAGTCCCAAAAAGACAAAATAACTTTCAAGGCTTTAAGAAATCATCTCTTGAAAAGAAGTTAAAAATAATAGCATAAACACGAAGTCCCTAGACTTAGAGAACTTTAAATGACATAAACATCTGTGAATCTTAACTCACAAAAGCA
Organism: Dipodomys ordii; assembly: GCF_000151885.1. Lineage (NCBI taxonomy): Eukaryota > Metazoa > Chordata > Mammalia > Rodentia > Heteromyidae > Dipodomys > Dipodomys ordii. The sequence goes on from NW_012267306.1 coordinate 1,996,125, forward strand.
ACTAAACCCAAAAGCAACTAAAAAACATTGCTCAACAAAAAGAATGAATGAATTCTACACAGAAAATCTACAGATTTAAATAAATAATCTGGCACTACTACTAGAGCAATGCTAAATTGTTGAACAGTCAGTATTTGTGAATAATGTTCAGCCCATGTGCAACTCAATCAAAGCTTTATGTTCCTTGATAGGCAGTTAAGTACCCAAAACTGTCTTTTGTAACAAGCACCAAAAGAAGTAACAGAGGAGTATTACAACAAAACTATCTTACATTGGTGAAACAAACATATGGCCTATTGTGTTCACATATAAAAATACAAGACCTTGCCGGGCGCTGGTGGCTCACGCCTGTAATCCTAGCTACTCAGGAGGCTGAGATCTGAGAATCGCGGTTCAAAGCCAGCCCGGGCAGGAAAGACCGTGAGACTCATCTCCAATAAACCACCAGAAAACCGGAAGTGGCGCTGTAGCTCAAGTGGTAGAGCGCTCGCCTTGAGCTGAAGAGCTGAGGGACAGCGCCCAGGCCCAGAGTTCAAGCCGCATGGCCGACAAAAAAAAAAAAAAATACAAGACCTTTTCATTACTTAAGACTAAGGTTTGTATTTTATGCCCCACAGTACATATGGACTGGTAATGATCAAACCAAAAATCCAAAAGCTGTTCCTTAGACCAACTAAATGCACTTGTAGGGAACTCAACGACTCACTAGCCAATATAGAAATCAAACTTTAGCATGATGCTCTAATCAAATTACCTATATTCAAAGGAAGTAACAGTTTACATTTTAATAAGCCCAGAAAAATAATCAAACTAGAAATTCATGTTTCTGCCTGCTTTGTTCTTGCACACAAACAAGTTTCTATATACATATAAATGTTGATGATATATATGTAATATACAATATTACATTTAATATGTATGTAAATAGTATGTAAACAAGCTGTTAACAGCACAATTAAAAATGGGCAAAAGACTCAGAAAGATATTTCCCTAAAGGCTAAGAATGCACATGAAATGGTAATGATCAACCAGCACATGAAAAGATGCTCAATATCATTAATCATCAGGGAAATGCAAACTAAAGCCACAATAAGATTACCTACCAGGGTGCCTATGAGAAAAAAAGGAAAACACAAATGTTGGTGAGATAGGAAGAAACTGGAATCCTTATGCATTGCCAATGTGAAGCAAAATGGTACAGCCACAGTGGAAAACAATTTGGTGATTGCTCAAAAAGCTAAAAGTTAGCATATGATCCAGGTATATATGCCAATAATGAAAACAGGTACTCAAATATTTGTACACAAATGTTCATGACAGCATTATTCATGATAGTTACAAAGTAGAAACCACTTAAATGCCTATTGATGAATAAAAATATAAACAATTTTTGGTACATAGGCACATGGGAATATTATTTAATCAAAAGAAGGCATGAAGTATTGATACATGCTACAACTCTGGTGAGCCTCAACACATTATATTAACGGAAAGCAGCCACACCCACAAAGTCACGTATTGAGTTAATCCATTTATGTGAATTATCTAGAATATGAAAATGCATAGAAACAAAGTAAATTGATAGTTGCTAGTAGATGAAGGGAGGAGGAAAAAATAGAAAGTGTCTGCAACACAGGGTTTTATTATGGGATAATAAATGTGTTAGGAAGTATATAGAAGTGGTAAATGCATAATAAATATGCCACTCAAATGTTTGCTTTAAAATGCTTCATCTTTGTTATGTCTCACTTCAATTTAAAAACCATGCTAGCTTCTTTATATCTAGCATGGAAAGAACTGAAAAAGTTCTCTAAAAACCAGCTGCTGGTGTTGCTACTAAGGAGGGTAAGACTTGAAGGATTACAGTTGGGAGAGTCCATCTCCAAATTAACCAGCAAAAAGTTGGATTTAGAGCCATGGCTCAAGTGGTAGAGCACCACTTTTAAGAGTATGAGGCCCTGACATTTACCCAAACAATCACAAACAAGGCTATACTAACACTACCAGCACAGCTATGTTTATCGTAGCATTATTTACCATAGCTAAGATATGGAAATAACCCAGATGCCCCTCGTAGATGAATGGATCAAAAAATGTCACACACACACACACACACACACACACACACACACACACACACAATGGAATTCTATGCCTCTATCAGAAAGAATGACACCACCCCATTTGTCAGCAAATGGAAAGACTAGGAAAAAATTATATTAAGCAAAGTAAGCCAGGCCCAAAGAAATATAGGTCCCATGGTTTCCCTTATTTGCAATAAATAGTATATGTCTAGGACAAGCAGAAAAGGTCAAAAGCTATGTACATATGACCATATAAAATGATGCTAAGCGAATAAACCCCAAGATAGGGACACAAGAGGGTTTATCTTTCTTGCTTGGTTTTAATGTACTTATCATATACTATGTGATTTTTTTTGTCTCTTTTATTTGTTCTTCCCCCATGGTATAACCCCTGTTTTCACTGCATTTGATTCCGGTGCCCTGCATCTTGTATATACTTTTTTTTTAATTTGGAGAGGTAAAGAGAAAAAACAAAATGCTGAAATAAGGATACAGGATGACCCATTGTAACAATGAGATGTACAAGACACTACATTGAAAACGAACTTTACAACTTCAGCTTGGGGGAGGGAGGGAGAAGCTAGGCAGGTGAGGAGGGAAGGGATGGTAGGGGAAAAACAAAGGAGGAGGTAACAATGCTCTATAGGAAATGTACTCATTACTCATAACTGCAATCCTTCTGTACAGTATTTTTACAATAAAAAATATATATAAAAAAAGAGTTTGAGGCCCTGAGTTAGAGCACCAGTATAAACAAACTTACCAAAAAAAAAAAAGCTTTCTACCATTATCCCACTTATCCTTCAAAACACAGATTATATTCCACATACTGTGATAGTATTATTCCCAGACAATAAGAACTTGTAATGACTTAAATAAATGCTTGCTAAGTAAAAATCCATAGTTGCAGTTGTAGGCGTTCAAAAATGTTCACTGACCAACTGAGAAAAATAAATGTCCAAGAATCCTAGTGCCTTTTCTGCTAGACTAAATTCATTCTCTTTCATACACCCAAATTCTCTCTCTCTCTCTTACACTTTCTCTCTCTCTCTTACTCTTACACTTTCTCTCTCTCTCTCTCTCTCTTTCACACACACACACACACACACGGACACATTTAAAACAATATTCAATAAACTTCTAAATTTTCAGTAGCATTTCCAAATTAAAGTTTTTAAAGAAACACTAAACAGAATGTCCAATTTTAGAGGAATATTATTGAGAAATAAATATAATGTCCTTTACCAATAATATTTAGCAATTTATCATAAGAACTTTCTCTAGCTGCATACAAGAAAGCATTTGCTTACATTTTAATAATCAGTAGCAGTTAAAGATGAGCTTGCACTACAACTCTTTTTACAAAAGTAAGCTACAGTTTTGTTTGGATACAATTTTTGCCCCAGTACTGTAACAGTCCAATTTCTTAGATTTATCCCATTTTTACTGACTACATTTTTTCAGCTTTTTGTTTTCTTGACAGAAGACCCTCCTTGTTGAATGATCACACACAGAAAAGCAGCAGCAAAGGAAGATAGAATATATCTAAGAGACTGAACTATGATAAGAGTAAGACAGAAGTTTTCAAACAAAACCATGACTTCTCAGCTCATATAGCTGCATTTTTTGAATTTGCCTCAGGGACCTTTCTCTAAATACATTTCAAGAAGTCTGTTCTGTTCATTCTTTCCTCCATCTTATCTCTCTAAACACGTCTTGTTTGGTTTTATTTTCAGCAAAGTCTCAAGGTCATAAGTTGGATTTAAGACATTGCGCCAGAATATACAAATGCTGAGAAGCATCAAACTGCTGCATCTACTTTGAAAGCTATTTTTAGATCAGTCACACCTAAGTACAAAACCTAGAAGGCTTAAAAGAAAGCAAGGAGGGAGAACAGTAATATAGCTGTGGGTAGTGTATCTGAAAAATGCAAAGTACAATTTCACACTATAACTTTGGCTACTATGGTGGAAGCAGGAATTGAAAAGTCTTGCCTAGTAGCTTACACAAAAACACTGTCCTTTTCACATACAACTGGCACAACTGTTCAAACTGCAAACAATGGAAAAACAAATCGGATAATTACGTTAAAGATGTAGAAGGCAATTTTAGTTATTCAATAAATAATGTCAATTATATAAAATCCCGACTTGCTGGTGTGAAATTTTGGATTTTGCTATGTTAGAAGGAGATTATATAGTTTATATAATGTCATTTATGGGAAAAACTTTATACTAATATACAACTGTCCTCTAGTTTTGCCCACTAATACTAATGTTTATATAACCATGAATAACTTGGAAAAAAATGAAGTGGAGTTGGTTTAATAGAAAGACAGCCTATCTAGAACCATCCCTGATAGCATGTTGTAAATGGGATTACTCTAGCTCTGAAATGACACTTAACAATATATAAATGTCTTGCTGCTCCAGGTATCAGGCAGGTATGTGCAACATCATACTAAGGACATAGCTGAGGCCTCAATAGGAAACTACAGCACCACCAAACAACAGAAAAACTAAAGACATAAAACTCATTCCATTGTGCTCCAAAGGCCTTTGATTTTTACAAATCTCTCTCTTAACCTCAGTTTCTGAGTTAGTTGGTCAGAAAATCTAAAACTGCAAGTAAGGTTGGTTTTAGTGATGCACTTTAGCCAGGGCAAAAAGATAGCAAGACTCCCCCATTTCAACAAACAAGCAGAGTCTAGTGGAAAACAGTTGTAATACCAGCCACTCAGGAGCTAGAGATCAGAATGATCGCAGCCTAAAGCCAGCACCTGGCAAAAAGCTCAAGACCTTATTTGAAAAATAACTAAACCAAACAGTGGGCTGGAGGTGTGGCTCAAGTGGATTGTCTGCCTAGAAAGAATAAATTCAAATCCCAGTGCCACCAAAATGAAACAACAAAAAATAGATAAATTGACAAAGAAAGGAAAAGGCAAAGTGAAAAGGAACAGGGTTACATAAGAACTGACAGCAAGGAAAGGATAAGAATGACAAAACTAAAAGGAGATCTATAAATGTCTAATAATTTACTCTCAAGTGTATCAAGCAAGCAATCCTGGAGGAAGAATTATAGCTTCAGGACATCATTGAAATAGGATATCTGGTTATTTTGTTCCTCCTGTTCTTTTCTATTATTGTCATTTTTTAAAAAATACAGAGAAGCCCAGAGTTCAAGCCCCAAACTGACCCCAACCAAAACATTAAAAAATAAAAAACACAGATTCTTAATAATTCTATTATTTTGAAATATAACATCTGAATAATTGGCCTGATCATAAAAGATCTATAACCTACTTCCCAAAGATAACTACCATTTATAAATGTACCAGAAATATACATTTTTAGGTGTCTTCACATGTTAAAATGTGTGCAGAACCTTTTCATTTCATTTTTATTTATTTTTCAAATCTTGGGGCTTGAGCTCACAATATAGGCACAGTCCCTGAGCTTTTCTGTGCAAGGCTAACACTTGAGCCAGTTTCATATCCAGATTTTGGGTGGTAAATTAAGATAAGAGTGTCATAGGCTTTCCTGCCTGGTCTGACTTTGATTCTCAAATTTCAGCCTCCTGAGTAGTTAGGATTACAGGCATGAGACACCAGTGCTGAGCTTTGTGTTTTTTTAACCTGACATTTTCCAACTCAAAAAGTTTTTGCAAGCCGGGCACCGATGGTTCACGCCTGTAATCCTAGCTACTCAGGAGGTTGAGATCTAAGGATTGTGGTTCAAAGCCAGCCGGGGCAGGAAAGTCCATGAGACTCTTATCTCCAATAAACCACTAGAAAACAAGAAGTGGCGCTGTGGCTCAAGCGGTAGAGCACTCTCCTTGATCTGAAGAGCGCAGGGACAGCGCCCAGGCCCAGAGTTCAAGCCCCACCACCAACCAAAAAAAAAAAAAGTTTTTGCAGAATGATCTCAACAGCTAAATATTATTTGTTCTATTATCACAGATTTTTGGTTGGTATAAAGTATTTAATAACATAAGCTATACTGTATACACAAGCTGTTTTTTAAAATGATTATTTATGAGGTCTAGGTAAAATAAAATTTTCATTAGAACAGCTTATCAATTACCAAGAACAGAAGTAAACAGTTGTGGTTATCAAATACAATAAAGTTTAATGAGCAAATAAGATTTAGAGAACCAAGTCTAACTAATTTTGGAAACTGCTTCTGATATCAATATGAAATTCCTAATTAACATTCTGAATTCTATTTTAAAATTATACTGTTATTAAATTATAACCATTCCAGTAAAATCAGTACCCATGATGGACTCAAGTCAATCTGCTCATTCATTCAATAAGCAAAGATTGTCCAATGCCTGTCTCTTCCACTATAACTGAGTAACTAGAAAGAAGAAACATAGGGCAGCTTCTCTCCATTTCCAGGTCTTGATAAAATAGGAACACAATACAGGTTTGCTGAACTACTTTTTTAAATATTTTGGTGGTGAGGACAGAACCCAGGGCTTTGCACCCTATAGCCTAGAGCTACACCCTCAGCTTCAGAATAAAACTTACAATACAGTTTTTCAGTCCCAACTGAAATGTATGTATGTTTATACAAAGAAAATAATGTGTCACTACCTTTATTTATTTTTATTGTTATTATTAAAGGTGATAAACAGAGGGGTACAGTTCCATAAATCAGGAAATGTTATATTTCTTTTTGGACAATGTCACCGCTTCCTTTGCTCTCTCCCAGCTTTTCCCTCGCATTCCCATCCACAAGTTGTACAGTTTATTTTCAACATAGTGTCTCAGTACTACTGCTGCATTTGTTCACCCTCTGTCCCTCCAGTTACGTGCTCTCATTTGCTTCCCCAAGACTGATAAACAACAAAAAGAATACAAAACGAAAAAAGCTCTCTTGTTTCCATTTCCTGGAGTTCATTTTGATAAATATTATTTTATATAATCAGAGGCACACTGGCCACTTTTTCTTTTTGTACATAGGCTTGATCTTGGAATGTAGTCCAAGCTGGACTCGCCATTCCAATGATGCAGCCTCCTGAGTGCTGGGATTATGGGCCTGTCCCACCATGGTGGGCTCCTAATATATATATATTGTATAGTTAATACTGGAGCAAATATACCTTGCCTTACAAGTTGTACAAACTTATTTTTCACTGAAAAAAAAACCTCAATTATAGAAGAAAGTAATACTCTATAATAAAAGCTAACTCTAATATGTGTGTGTATCTTTACCCCAGTAAATAGAGAGAGAGAGTGTGTGTGTGTGTGTGTACTGGTATTGAGGCTTGAACCCAGTACCTTGTTCAGCTTCTTTTTTTGGTTCATAGCTGACACTCTTTCACACGAGCCAAGTTTCCAGTTTTGGTTGGTTAATTGGAGGTAAGTCTCATGGATTTGGGAAGTGTGACACTAATGCAATTCCTATTTCAAGTCCTATACGTCACCCTTCCAAGTAACTAGGATTATAGGCATGAGCCACCTCAGCCCAGCCCACTAGGGACAATTCTGAAAGACTAAGTAATACACATATAAGGAAACTAAAATTCTATTTTTTCCAAATCAGGTACTCATGGCAAGCAATTCAATCATGAAATATGTCTGTCTAAATTGAACCCTATGTAGTAGCCTGTGTACTAGGATATACATTTAGGAAGGACACACTTAGGGGAGTAGTAAGTATTCTGAGATAACAAATGAGGCATCTCATGAGAACTTCAGTGCACTTACTTGATGGGGCGCACACTATGCTTGGAATTCTGTGCATGCACATGATTTGCACAAATTTAAGCAACAGGGCTTCAGAAAATGCCCTGATTCACTTTCCTGTTTATGGCTGTTTAAAAAAAAATCCACCTGGCTACATGGAAAAGCCAATTCTATTTTAGAAATAGGAAGTTAATGTACATATTCTTTTAACAAACTTGCATTGGATACATCTACTACTACAGATCTGCAGTATGGCCCATATTTATTACTGAAACCACTGGGCTGGTTTCCTTTGTTTCTGTGTGGAGAGTGGGAAAGACAGAGAGGTAAAACAGTTAATGTAATTAAAAGCTGTGGTCCAAGGATGATTGCCAACAATTAGTTTTTAAAAAGACAACATGATCTATAAGAGGTAATTTCATTGTTGGGGCCTTCGGGGCTGACCAGAGGACAGGCTCAAACAAGTAATTATGTTTAAAAGAAATAAGCTATTCAATTTATATTTCTGTCTAGGTCACGTTTTTTAATGACACCCACTGAAGAACGGTAGTGTCTAATTCCTTATTGTTTGCTTTACAGCCTTTTACACACAGAGACACACACACACCGAGCTTACCTGATACACATACAACAAATAAACCACCCAAGCAGATTCTACAAGTATTGCCTGCTACGTGGAACCTTTCTGTCCCCCAAGTTCCAACCCCGCAGAGCAGGCTACAAAAGCGTGTGCCATGACAAAACAAAAACCAACAACAACAAAAAAAACCCCACCACGAAACCACCAGACAAAAAACAGCCCTCCCACAGGCATACAAAGACCAGCTTCGGAGGACGCCCCTGACAGGCCAAGTTCTCCGCAGGCACTTGTGGCAGCCGCCGACCGCTGGCGAGGCAGCTGTCACGGCCCGTCACACACGCACTCGGGAGAGCCGCGAGCCGCGGGGCCGGGCCGGCCGCGGGCGCACCCCGCCCCCCCGCGGGGAGAAGACCAGCCCAAATCCCGCCCTGGAAAACCCGCACAAAGCCGCCGCCGCCACCCAGGAAAAGGACCGACAGGCCCCTGAGGAGCGGCTCCCAGCCACCACCAGGGCTTTCTCCGGCCATTTACGGGAGCGGGGTCGCACGGTCTCGGCAGTGTCCCGGGCCAGGCAGGGGCGCCCGGCTGCTCCCCTCGGGAAAAGCGGGGCAGACCCCGCGGCCCCACCTCCCTCCCGGCC
>NW_012267306.1:2005245-2032907 GCF_000151885.1 Dipodomys ordii
CTCGCCGGGCCTCCTCCCACCGGTGCCGGCCACCGCCTCCCGCCGCGGGCCGCTGGCCCGGGACTCTCCTACCTTCGCCTTGCCGGCCTCCAGCTTCTTCTGCCTCTCCTCGTCCTCCATGGCTTCTGCGGAGTGGGCGGGGAAAGTCGGGGAGGGTCGGGTGGGAAGGAGAGAGCGGTTCAGATAGAGGAGGAGGCAGGCTTTGCGGCGCGGGGCGCAGGGCCCGGCCGGCGATCCTCCCCCTCCCGTGGAACCAGTGCGCGCTCACGGGCTAAGCGTCCCGGTGTGCACGGGCCGCGCCGTCACCGCCGCCATCTTCGTCTCCACGTAAACACACGGCGGGGCGGGAGAGGGGACGTCACTTCGCGCAGCCGCTGCCGCAGGCAGGCCTCGACGCGCCTGGCAGGTGCGCTGGAGGCCCCGCCCCCGGGGAACTAAGCCCCGCCCATGGCCCCGCCTCCTCCGGGACTGGGGCCCGCCCCAGCTAGGATCAGGATCCACCCCTGCCCCCAACACAACTCTCTCTCTCTCTCTCTCTCTTTCTCCCCCCCACCTCTTCCTGGCCTGCCTGCCATTCACCTACCGTCTCAGGGATTCAGGGCACCTAAAGCATTTTTTTTTAATCAAATTACAGAAATCTCAGACGCCTAAGGGTGAAAATGGTGAGCGCTGAAAAGACTAAAGGAAAAGATGCTTGGAGGGAGGAGTCCTTTTCAGCCTAGCTTGCCTCCCGGGAAGAGCTGCTGGCTTTACTTCCCTAGCCCGAAAGCCCCTCCCTAAACCCCCATCTCGGCTGCATCCTTCAAGGCCTACCTACGTGCTGCCACCAGATAGATAGCTTTACTGAACTCTTTGTTCCAGTGCACATGCTCCTGCCACCCCTGGAGCTATGGTGTTCTGAAAGAAGCCTGAACTTGAGAATTTACCACGGAGACAAAGCTGGTCTACATTAGCTTTCTAGCTTTAATGAGCATAAAAACAGTTACTCTTCCTCTCTGGTCTTACCTAGGATTTTCGGAAGGATTGTTAATATGTATGATTGACCCTAGCATGTTAAAACATCTGAGTTAATGACAGTTTTATTTCCCCTCGTGTTTCCTTTGTGTCCCCGGATGATTTTTTAATTGTGTGAGTCTTGGTTCAGTTCATACATCAGGACTCTCAGCTCAGGATTCCCAGCTCCTTGATGGCATGCATCATACCTATCTTGACAATGATGTAGTGATGTAGCACACTGTCCTAAATTTGTAGTAGTAAATTTGTTGGATAGATTTGAGCCAGGTTTATAAATTGAACAATGCTATGCTATCTTATCTTTCTAATCCTCATCTGCTCTCTCAGTCCATCCTTTATCATCCACTCTCAAACCCATTCCTGGGCTGAGCTACACATTTTAATGTCTTACTGTTTCTCCTTGGTTTTAAGCTAGGTTGAACTAAAGGACTGGGAGGTGAAAACTAAAATAGGATTTAGAATAGTTGGATTTAGGGGCTGGGAAGGTGGCTCAGTGGTAGAGTGCTTGTCTTGCATGCATGAGGTCCTGGGTTCAATTCCTCAGCACCACATAAGCAAAAAGAAAAAAGCCGGAAGTGACGCTGTGGCTCAAGTGGTAGAGCGCTAGCCTTGAGCTGAAGAGCTGAGGGACAGCGCCCAGGCCCAGAGTTCAGGCCCCACGACCGGACCCACCCCCCCAAAAAAAGTTGGATTTAAAAAGAAATAGGGACAGACTAAAACCTTGACTATAAGCCAAAATCTAATTCCAATAGCCCCCAATTCAGAAATCATACATTTAAGAATTTTTCTTCTCTCAAGCTCACTATTACATGCAAATTGTACCAACTAGAAACACCCAAGTATAAATTGTCCTGTTATCCCAATTTGAACCGGATACTGAGTGAGATTAGACATCTTATCACAGGAATAAAAGAATTGAGATCAAAAAAAGAAGTGATTTACTCACTTATCAAGGTAAACAGAGTTAGGACTAGTTAAGACTGATTGTCTATGAGGAGGAAACCCAGGATACCAGACAGATTATTCCTGTTCATTAGTGAATACTGCTTTCTCAGTTTATGCTGAACATGTTCAAGAACACCTGCTAAAGCAACAAGGGTATTTCAATGTTTCCCATTTCTAACAGCAACCAATCATAGATGTGCCTTGTTACATATAATAGGTGCTTAATAAATGTTGAAAGTTGTGCACTGACTTCTATTAGAAGGGCAAGCTTGTAGAATTAGTGCTCTTGACTCTTCCTTACAATACTTTCATTCAGGTGATTCATTCTTTCAAATTATTAAAAGAAGATAAGGTTGTAGCAAAGATTTGAAAAACATAAAATAGTGAGACACGGAAATGAATAAGGGTATAATAAATTCAAAGGTCCTTAAGCTAGAGGGAGACTGAAGTGCAGGAGGCAAGGTGACTTAAATAGAACTAACAAGAATAGTAAGAGATGAGGTCAAATAATTGATGGGGATTGAATTCTATGGGATTCTGAAGATCAACACAATAACTGGCTTCAGCTGTAAATAAAACATGTTCTAATTCTATGGTTAAATCATATATTAAGAAGCCTTTTCTTCCCCCCTCCAAAATTACTGTGTGCAACTTTTATGCACAGGCTGGCCTTGAACCATGATCCCCCTTTTTAGCTTCCCAAGTAGTTAGGAATACAGGCTTGAGCCACCACACCAAGTTTCAGGTTTATTTTTAAATTAAAAAAATATTTACCATACTGAGTCAAAATCTCTTAACTATTTCATCAATAGCTCTTTACCAACAATTTCTCTCTGTCTTTCTTTTTTTTCTGTTTTTGAGACAAGAGCTTACTGTGTAAATCAGGCTGGCCTCGTACCTGCTCTATAGCCTAGGCTAGCCTTGAACTCATGGCCTTCTTACTTCAGCTCCCAGGTGCTAGTATCACAAGTGAGCACCACCACACTGGCTTATTACTTTCTTCAAGTTTTTTAGGAATCTATAAACACACTGGTAATTCAGACAAACAATCCAGTAATTAAAGAATGAAAACAAATCAAAACTGATATCAGGAGCAAAATTATTTAGGGAAAACTTGCATCTAGTTGTTTGTTTTGATAAAGCAGATACAATAATTCCTCATTTACTATATTAGTTTCTCATGATTGTGACAAAATACCTAAAGGAGGATTTATTTTGGCTCATGGTGACAGAGGGTTCAGTCCATGCTCAATTGGTCCATTGCAGTGAACCTGAAATGAGACCAAATATTATGATAAGGACCAGGTAGTGAAGAAGAGCAGTTCATAGCATGGCAGCCAGGAAGCAGTAAAGAAAGATAAGAAGTTGCCAGACAAGAGATATATTTCTAGGGCAAGGGCACACTTCCTATGACCCACTTTCCCCAAGTAGGCCTTGCCTCCTAATAGCCTATTGAGCTATGGACTCATCAACACATTAATCCATGGATAAAGTTAGAACCCTCATAATCCAATCACATCTCAATGATTGAATCTACCTGTTGGGGGTAAAGCCTTAAAGACACAAGTCTTTTGTGGCCACGTCATACACAAACCATAACAAAACCATTTTTTTCCATTTTCATGCTTTTGCTTCCCTTTAAAAGACATTGACAGCTACCATTCACATTGAACATTTCTATCACTTTCTATGCAAACTACCCCAAACTATGTCCATGGTCTTCCCTAAAGTGCTTATATTCCAAACATCTGTATTTCAGATAATGACCTACTTCCAGTCTTCTCAGCTCCTCATTTTTTATTTACTCACCTATCATGTTTTATCAGGTACCATGACCTGTTGTGCTTTCTTTCCCACTATCTCTCTACCTCTTCCTATTTTTCTTTTCCATTGCCATCACATAAGAATTCAAGCTGATAAGTCTATTTAATTTCTTCTCATTGCATTCCAGTCCCTAGATGAACTACAGAGTTCAGTAAATCTTCCCACTATGAAATTACTTCCTGCTAGCAATAAAATAAACTTTAACCTCCCAAATGTCATTCAAAGCCTTCCATTATTTTTTCCAATTTTTCCTAACTCAGCTTCTCTGCCTCACCAACTTCTCATGAATAATCAAATTTTACACAATGCCAGAACATACAATGTAATCGTTTTTTCAAGACTAAGATTTAGGGGACATACCCTTAAGTTTATTTTGCAAATGTGACTCAAGTCCTTTGTAATTAGCATCAAACTAAAGGAAAAAGAAAAGTTTAAATACTAAAACTAACTATTGTAATTTTGTACTAATTCAGAGAAGTAAAGTGTTGATAAAGAAAACAGGAGGCAGCATGCTGATATACTGTCCATAGTTTATATAATAAGAAACTGAGGGCTGGGGTGTAGCTCAGTGGCAAAGCGCTTGCCTAGCAAGTGCAACGTCCTGGGTTCGATCCCCAGTACCAAAAAAAAAAAAGAAAAGACAAAAAAAAGTTAAAAAAAAAAAAGAAACTGAAGGCTTGAGAGGTTAAATTACATAATAACTTCTCCTCAGTTTGAAAATAAGGGTCCTAGTCAATTGGACTCCCAGTGATTTTTAAGCCTTACTCCATGTGACTAAGTTATGTCTCCAAACAAAATCAGTAGTAGTGATTGAAAAGAATAAATACATTCTTAAAGAATGTGGTAGATACAATTTAGGACAAATGTTTTAGAGCTTCAAACGCTAAGTATTTTGAAACAACAACTTATGAAACTACGATTTCTTCAAATTGGCCCACAACCTAATTAAGTATAAGAGAAGTTTAAGGTGTTAACTATTATAGCAGGTGTAAATATAAGCCTGATAAAAACCGAAGATACCCCCTTATTGCCCCCAGTCCTATTCCTCCTTCCCTGCAATGGGCCACAACTGGGCTTATGCTCCAAATGGAACGTTTCTGGCCTGCGGCCAGGATGTGTTCTCCTGTGCCTTGTCATCCTATCATCTTGTCAGCCTTTTGCCTGACCTTTTCAACCGTTTCTTTTAACAGGATAACAGCCCTCACCCAGGACACCACCTGGCAACAAGTCAAGGCCATCCTGTTCCTACAGGCAACTGGAGACTTCACTTTCGCTGCCTTGCCTTGCCCAGCGCAGATCTGGGCCCTAAAGACCCCAGGTCCAGTGACTCCTCGATGCCCCCAAGCCAGCAGGAAATAGCCAAAAGAACCGATGACACCTTTTGGCTCCGGTACTTTTTAACATCTCTGCTACCTCCTCCTCAGCTTCCTGTGATTCTAAACTTGGAAAAGTCTTATCCCCCCAGGAGCACCATGTGAAATGCTCTCCCTCATTACTTGACCAGCTTAAGTTTTTGCCATAACATTTGCCACTACCTGGTATCACTTGTTTATTTCTTCCATATTACACCAGAAATTCTTGAAGAACAGCGAAAATAAACATTTACTATTTCAATATTCCATTAAATAGTTCAGTAAATAGTCAATAAATATATATTCAATAAATATTTAATGAAATAACATTGCTTTAATATTCACTAAAACATAAATGATTTTTATAGTGAAACTGTTCCTCATTCTTTGATAGTTCCTAAACCAATTAAAATTATAGCAAAATGATGGGAAATGACCTTTACTTGTTTTTCTCTTCTTCTTTCTTGAGCAGTGTTATTCTATCTTTACATAATACTTCTTTTCAAATTTTATTTGTAATTCAATATATCTTAAATTGTGAAGCAAATGTCTTCCTAATTTCTTTTGTTTTTCTTTTCTTTTTTTTTTTTTGGGGTCCGGTCGTGGGGCCTGAACTCTGGGCCTGGGCGCTGTCCCTCAGCTCTTCAGCTCAAGGCTAGCCCTCTACCACTTGAGTCACAGTGCCATTTCTGGGTTTTTTCTTTTTTGCTTATGTGGTGCTGAGGAATCGAACCCAGGGCCTCAGGCATGCAAGGCAAGCGCTCTACCACTGAGCCAACTTCCCAGCCATCTTCCTAATTTCCAAATGAATGTTTTTATTGATTTATTTCAAAGTAAACTTACATTTATCTTGAAATGAGATTGTGTCACTTCAAATAGTCATATATAAATAAAATAACCAGCTTTCTTATTAGCAAGAATGAAAGATTTCATTACATTTTAGCATAAAGTTCAAAATTGCACAACTGGTCTTTTGACTACTCAAAAATCATTTAGAAAAAGACATACTATTTTAATCTTATTAGAAAACATATTTATTAGCTTTTTGGCATGTAAGTGGCTTAAAACAAAAGATTTTTGTTCTTTCTTACAATTCTGTGGGTTCAGCTGGGAAGGTCTTCAGGTCTGCCCAGCTTGTGGAAATGTGCTGGAGCTAGACTCACAATCTACCAGTAGTTTCATACACATCTGACAGTTATTAGATGAGATTAGAAGCCTACGATGGCATGGTTCCTCTCTAATCCATTTGAGTTTCAAAAGAGCCTAGTTTATATTTCTTCTTATGGTAGACAGGATTCAAAAAGTTGTATAAAACAAAAAGAAAAGGACAAGCCCCAGTATATAATTACTTTTAAAAGCTTTGTGCTGCATTTGCAATGGCTTAATCAAATGGCCTAGCCAAGCCTCTCAAAAATCACTGAGACTAGAGACTTTATAATGTCATTACTCATTTATTCAATAAATTAAATATCAAGGTACAACATGGGGAGATAACTGGGAAAGGTCCCACCCTTTCTATAACCCAGGATACTAAGTGATTGTGGTGAAGATCAACAATTGTCAAGGATAGAGTATCACCTGTCAGGATGCCTTCCACTCACCAGGATTCAATGGTCTTGGACAGCACATTAACTTTCTCTAAGCTATGATTCCTTGAAAATTTCATTTTGTAAAGATATGGAACATAGATGAGTTGTAGGTGGCAGGTTGTTCTGGCAGGGCTGATTTTATACTCTACTCTGGATCAAACTGAATGAAAGGCATGAAGAATTAATTTTATGTGTGCATAGCACAGGATGTGATCTGTGGGTTTTATTTATCTTATTTCATTCAATCCTCACAATATTGTAAAAGGTATCTTATTAGCAATCAAATGTTATAGCTAAAGGAATGGAGACTAAAGGAGTTGACATAATTTTTCCATTGTCACATGAATAATAAATGACAGTCAGGATTCAAACTAAAATCTGAGTCACTGTAGCACTTGACTATAAGTGCTCTAGATAAAATTATTAATAGGTGAGGAACAATGAAAAATTCTGAAACTTAAAACTATCCATCATATTCCATCAAGTAGATGTTCACTTTGAGCCAGACCACTCCCTGGCAGAATAGCCCCACCAAGAAAATAGATGTCTTCCAAAGAAGTGGAGGATGTAGCCAGGCGCTGATGGCTCGTGCCTGTAATACTAGTTACTTAGGAGGCTGAGTTCTGAGGATCATGGTTCAAAGCCAGCCCGGGAAGGAAAGTCTGTGAGACTCTTATCTCCAATAAACCACTAGAAAAACGGAAGTGGTGCTGTGGCTCAAGCGGTAGAGCGCTCGCTTTGAGCTGAAGAGCGCAGGGACAGTGCCCAGGCCCAGAGTTCAAGCCCCATGACCGACAGAGAAAAAAAAAAAAGAAGTGGAGGATCTGAGAAAGAGAGTAAAATTTTGAACACAAGAGGTCTATAGTTGAAAAGGACAGATCTAAAATATTCATTGAGGATGTTTAAGGTCAGGGAAGAGATCATGTGTGCAGGGAAAACTCCTCAGAAGGACAGCACAGCAACAAACGCTATTATTTTTCACTAGACTTGTGTTAGCCAGTGTTTAAGATATCACAGTGAATTTCAAAAGCTGCAAATTGGTTTCCTTATAATGAGCTCAATCTTCTCTGTTCACTATATCTCTCTCTTGCCTGATTATTTTACTTGGATTTTTCCCATCCAATTACTATCTACTCTTCTGGGAAAGGAAGAAGAATTGAGCCTACGCATTTCCAGGGCCCACTGTGTTGTTTTGCTAGCATTGTTATATTAAAGAACCGCAGATTGAGTTGTTGTGTAACAGAAATTTATTGTCTCACTAGAGTGGAGGACAGAAGTCAGATCCAAGTGTTATTGTTATAGGCTTTTCTGAGAGCTGTGTGAGAGAATTTGCTTCAGAGCTCCTGATGATTTTCTGGTTGTCTTTGGCATTCTTTGGCTGTCATACATGGATGTATCATTGCCATCTTTGCCATACATGACATTCTCTTTTTCTCAGTTATCATAATCTGTCCTCTATTCATGTTTGTCACTGTCCAAATTTCACCTTTTTAGCAACACTCAGCCAAGCCATCTCCATTCGTTCCTCTCTACTCATTCCCTCTCAGATCTGCTCTATCTAATTGGGTTTCATCTCTATCATGCTATACAATCTTCTCTACCTAAAAGTCTCTGATGAGCTCCAGATGGCAAAGCTATGGCTAATACTTAGACTTCATCTTCATAGATCTATCAGCAGCACTGGGTAAATATGGTGACTTGCTCTTCCTTGTGAAACTTTTTTCTCCTTTCAGTACATACTACACTTAGTTTTTCTTTTTCTAGCTGATCCTTCTCTTTTTTAATTTTAATTTTATTGTCAAGGTAATGTACAGAGGGTTTACAGTTATATACGTAAAGTAATGAGTACATTTCTTGTCGAACATTGTTAACCTCACCCTTGTTTTTCTCCCACTTTCCTCCCCCCCCCAATTCCCTCCCCAGGTTGTAAAGTTCATTTCCAACATATTGTCTTGTAAGTATCACTATCTCTTGTGTCTCTATTAAAGTATCATAGTTTTTATTATCTAGTTATAATTTTGGAGTGATATTATCCATTCATGTAGCATTAAATATCACTGATATACTGGTGTATATTTGTAACTCATCTGGGACACTTCCTGGACTATCCATTTGTTGTACTTTCATTTTGAGGTCTACACTTAAGAGTTCTCTGTGGTCAGAAGGTTAATGTCCTGAATATAATCATGGTCTACTACCCTGCTTCTTTGGATCTTTACTCAAAATTCTCATCTAAGTAGGTCTTTCTTATCCAAATTTCTACCCTGTTACTATATTCTCCTTTTGTGCTTGAGGGTGCTCATTTCTATTATACTATATATTATACTTATTTCTTATTATTTTTCATCCACACTAGAATACAAGCTCCTCAAAAGCATAATTTGTGCTTTGTACCATTTTTCTAAGAAATGCAAATGCAAAATTTTTTAAAGTTCATTTAAAATCAAGAAATAGTATTCCAGAAATGACATGAAGACATATGACATTAATAAAAGGAACTAAAGATGGTTAGAAGACAGTGATTACCTCTGAACAATGGTATTAGGGCTGACCTTTTAATGACCATGTATATGACTGTTTTTACAATAAAATCCAATAATTCATACCAAACCACAGTATAGGCTGGACTTTCAGATATTTTGTGAATATGACTGAAAAATAATTGAGGCTAGTTTGGCAGAATACATACAAAGAGAAAGAGAAACTACTATTTTGAGAAAATGGACAGGTTTGCACCATGTTGTCATGATGGTCTGCCATTCTAGTATCATAACATGCCAATCTAATTTTCAAGGTAAAGCACCTGTTGGCTTAACTGGAGTTACACAGGTGCTGAAATCTGAATTGAAGTTTGTTTACCTGAATAGAAATGACCTTCCTGGAAGAATTAATCCTCTTGGGCTTTTGTTCTAATCTTATTGTAGAGACAGATTTTCTCTAATACTCAGTGGAGACATTTTAGTTCTGACACAGAAATAGCAAAATAATAATAATAATAATAATAATAATAATAATGACAGTTAAGTGTATGGCCAGAACCTTCGTGTATTCCACTCTTAAGGTAACCCAAGGGAAAACAATATTGGGTTTTATTTTTTAAAGCTATTTGGATAGAATATCTCTTAAGAATTAAGAAGGTACAGAAATGGAAAGACAAAGGATGAACAAATGCAACAATGGTACTCACTGGACACTGTTGAAAATGAACTGCACAACTTGTGGGTAGGAATGAGAGGGAAACACTGGGAGAGAGTGAGGGAAGGGGTGACATTGTCCAAAAAGAAATGTACTCATTACCTGACTTATAAACTGTAACCGCTATGTACATCACCTTTATAATAACAACAAAATTTTAAAAAAGAATTAATTTCTTTGAAATCTTATTTTTTTCACAAAATTGTTTAATGTAAACAGGAAATGTAGCACCTTCATAAAGAATAAAATATGGTGATATGACAAGTACTGGTAAACCTGCCTCCTAATTTAAGAACAGGAGTGCTGCTAATGCTCCTGTCATTTCCCAAGTGCTCTTTTTCATACTCTGTCCTCAGAACAAAATAGCATTCTCTATAACTAACTTCAGTATTCCTTGCTATGAGTCAAATTAATTTCTTCTGTCTTTAGTCTCTGGATATGAGTATTTAGTTGCTTTCACTCACAAATAAGTGAATATAGGTATGGTATTTAAAGTTGAGAGATCTAGTTTCAAGTCCAGCTCTAACCTATAAATACGTTATTTAACTCTTTTGATGTATAAGTTTCTCGTTTACAAAAGATAATAATTTTGATTTCCAGCTTATTGGAAGACTTAAGTGAACTGCATTTATAAATCATTCATTAATTTTTTTTTTTGTGTGTGTGTGTGTGCATGCGCGTGTGCACAGGTGCTTGTTAGTATTGGGTCTTGAGTCTTGAACTCAGGACCTTGTGTTTTTTCTCTCATGGCTGACACTGTACCACTTGAGTGATACCTTCAATCTAGCTTTTTCTTTTTTACTGGTAATGAGAAATTGAGCTTTTGGACTTTTCTATCTTGGTTGGCTTCAAGAAAATGATCCTCAGAACTCAGCCTTCTGAATAGTTAAGATTATAGGCATGAATCTAATCATCTTCGTGGATAATTTACTTGGGGAATCAAGGTTTTGGTGTGGGGTTTTTTTTGGTGTTGAGGATTGAACCTGTGAATGATTTTTTTTATTGTGAAAATACTGTCAGAGGGGTTACAATTACATGGGCAAGATAATGAGTACATTTCTTATCAAACATTGTAGCCTCCTCCTTTGTTTCCCCTTCCCATCCCTTCCCATCCTCCTCCCCCCACTCCCCACCCCCCACCCTATGAATGATTTTTGATTGATTGTTCAGCTGTTGGTTGCCAGGGGAGTTAAAATCTATTCATTCATAAATTCAATCATTTTTAAAGACTGATGAAGAAAATCAATAGAAATGGCACATGAGTGGCTGGCATGGTGACACATGCCTATAATATCAGGATTTAGGGGGCTGAGGTAGAAGAATTGTGAGTTGGAGCCTAATCTTAGCTACATAATGAGTTCTAGGACAGCCTAGGCTCATAGTGAGATCTTGTCTTCAAAGAGAAAACAGAAGAAGAAAAGAAGGAGGAGGAGGAAGAGCAGGAAAATGAGGAGAAAGAGGAAGAAAAAAGTTGTACACAAGAAATGACTATGGAATATTCAAATCTATATTGAGATGAGATTATGCACATAGAAAGAGATAATGTCTTGGGAAATATTTCCTTTTGGTATATTAGTTTTCTGCTTTAACTAATAACAGAACCAGCAATGATAATAAAGCAGTTCAGAATGTTGACAGTCTATCACCATGGTAGCAGATTCTAGGGAACATTCAAGATGTATTATTCCAGAAATCCAAAGGCTGACTCCAACATTTGAAAAAAGAGACTTATTTATCTGAAGAGTTGTAAAAGTCAATGCTCTATACTCTTTTTTGTTGTTGGTGGTGGTCATGGAGCCTGAACGTTGTCCCTCAGATCTTCAGCTCAAGGCTAGCGCTCTACCATTTGAGCCATAGAACCACTTCGGTTTTTTTACTTACGTTGTGCTGAGGAATCAAACCCAGGGCCTCATGCATGCAAGGCAAGCACTCTACCACTGAGCCACCTTCCCAGCCCCAATACTCTATACTCTTGAATACTATGTAACATTAACTTCTTGAGAGAGAAAATCTTAGTGTGTAAAATTCTAAAACAGTTAAAGATGGATACTTTAACTACAAACATGGAATCAGTATTGAAAAAACGTAAGATTGAGAATTGACCATTTAAACTTAAAACTATTCTTTTGGTGGCAAATATGATGTTGATGCTAGAAATGATAATAATGATGATGACTGAGATCACACTATTGTGAGTCAATCAGGACAAAATATTATAACAGATAAATGTAAGTGCTCAATCATTTTTAGTGTATTTCTTGCCCATTCTTCTTAGAGATGTTACCTAATTTTCATGTGATATGCAGCCTATATTATAGTCATGCTTTGTGACTCACACGTTGTTGTAAAACATGCCATAGAGTCACATCATTAGATTAGGCTTAAAGAATTCTGAAAAAAAAGTTGTTTTTTTTTTCCAATCACCTTTACCTCTTATATCATTGACTGGACTATAATTACAGCATGCAAAACATTTGGATGAAATAGGAAGAATACATTAAAATGGTGGTTTATCCAAAGTATCAAACACTAGTTTATTGCAGTGGTACTCACTAGAAACTGTTGAAAATTATCCATGCAACTTGTGGGCAGGGACAGCAGGGAAAAACAGGGAGAGAGCTAAGGAAGCGGTAGCATTGTCAGAAAAGAAATGTACTCATTGACTGACAAAATTGTAACTCTTCTTTAATCGCCTTTATAATAACAATAAACAACCTCTGATTCATTGTTGTTTGATATTTTTAAAACAATTTCAATATGATAGTTTACTATGTGCACTTTTGTCTTTAAAATTATTTGTTAGCCAGTATTTTTTTGGTGGTAGTGGTACTGGGATTTGAAACCTGGTATCACACTTGCTCAGCTTTCTTGATTGAGTAGCACTCTACCACATGAGCTATGCACACCTCTAGTGCAGCTTCTTGCTGGCTATTTTGGAGACAAAGTCTGCCCAAACTGGCCTCAATCTATCTGGATATCAGCCTCCTGAGCAGCAAGGATTATAGGCACAAGACACGGGTGCTCAGTTGCTTAAAAACTTTTATTCCAGGGGATGCTAGTAAGATAGCTAGTCAATTCCAGTAATGTGGTAAGAAAATTATATAATGGTATTGGCTTTCAGCTGAGCATGAATTTTGAGTGACAAAATAAATTTTGGATGAGGAAAAAGATAGTTGAAAATTCTCTCGGTATGTTTTGTTAAATTTTAATTAATATTGTTGCTAGGAATGCTAAAACAGGTTACTCTGATCTAACTTCATTAATTTTTTCATGAAAGTGCATTTTATCTGAGATATAATAGTGCACACCTGTAATTCAAGCCTAGGGAGGCACAAGGATTATGAGTTTGAGGGCATCCTGGGATACATAGCAAGACTGTGTCTCAAAAATATTTTATCTGTTCATATAAAATATTTAGAAGTGATAGTCTAAGTATTTGCTAATTCATACTTTAATTTTCCTTTTAATGGGATAATCACTTGGTACTCTTAAAAGTCTTACTTCTTAGGACCTCCTGGGGCTTGAACTTGGGACCTGGGTACTGTCCCTGACTTGTTTTTGCTCAAGAGTAGCATTCTATCACTTCAACCACAGCCCCACTTCTGGCTTTGTGGTGTTTAATTAGAGGTAAGAGTCTTACTAACTTTCTTACCTACTCTGGCTTTGAACCACAATCAGAGCCTCCTGGATAGCTAGGATTACAGGCATGATCCACTAGTGCCACGCCTTCCAATTTGTTTTGAAAGCCTTCATTTTCCTTAACAATCTTATCTTTGACAAAATGTACTTAGGGACTTCTGTACTGTAACAGTTTGATATGGTTTTTTTTTTTTGTGGGGAGCGGAAGAGAGAATTTTAACTCAGGACCCCATGCTTGTTCAGCTGGTCTCTATCATTTGAGGTACAGTTCCAGCTGGGCCTTTCTTTATTTTTTTAAAATTTATTGTTAAGTAGTTGTAAAAAGAGGTTTCAATTTTCTACATCAGGTTATGAGTACAATGCATGTCCCATTAATTCTCCCTCCCATCTCTACCCACAAATTATGTAGCTCAATTTTCCAGCTGGGCCTTTTGCTGGTTATTTTGGAAATGAATTCCAGGAATTTTCTGCCAGACTTGCCTTGAACGAGGGTCTTCTAGATGTGAGCCTCTCAGGTGGCTAGGATTTCAAGCGTGAGCCACTAGCAGCCAGCTCATGGAAGGTGGTAGAAACTTTAGGAGGTAAGATTAATTATGGGAAGTAGGATTGGAGTGTGTTCTTGAAGGGTCCATTAGGTCATTGAGGACTATGAATCCTTCCTCTGTTTGCTTTCTGGTCACCATGAGGTTGGCTTTCTCCACCATGCACTCCTGCCATCATGTGCTGCCTTGTCTTGGGCTGAAAAATCTACCAGGCCAAGTAACCATAGGCTGAGGCCTCTGAAACTGTAAGCCAAAATAACCCTTTTGAAAAACAAAACAAAACAAATGTTGATTTCTCTGAAGCATTTTGTCACAACAACTGACAGATGATCAGCACACATACAGCTGTAAAAATTTATATATATATATATTTTCACTACTATGGTTGAACGTAGGACCTCATGTCTACTAGGCAAGTGCTCTAGCCCTTTAGCCATACACTCAGCCATTTTATTTTGCATTTTGTTTTCAGAGAGGGTCTTGTTAATCTTCCCTCCTGGTCTTGAACCTGAGGCCCTCTTGCCTTTACTTCCCCAGTCATTCGAATAGCAGGCGTATGTGCGCATACCCAACTATAAAGTCTTTTCCAATTTATTAATTAACATAGTATTTGATTGCTTGTTCATAATTTTTATAGCTCTATTAAGCACATCTTCAAATGTGTTTCACCGAAAATAATTTGTGATGTATACCCAGTACTCTATACATCAATTAGAGAGCTAATTTAGAGTCTCAGTCTCATAACTGCCTGTTCTAACAGGTAAGAGTCAGAATCCTGTTTTTATATTCTTATTCTTCTATATCAAAATTTCATAGATCCAATATAACATTTATTATTATTACTGATATTGACAGTAAGTATTTATTACTTTAAAGAATAGCATTATCAATAGAAACAGAAAAATTTAGCAGTTTTCATGATTTTGAAAAGAATAATGAAAGGAGTTACATTGATTATGATGCATTGTATTTGTAAACTGACAAGTTGAATTGAAACCCCTTTGTACAGATACTCACATATAATAAAAAACAGAAATAACTAAAAATTTTATTTGTAAATTGAAGAAGAAAAAAATATACTTAAAATCATTTTCTTGTGATATGATGATGGACTTCTTGCATGTTAATGAACTTAAATGTCTGTTATTTTCTGTCAACTTGCTATCTTTACTTAATATTTTCTATCTTGGAAATGTTAAATTTTCTGACATTATTTTTTGCTGTTCCTAGGGTTTGAACTCAGGCCCTGGACACTGTCCTTGAGCATCTTTGTGCCCAGGTGAGTCACAATGCTACTTCCGGCTTTTTCTGAGTAGTTTGTTGCAAAGTCTGACTTCAAGCCACGATCTTCAGAGCTCAACCTCCTGAATAGCTAGGATTACAAGTGTGAGCCACAGGCACCTGGCCTTTTTTTTTTTTTGTCGGTCATGGGGCTTAAACTCTGGGCCTGAGCATTGTCCCTCAAGTCTTCAGCTCAAGGCTAGCGCTCTACCACTTCAGCCACAGCGCCACTTCTGGTTATCTGGTTGAGATAAGAGTTTCACAGACTTTCCTGCCCAGGCTGTCTTTGAACTGCGATACTTAGGATCTCAGCCTCCTGAGTACCTAGGATTGCAGCCATGAGCCACCAACACCCGGCCTGGCCTGATATTTTTTAAAGTATAAAGAGAACACTTTTATTTCTTTTGAACATTAGTATCAAGTGTCCCCTCTCATACATTACTGTGGGAATTGAAAATTGGTTTTACCTCTGTGGAGGGCAATTTATTCTATTTACCAAATTAAAAATGTTCACACTATTCCATTTCAATTCTTCAGTATTTGTTCTATAGATAATCTTCTACATGTAAATGATAAAATTGTAGCAGTAGAAGACAGGAAAAATCTAAATGCTCATTTTTAAAAGAGTATCTAAGCCAATGCTAATGGCTCATGCTCACAATCTTAGGAATATGAGATCTAATAGCCATGGTTTGAAGCCAGCACAGGTAGGAAAGTCTGTGCAACTCTTGTCTCCAATTAACCACTCAAAATTTTAAAGCAGGGTTGTGGTTCAAGTGATAGCCTTGAGCAAAGAAGCTAAGAGACAGTGATCATGCCCTGAGTTCAAGCCCTAGTACCCCTATATCAGAAAGGAAAGAAGGAAGGACAGAAAGGGAAGGAAGGAAGGAAGGAAGGAAGGAAGGAAGGAAAGAAGGAAGGAAGGAAAGAAGGAAGGAAGGAAGGAAGGAAATGTTTAGATGATCTACTCATACAATAGTTCACTATGCAGACACTAGCCTTAATGATGATTTATATATGTACTGATTTAGGACAATCAAGAGTAAGAAATGAGAGAGAAGGGTGCAGATGGAAAGAGAGGAGGGAAAAACATGTATGAGTATGTTATAGATACTTGGATTGTCATGAGTGGACTCTCCAAGACAGTAGGTACTGTATTTATCTCCAAATAGGGAGTATGGGTAACTGAAGAAAGTTAAAGCATTTCCAATATTTCTGTACATATGTTTGTATCTTTGTACCATGTAAGTTTGTTCATAATTTTTATTTGTTTTTCTTTAACTTGTGTCCAAAGAGGTTTCTATTCAATATCTCAGTTTATGAATACAATGCATCTTGATCAACACCACTTTTTCATAAAAAGTTTTAAAAAGTAAAAATAAGTATAGCCTTATAACCTAGAATAAATAAAATAGTACTTTATATTTCCTCTTATTTTCTCCACCACTTGAAGAGGATTAATGTTCTTTTGTTATTTGACAAAAGACTAGACATTCCTACCATTATAACTAGCCTGAAATCCATAGCCATATAATCAGTGAAGACTTATATCTCTCAACTTTAAAATTTTAACTGAGCTACTTTGCAAATATGCCAATATAGTTGGGGCTCTCCAATTTAAAGAGAAGTAGGGATTCAATGGTCACAAACAATCTCTATGTAGGGCTGGAATTGTTTGAGTTAAAAACTCAACTTCTGAACTGCTCCTCTGTACTTTATACACTATTTCAGAGCAATAGCATAGTAAAATACTGTAATTACTCACTGAAGATGGTTGAATTTGTAACATATAAAATGTATAATATTATAAAATGTGCACCATATTTGTAAAAGTTATTTAGCTATCAACAGCAATAGGTTTGAAAGCTTATTTAACATTTTGAAAGTGTTTTTAAAATTTTAAATGCTAAAGTAATATATCTATCAGAAATGTTAATCCTTTAAAACAGAAAAAAGAATTAATGCTATCTTGCATTAACTGTATCTCAACTGTCTCAAATTCCATATTTTGTGGCTATTTCATTGAATTGCAATGCAAGTCAAGTAACTTCTTAAACAAAATCTTAAATCTAAGATTTAAAGGAAAATTAGTTTTTTTGTATACATTCTCACAAAATAAGCATGAATATACACGGACCAGATTAGCACCAGTTCACTGATGTTTTCCCTTTGCCATCCACAGGAGTTCATGTCAACTTATCTTCTAAAGATGTTTATATGATGGTACATTCATATAAAAGAGC
Organism: Dipodomys ordii; assembly: GCF_000151885.1. Classification (NCBI taxonomy): domain Eukaryota; kingdom Metazoa; phylum Chordata; class Mammalia; order Rodentia; family Heteromyidae; genus Dipodomys; species Dipodomys ordii. The sequence continues at coordinate 2,022,870 of NW_012267306.1, forward strand.
TAGCACTTAATCCCCCAGAATGTTGTAATAATACATACCCTCAGAAGAAGGATGTCTTTGTTTCCTGGATCTTGGAGTTGTACAACATATGGTCTGACAGATTTTAAGCTCCAAGTATCTATTTTTAGGCATGATGGCTCTTTACCCTTATCTTTTAATAAAAGAAAGTATTTGTTAAGCTGACACTTGCTTTGACAATAGTTAGAAAGCAACTGGCTTTGTCAGTTTAGAAAGTTCAGTGAGATGAATAATTCAGACTGTAGGAGTAAAATATCTAGAGAAGAAATTTAAGTAGGGATTTAGATAATGCAGGCACTTAACTAAATGATCTTAGGATACCTGATTCACAATGGTTAATTTAAATATGTACTAAAAATACATGCAGATCACAAATCATGATTGTGACATTCTTAAAAGCTATACGGAACACATTCTTCCTGCATAATAGAAAAAATGTATTATGTGCTTTGAAACACTTGACTCCTTTTTTCTAAATTGTCTTCTGCTAACATTCACAGACTATCACTATTGCCATGTCAAAATAGAGAACAGAAGCTTAGGGTTCTATCTATTGTCCAAAAAACCTGAACATATCAGAATATTCTTTTTATTTTGAGATCAAAGTCAAGAATTGAAGTCAGGATGTCTCTACCACTTGACCCATGCCCACAGTCCTTTAATTTTAATATATTTTTCAGGTAGGATTTTATGCTTTGGAGTATGATTCTCTTGCTTTTGCATCCTGAGTATCTTGGATGACAAGTGTGTACCACCATGCTCAGCCATCCAGTATTTACCTTTTTTGTGTGTGCTGGTACTGGGCTTGAACTCGGCCTGGGCATTGTCCTTTAGCTTTTTTACTCAAGACTACTGCTCTACCACTTGAGCCACAGCTCCACTTCTGACTTTTTCCTGGTTAACTGAAGACTAGAATCTCATAGACTTTGCTGCTGAGGCTGGTTTTGAACTGTGAGATCTCAGCCTGCGGAGTAGCTAGGATTATAGCTATGAGCCATCTGTTCCTGGCAGTAGTTATCTATTTATCTTTAAGTTAGACAAATATTTGAAATTTAAAAACAGTTTTTCAATAATTTTCTAGCCATTATAAGGCTTGCTTCTTTATATTACCATAATAACTAAGTACAGGGATGCTGTGTTTTGAAACTCATCTTGGCACTGGGGGAAATCATATACAACAGTTTCTGCTGAGCCAAAGAAGAGAATAACTCCCTGGATTTCATTAATAGTTGGAAAGTTATCAATTTTATGAACAGAAATGCCATTAAAATATCCTTTGTATTTTTCTTTTGAAAGACCTCTGGCATTGGAAAAATGAATTTCTTAGTTAGCTAAGCTGTTACCCAGTATGGTTTTATGTACATTAATATAGTCTTCAATCTATGGTTGGGTTGAATTCCAAAATGTTAGTTGCTACTTATTAGGGTAGAATTTCCATTTAAACCAATGTTATAGACAGTGTAAAGGTTCTGAGAAGAGGAAACTGAAATAGTATTAAAAAATGGAAAAAACCAACCAATGCAAAACAAGAATCAAAACAGAAAACACCAAATGTGTTTACAATAATGCTTCTCTTATTGTATGCTGGTTTCTGAAGAATAACTTTCATGAGAAAATAAAGAGAATTTATATTTCATAGGAAGTTCAAAGCATTTACTAAGATTTCTATAGTTGTTCTTTATTTCTCTGTGAAAATTCAACTTTTAAAAATATATAGTCTTGCTGGGCACCACTGGCTTATATGTGTAAACCCAGGTACTTGAGCAAGGCTAAGATTGAGAGGATCTCAGTTCAAGGCCATCTAGGGAAGAAATATTCTAGAGATCTTTCTCAGTGAGAATCTGGATGCAGTGGCCCATGTCACTACATGGGAAGCCTAACATAGGCAGATCACCCCAAGTATGTGGGTGGTTAGAAAGGGAGACCCTATACAAGATCAATCAGAAAATATCAGGGCTAACGACATAGCCAGTAAGGCCCAAAAATGTAGTCTTCCTTTATGTTGATTTAAATATACCATCAATACTGTGTCTTATGCTAAATTAAAGCATGAATACGATCATGAGACAGGTTTGTGACACAAAGATACAAGACATGACAAAGGAGCTGTTAAGTTAGATTAATTCCCCACTCATGCCCATCACTAAGTGACACTGTTTATGCAGGACGATGTTGTTAAAATGGTTTGAACAAGGAGGGGAGACAGAAGAGGAAGGCCATTAAGGTAAAAGCTTGCTGTCCCTCTACCAGCAGCCAATTCCACTTTTGTTTCTCAGGTTTCTTTGGAGTAGAGCCTTAATCATAATGAAGAACAACAACCTGTAATTACTGGAATCAGGAGTGCAGGCCACAGTGGGATTAAGCCTTGAGTGCAGAGCTGATAGCTTAAGAATCTTTGAATTCTTCTTGGGAGAAATAAATAAAATTGGCCGCAGAACCCAGAGTTGAGACGTAACCAAACAGAAGGTTAAAATTAAGCAACTACTCTTTCGAAGGTGTAATATTTTTAAAAGTCAGCTATCCATTAGAATCATTTGGTGGGTATTAAGAAAAAAGAGAGAAAGAGAGGGAGACTGAGACCAATGTGCTTTGGGCATCATGTCACAATTAAATCAGAATCCCTGGGGGTGGGTATCTGGTTTTCAGTGTGTTTAAAAAGCTCCCTTGTGAAGCTACTGTGCTTCTGGGACTGAGATCTTCAGGGCCTGAGGTGCACACAGGTGAAAAAGTCAAGTATCACAGGTAAAAGTTAAGATGAAGCTGTGCAGGCTTCTGTGGGATATAGGTACTTTATGTTTGCGTGGCTTGGCCAGTGTCAGAGTGGGATCTGGATAGTTCAGTGAGGCTGGAGGGCAGTAACATAAAGTTGCTGGTTTTCCATTTTGTGTGAGGCAGCCCTACATTGTCTCTTTTGTGGTTATTTGACAGATTAATGACACCTACTTCCCTCTCCCAACACCTAGTAAGGGTAGCCCCTATTTCAGAGAACAAGTTGGGCATGGTGGTACATGCCTGCAACCCCAGCTGTGTAGGAGTCATAGTTCTGAGGAGTGCAGCCCAAAGCCGGCACAGGCAAAACTATGAGGCCCTGTCTGAAAAATAAGTAAAGAGGAGAAAGGGCATGGATGAAGTGGTAGAATGCTTGCCTAGCAAGCACAAATTGTAGTACCACACACTCTAAATGAATTAATATAGGTAAGTTAATGAGAATAATGTTATATGAATGTTCTCAAATATTTGTAGTATTTTTCTCTTCTATATTCTGCCTCTTAAAATTCTCAGTCTTTGGATACCTTTAATACAATAGTAGAAAGATAAGTTTGTGGTTACATGTCAATAGTGCATCAGTTTAATGCAGATATTGACAGATTATGGCTTATTTTCACATTTTTGAAGGACTATTACAATTGTTTAAAAAAGGAAAAAAAAAGATATGCAACACAGGCCTTTGAGCTTGAAATATATACCACCTGGCCCTTTGTAGAAAAAAACCACCCACTTTAGCCTAATATTTTCCCTTTCAAATATAGTTGCAATTTAAAACCACCATTTTAATAAAAATCAAGGAATAAATCTTCAAGCTGTAATTTCAAAACACATTGGAAATGAGAAAGCAGATGCTTTTAGACAAAGAATGTTTGATTCCATCTTGTAAATATTTGCTTCCTTTCTCTCTTCTTAGATAGATTTTCTTAGCAACCATTAAGAATTATTTCATGGCAATTGAGATTTAAGTCAAGCAAACAATCCCAGTGGTATTTATATTGTGTGGCTGAATGAGATTTAGGTTTCGTTTGGAAATGGTGTCCTGAGGTTGGAATCCAAAGCTCTGAGCTTGCTAGATACTCTACTGTTGAGCCACATCACTAGTGCTTTTTAATTTCATCACAATGATTATCATGATCACCATCATCATCATCATCATCATCACCATTACCACCACTATCATCATACTTGGTTGGCTTGCCTTCTCAGCTGGCACTCTGTTACTTGAATCATGCCCCCATACTGGTTACTTTGGATATGGAGTCTTGCAGAGTTTTCTGCTCAACTTGGCCTTGAACTGTTCTCCTGATCTCAGCCTCTGGAGTAGCTAGGATTTCAGGCATAAACCACCAGTGCCTGGTTAGCTTTCATTATTATTAAAATAGGTTTTATAGGTTAGGTATGGGCCAGCCTGGTTTGCAATATTCCTGTTTACACTTCCTTCATAGTTGGGATGCTAAGACCATTCTACAATGAAAAGCTTTTTGTGTTGAGCAAGGGTCTTAAGAACTTTTTTACTGGGCTGGTCTCAAACTGAGGTCCTTCTAATCTCAGCCTCCAGAATAGTTACCATTACAGGCATGAACAACCTCCTCTTCTTCCTTCCCCCCGCTCCCTCCCCACTGCTGATACTCCAAATAGGGTGGTCAGTTGAGAGTCTGTGAACTTCTGAGGGGAGAGTGAGTTGGGCAGGCACATTAGGCATTGTAGAATCATCTTCCACTATATGAGTAGAGGGAATTCACAGTGTAGTATACACTGTGAATTCAGAGCCTGGCTCTGAAATGTTTAAGTCCAGTTTGGGGAAGGAAAATCTTGAGTTTTTTCTTTTCTTTGGCTTAGTTTTTCCTTTCATTTCCTTTCCTTCTCTTTCCTTCCCTCCTTCCCTCCTTCCTTTCTCTTTCTTTCTTTCTTTCTTTTTTCTTTCTTTCTTCCTTTCCTTCTTTTTTTGAATTTGCTCTAATTACTATTTTATTTTCCTTTTCAATACTTTTAAAGATTCCACATATTATACAAAAATTCTGATAACATGTTTATTTCTCTGGAAACAACCATGTAATCATTAAAAAAGACATGTACATATATGAGATAGAAGTTTCCATAGCCTATAAAAGTCTCTTTGGGGGAATAAATGCAATGTGCTGATCATTCAATTGTAACTTTAAAACAAATGGCTTCCTTTCCAAACATGAAACTCTATACATTGAACTATCATCTGTGTAGGGAAAGCACTCCTACCCAGTGCAGTCCCCTCAGTTACTGCAGGCAAATCTGGTCCTCTAGAGAGACCCTCCACCCTTCAGCAACTCCTCAAATTACTCCTTATTCATAAGCAGGAGCAAGAGGACAGTCTTCCTAAGATGACTGAAGGAGACAAACATTTGTGGCGTGTTTACTATGAGTGCTTTTGTAGTGTGGACGAGCAGTGAGACCACTCAGTCTGCAGTGAAAATGTAAAAGATTTTATTGAGTGAAAAGTGCTGACACACCAGGACTGTACCTGGAGTTGGGAATCCCAGGAAATGCCCAAGTGCCAGCCCACATTGGCTTTTAAGCAGTTTTGGCTAGGGTGGTGAAGGGGGAGGTTGGATGTTGGTTTTAGCCAATGATTGTTATGTGAAATTCCCACCTTAGGTTTAAATTTCTGCCAAGGTTTTGCTGGTGGAAGACAGGGGAATAGAACAAAGGATTCAGTTGGGTTAGGGCTTGCATTGTTCAGAAAACAGTAGAAGCATAGTTACAGAGTTACAGTTACTAGCTAAAATAGATAGTTTGCAGGGAAGTCTTATCCACAGAAAGCACAGTTACATTTATATCTTAAAACCATTCATCATTCATTTTATACAATCCAAGCCAAATATTATATTCCATCCTTACTTCCTCCACCATATCACTTTTTGGTGCATTTCACACCCTCGTCTTACTAATTCCAAGAAAATATGCCTCCAATTCTTCCACTGCTCCCTTCATTACAAAAAAGGAGGGAACCACTTCTTCCTCATATTTCATGTCTGGAACAATCAAATATTACACCAAAAGACATGTAATAAATGCCATTTAATAAGGAAGAAGCAAAATTATCTGCTTTCATTTGACTTAAGGGAAAAAATGCACCAATGTGCTTTACTACATACTAAAATATCAAACAAATGCACCACATACTGCAACACTTTAATACTGTAAGGTTTTAGGTGAGGAAAGAACATGCAGGAGGAGGTAAAGGTGAAGAAAGAAAAGTTTATTGGGGTATGCTGCCGGGCAAACTCCCTGGTTGGGATCAGAGAGGTCGCACAGGGTCTGGTTGTAGGAGGTTTAAATGGCTGGGGTCAGCAGGAACTCTTAGCATGTAATGTAACTTGTTTTGCGAGTTTGAACAGTTTTGGGCTAGTGCCCCTGAAGAATGATTGGGACAGGTGGTGTATAATTGGGACAGGTGGTGTATAAGGCAGTGGCTTTTCTCGGTTGCCTCTGCCTTTCAGTGGCCTGTCAAATACAATGTGGTTAAACACAATACGTGGATATTAAACTTTTCAAACAGTAAAAATCATCTTCTGAAAGATCAATGGGCTTTCTATTGTAGCTACCTTTGTGTAACTTTATGAAATTTTCCCTCAAGGTCTGACACTGATCTTGATACTTGTTAGAAAGTTTGATGTAAGATAATAGCACCTCGACAATTGGAGGCTTAGATTATTCCGGTGCCTATCTTCAGAATCCATCATCAGAGGACTGCTCAGCATCTTCATCCTTTACTTCTCGGTATTTTCCCCAAAGACTCTCCTCCTAGATTATAGTTCTGCATTTCAACATTCAGTCTTTTAGCTAATTTTTGTGCTGCGAGCTTCACTTACATCTCCTCATTATTCTGTTTCTGCTGTTTCTGAAGAGCCAAAGACTTCTCCTATGGAGAGCAGCTGTGTAGGCAAATGGTGAAGTGGTAGGAGTCTCGTGGCAGTGATGTCACCCAGATGCTGCCTGTCCCTGTATGCACCTCATCTGAGGAAACAGGTGCTCTCCCCTCTGACAATGACCAGTTCAGTCATTCTTCTGTGATGGCAACAAGTTGGTTTTAAATTTATGTGGCAAGGACACTGGGTTTTGAGCTCACATTTCTAGCATTTCCATGTAATGAGGCTTCTCAGGAGTCCCACTGCAAAGGTCTGTTGAGTTCTCAGCACTCAGGTTTTCTTCAGAAGGGTGTTCAACTTGATCTGCAAGTGTGATTCTTTTTAACTTGTCAATAAACATGTTGTCAAGGCTGCAGGCAATGTCTTCTCGATCTGAAGGACAATGCTGGGGGAGAAGCTCGATAGATTCAGACCAGGAAGGTCCCTTGGCTCTGCTGCTGGACGCTGGACCCTTGCTCACTGTGTACTCAGCCTCCAGAGTGTCTCATTGCCTTTGTGAGCAGGACGCACAAGTTCCTGCTTTTCTGAGGTTGTTTTAGATGACTTGATGCTATTCACAGGGGAAGAGCCGGGAACTGGTGATGAAGTATCAAGGATCAGGTCAGAATTCTGGGGCTTATGTTACATTATTAGACTTTTGCCAGAAAACCACGCAGACATCCAGGTACAGGGAACAAAGAAAGGTTTATTGCAGAGAAAGGGGCTGGCAAGACCCCTTCTCACAAGAGAGAAGTGAGAAGAAATGCTGGCTGTTGTCTGAGGTGACCTATATAACCTACTGAGGCTAGAAGGGGCTAGGAGGCAGAGACCCTGGTGTGGGCCTCATCATGGTGGACTAGGATTTACAGCTGCTGCTCAAGGAGTAGTTAAGGGGCCCTGCGGCTGCCCAGGCCTGAAGGTCACTGTCAGGAGCTCTTGCTGCCTTATTCGGTAGCAGCTACCCCAGAGGAGTGCCATCCCAAGGCAAAGGAGTGCCATCCCAAAGGCTGATTATTTACTGTCTTTACTACATGGGTCTAGCCTTGCCTAGGAAGGGAGCGTGCCAAGCTGAGGAAGGGGTGTGGGGGGGGAAGCGTGTAAAGCTATGGGAAGGGAGCTCATTGGGCTAACAGCTTATCTACATCCACATCAACTCCTGAAATGGCTTTTTGCCTTAGCTTATAATCTAAACGAATAGGATGAAACAGTTCACTTTTTCCTCTAACCTCTTCACGTTCTGCAATGGCAGCTTTCAGTTTGGCAATAATGCCAAAGATCTTTTTACCTTTGTCGGGCAATCTGCAAATGAATTTTTCGTTGCGCGAAAGTCACTCCTGGCTCCTCAACATCTCCCTTAGCTCCATCAGACTCCGTGGGCCCCAAGTCCTCGGGCGCTGGGGCTGGAAGCCGCGGGGCAGCAAGGACATTCTGCAGGACCTGAGGCTGGCCAGGCCGTGGCGGGTAGTCGGCTTCCTCTGCAGGCCCCAAGGCCGGAGCCGGATCCTTGGCTGGAGGTGATTCCAGGGCACGGGCTGGAGTCGCCATTTTCCTGGAAGAAGCAACCTTCCTTCCTTCTTTCTTTCCTTCCTTCCTTCCTTCCTTACTTCCTTCCTTCCTTCCTTCCTTCCTCCCCTTCTCTCTTCCTCTCTCTCTCTTCCTCTCTCTGCAGTACTGGGGCTTGAACTCAGGGAATAGGTGCATTCGTTGAGCTTTTTTGTTGTTGTTTCTCTCAAGGCTAGCATTCTACTACTTTAGGCACAGCTCCACTTCTGGGCTTTTGGTGATTAATTGGAGATGAGAGTCTCACAAGATTTTCCCGCCCAAGATGGTTTCCAACTGTGTTCCTTCAGTCTCAGCTGGGTTAACTTTTATATTAAAAACAAAACAAAAACAATAAAAAAATCCTAATCAGTCGGTCACCAGCGACCCATGACTTTAGTAATCCCAGCCATTCAGGGGACTAAGACCCAGAGGATAGCAGTTGGAAGCCAGCCCAAGCAGAAAAGTCTGCAAGGCTCTATATCCAAAATAGCTAACGAAAAGCCTGGCTAGTAGCATGCTCAAGTGATACAGTGTCATCAAAGGAAGCAAGTCAAACAAGTGCAAGACTCCAAGTTAAAGCCCCAGTACCAATTTCCTTTACTTATATCGCTAACAACAAACTTAGGTGATATACATAATAAATATGAAATAATTCTTGATATCTTCCCCTACAACAAAGCATATGCTAGAAATCACAGCCAGCTTAGTGCTCCAGGAAGTGTAAGGCATGCATATTTTTGCTGCCATCTATTCAGTTTACATATTCTTATGTGTAAAATGAGAAGGTCTTCATGAACTCAGAAGTCTTCTTCAAGTTTAAAATTTAATGATTTCAAAAAAACACCGCCCGGTTTTAAAGTTTTACATTATGGTTGTAAAACAGTTGGTGCATGTCAGTTTATACACTTGAACCTAAACAATTATTTTTCAGTTTTTTTTTTCCTTTTGACCTGGAGGGGAACTGCAGTGAGTAGTTTCACTTACTAGGTTACCTGATTATTAGACATTTAAATTCCCCAAGATCAATGTTTAGTTTTAACAAAGCAACAAAACCAGAAAGTTGGCATCATCAAGTGTCAACAACAAGTCAAATGGTGGGGGGGGGTCGTCTCAAGAGGAAGAATGAGGAGAAAAACGAATTGGTTCATTGCCACAGGAAAAAAGTCCTCCAGAATGAAGTCTGGGGCCTTCCCGACCTTCACCATCCGCGCCGGCCCGGTCCAGCCCTTACGGCAGTCTCCTGGCGCCCTCTGCTGGCCTCCTCGAGACGTACCAGTGAGGACGGAGCCGCGCCCGCCTGGGGGCGCAGAACGGATGGCGTCACTGCCGCGCGCTGCCACGACCGGTAGTTAGTGTCCTCCACTTCCGTGCTCTGGGTCCCGCTTAGTGTACTAGAGGCGGAGGTAAAAGCTAGCGCCTCCTGCGCTTTTCGTTTTCTTGGCCAGTGTGCTGCTCAGCGTGGGAGCCTCGCCGTCTGTCTGTGCGTTGTTGTTTGTGGGGTGGTTTTGTGAGTCCGAGGAGGGAAGGAAGCGGGGGCGGGAGGGGTCTGAGTTCGAGGTGAGCCCGCGCGTCTCCTCGCGGCGGCCGCTGCTCCGGCGCGGGCTCGGTGCCCGGCCCAGCCAGCCACGGGAGAGCCGACCCCGAGCCGCTTCCGCCGCGCGAACTTGTTTTCGAGGGTCTAATCCTGTCTCTTAAATTGTGGAGGTTTAAGGAAGACAAGATGGAAAGCCTGCAGCTCTGGGGGTTCCGCTGTCCCCCCTTCCCCCTCCCCTCTGCTCCTCCCCTCCCCTCCCCTCCCCTCCTCCTCCCCCTCCCCCCTCTCCCT
>NW_012267306.1:2035197-2064680 GCF_000151885.1 Dipodomys ordii
GTCGTGGGCCTTGAACTCTGGGCTTGGGCGCTGTCCCTCAGTTCTTCAGCTCAAGGCGAGTGCTCTACCACTTGAGCCACAGCGTCACTTCTGGCTTTCTAGTGGTTTACTGGGGCTAAGAGTCTCATGGAGTTTCCTGCCTGGGCTGGCTTTGAACCGGGATCCTCAGATCTCAGCCTCCTGAGTAGCTAGGATTACAGGCGTGAGCCACCAGCACCCGGCTCATTCTTAAGTCAGAAAAGGATCTTATTTTTGAATTTCACAGAAGAGTATATAGTTGTAGAATGGTATTCACTGTAGCAAACAGACTAGTAAGCTCAGAAGAATTTAGATCTGTCTAAAATGTGTTTTTATGTTTTTTGATATTTACTTTGTGAGTGCCATGTATTTGAGTTAGAATGTTACTTGACTGTACTTTTAGGATCTTCCCGTTCATTTGGGAGTCTGTAGGCTGTGAACCACAGGAATTTCCTTAGCATTCCTGGGAACATTTTAAAAATTGGAGTAACTGAAAGGATAAGTACAAAGAGGCATTTTTTGAAATTGATACTGAAGCAGTATCTTAAAACCAAAAATGTTAGTGGATTGGAACTCTATTTCTATTTTCTGTTTCATGCTTACTTAGGAGATGGGGCAAAAGAACATACCTCTTCTAAGTAAGAACCCATTATAAGTAAATAGAAGTAAAAAACTAATTTTTTTCTACAGATATAAATTCTGAAAAAGAATATAATTGTTTAAAAATTATATGTTGAGCCAAGCACTAGTAGTTCATGCCTGTAATCCTAGCTAATAAGGAGGCTGAGATCTGATGTGATTCAAAGCCAGCCCAAGCAGGAACATCTGTGAGATTCTTATCTCCATTAAGCCACCAGAAAAGTAAGAAGTAGAATTGTAGCTCAGTGATAGAGCACTAGCCTTGTGCAGAAAAGCTTAGGGACAGTGCCCAAGCCCTGAGTTCAAGCCCTGGGACCAGCCTGTGCACCCACACACACAAATCATGCATTGTATGATTCAGACCACAAATTTGAACAAATTTTTTCCTGTTTGCATTTCCCTGTAAATGAATACACTCATCCTAGTAAGACCTATGATTATAATAATTTAAATGCATATATTTTATGTCCCATTTCTAAATGATCAGGAAAGTGAGTTACTGAGGTTTGGTAGAAGCTGGAACTTGTGTTGCATAACATGTTCATATGGCTCTAGCTTAGTTTTGTGTAATAATGGTGATGATATAATGGAGGATGGCCAAAGTAACATGTTAACATTTACATAAAGCTCAGGTGTTATGTCAAATAGCTGTAATTCCAGCTACTTGAGATGCTGACGCAGGAGGATCACTGGACTCAGGTGTTTGAGGTCAGCCTGGGCAACATATTGAGACTTCATCATGAATTATGAGGATTAAATGTCCTAACTAAATCTATTTTTCCATCCCTTTCTTCTTCCTTCCCTCCTTTCCACCCTCCATCCATTCTTCCCTCACTTTTCTTTTTCTCTCCCTCCTCCTTTTTCTCCCTCCTTCCTTTTTACCCTCCTCCCTTCTCACCCTCCCTCCTTCTCTCTTTCCCTCTTCCTCTTTCCTTTTTCTTTTTTTGTTGGAGATTGAATCTTGGGCCTCATGTACACTAATAATAAGCTGTACCAGTGAGTTCTACTCCTCAGCCCCCAACTGGATCATTTTGAAGATAAAAATTGGTTTAGAATTGTTATAATCAAGAGGAACAGTAGCATAAACTGAGTGAGGGATTAGAATTAGAAGGCATTGGCCAGAAGTCTATATAAGAATTGAGGTTGTAATGCTAATGTGGATTTAAAGGGTACCATGTATCTAGAACAAGATATTCACATTTGAAATTAGACAATCCAGGTGTGTTTTTCAGGGCTAGATTTAGGAGTTTGAGAACCAGGAGTCCAAAAGCAAGGAAATTTAGTATATATGGTCTGACAAGGTAAAATACCTGAGAAGTTGGAGAACAAGGTTAGAGATGATGTCAGTTTTTAGGAATACTCATAAAGTTTGGAGACCAGGGTGATATGGTTCAAATAAAAAGGGCGGTGATGGTGCCATTTACTTTATATTAAAAGTAGAAGCATCTCTGTGTCCTCAGACAGCCAATATAAACAGTAAGGTAGAGAGTGAAAGTGTGGTGGCTGAATTGTTATCATTGCATCAGGAAAGTTTGATGCATAAGTATTTTCTTAGAGATGGGACCATGATGCTTATAGGGTCATAATATCATCATTTAGTTATATGATACATGCATTTGTGTGATATATATACACATATATATGTATATACATATATATGTGTGTCTATATCTATATATCTATCTCTCTCTATATATGTATACATAATTCTACACAGCCATCCAAAAGGTTTTGACTTCCTGACCATCATGGCATCAAGAAACCTCTGGAATGTGAGCAGTAACATTCTTTTTGGTTCAAGATGTTGTATAATTCAATTTTCAACAGAAATCTTCCTCAAGACAGCTTCATTTAGGCCATTTGGTGTGAAATGTGATAATAAAAATGGCAAATCTTTGAAAAACAAGGATCTGCTGAATAACCTACTTACTCTGGGAGTTGATATTGACAAGGCAAAGAAAAGACAGCCTGGAGTTTTTAATAGGATGGAAACTAATGAGCAGACTTTGAAGATATTCCTTCTGTCAAAGGGAGCTAGGAAAGAAGTGATTGCTAGCATCATATCAAGATATCCACGAGCCATAACACGCACTCTTGAAAGTCTTTCAAAACGATGGGAACTGTGGAGAACAATTATGACATCAGACCTGGAAATTGTAAATATTTTGGAACGTTCTCCTGAATCTTTTTTTCGGTCTAATAACAACCTAAATTTAGAGAATAATATAAAGTACCTCCTCTCAGTTGGGTTGACCCATGATTGCCTTTGTCGATTGTTGACCAATGCCCCTCGCACTTTCTCCAATACTCTTGATTTGAATAAACAGATGATTGAATTTTTGCAGGAAGTCTCTTTGTCCTTAGGTCACAATGAACCCATAGATTTTGTTCAGAAGATAATTTTTAAAAATCCTTTCATCTTAATTCAGAGCACCAAGAGGGTGAAAACTAACATTGAATTTTTACAGTCAACTTTCAACCTGAACAAAGAGGAACTTTTGCTTCTAATATGTGGTCGAGGAGCTCTACTCCTAGACCTTTCCAATGACTATGTCAAAAGAAACTACACAAATATAAAAGAAAAACTGTTTTCTCTTGGATGTACTAATGAGGAGGTGCAGAAATTTGTCTTAAGCTATCCAGATGCAATCTTCTTGTCATATAAAAAGTTTAATGATAAAATAGACTGTCTCATAGAAGAAAAAATTAGTATTTCACAAATAATCAAAAGTGCTCAGGTTCTAGACTCAAGTATAAGTACTTTGAAAAGTCGAATCAAAGAATTGATACATGCTGGCTATAACCTGAATACATCGAACATTCTTCTCCTATCATGGAGTCAAAAAAGATACAAAGCTAAATTGAAAAAACTGGGTGGATAAAATAGTGCTGGCAGAGTTGAAAAAGAGTCTTAGAGTGATAGAATTGGCATTTGTCCTTGCTAAAAGTTAAGTATTGGTAACCACAGACACATGTATAATGATATATTTTTTTGTAAGTTCATTAAAAACTCATGTTTTGTAGGCTTATGAATAGCTCAATGAGACCACTATCCAGCTTCTAACCTACAGAGCTGTATGAATAAATCAGTGTTGCTTTAAATCACTAGTTTGTGATAACTTACTATAGTCACAAAAATTAATATGGAAATTGAATAGATGATTAGTTACATTGCAAATAAAGTCACAAAATAGAGTTCCCTTATTTCTGTATATATTCCTCTTGTAAAGCGAAATTATACCTTAAAAAAATCTGCCTATTTTTATGGAATTACTAATATGAAGTCTATGAAGTTCTCTACATGACTGGCTAAAATATGGATGGGAAATAATAAAATGTAAAAATATTTTTGCTTAATAAATATAGTATAAAGATGGTGTCCATCATTTCTGAACCTTTATATTTTATTGTTATTTCATCTAATGTAAATAAATTCCTAAAGCATTGACTTAATATACGCTTATATCTAAACCTTGAGCATATTCACAATCTAACTTTGATAAACACTGAAAAAGATGGATCAAGTTATATGACCTTAATTTTTTATTATTTCCAGAGGTATTTATTTTTTATTTATTTTTTTGATGGTCATGGGGCTTGAACTCTGGGCCTTGACACTGTCCCTGAGCTCTTCAGCTCAAAGCAAGGGCTCTACCACCTGAGCCACCGGGCCATTTCCGGTTTTCTGGGGTTAATTGGAGATAAGAGTCTCACGGACTTTCCTTGCCTGGGCTGGGTTTGAACCACGATCCTTAGCTCTTAGCCTCCTGAGTAGCTAGGATTACAGGTGTGAGCCACTGGTATCCAGCTTATTTTTAAACCCTATTTGCTATCAATGGTGCCTTTAAAATTTTGTACCATTGATAGGAACAAATGCCTACATTTCTAATGCCATTTAATATGTTCAGTCATACTTTATTTGTGTGATGTTGAAGTATGAACTCAGGACCTTGCACTTGGTATTCTGAGCCACACCACTAGCCTTTTTCACAAGTTAATTTTAGTTTGCAGGGTGTGTGTGTGAGGGGGTGTGTGGGAGGGTGGGAGGTTGGGGAGGGTGGGTCTCAATTTCTTCCCAGATGCATGGCTGGACTGAGATCTGCCTGTTCTTGGCTTCACACCATTTTTGGGGATCCCAGGTACACACCATCACATTTAGCTTCCTTTGAGGAGATGAATTTTTTTTTCTTGGTCAAGGTGATGTACAGAGGGCTTACACTTACATAAGTAAGGTAATAGTATTTCTTATCAAACTTGTTACTCCCTCATTTTTCTCTTACTTTCCTGACCCCCACCCAAGTTGTACAGATCATTTCCAACATACTGTTTTGTGAATATCACTGTTGCATTGTTTTCCTCCTTTCCTTTGTCTCACCATTCTGTTGTTCCCCTTCCCTTCCCTAATTCAAATAAATGTATATACAATACCAGGCTACCAAAATAAATTACAGTGACTACAGGGGATAAGCCACAGGGGAAAGAACGCACAAAGAAACAAGAAATCGCATAGTACATTGGAAACAACAACAAAGAAAAACCTCTTGTATCCATGTCTTGGAGTTCATTTTGCTTAGCATAATCTTATATAAACGATATAAGCTATATATAATAGATACTGAGCTATTCTGTTTATCTGCTAAAGATTATCCTAGATGTATAGGAACTATTGAAAATAAGAGAAACCATGGGACCTATGTTTCTTTGGGTCTGGCTTACCTCAATATGATTTTTTCCAAGTCTTTCCATTTCCTTACAGATGGAGTGGTGTAATTCTTTCTGATGGAAGCATAGAATTCCATCGTATGTACTACATTTTCCTGATCCACTCATCTACTGAGGGGCATGTGGGTTGGTTCCATATCTTAACTATGGTGAATAATGCTGTGATAAACAGTTGTGCTGGTAGCTTTAGTATGGCCTTGTTGTGGCTATTTGGGTAAATGCCCAGAAGTAGGATTGCTGAGCCATAGTGAAGTTCTATATTTAGTCTTTTGAGGAACCTCCATACTGCTTTCCAGAATGGTTGAACAAGTTTATACTCCCACCAACAGAGCAATAGCATTCCCTTTTGGCCTCATCCCCTCCAGCATCTGTTGTTAATAGATAACCACTATAGCTGGAGTGAGGTGCAATCTCAATGTTGTTTTGATATGCATAAAGTCATAGCAATAAAAACAGCTTGGTACTGGCACAAGAACAGACTTGAGACCATTGGAATAGAACTGAAGACCAGAAATGAATCCAAAGACCTATAGCCACCTAATCTTCGATAGGGGAGCCAAAAAAAAAATAGGGTGGAAGAAAGCCTCTTCAGTAAATGATGCTGGCAAAATTGGTTAAACACCTGTAGAAGACTAAAATTACATCCTTATATATCACCCTACACCAGAATCAACTCCAAATGGATCAAAGACCTTGAGGAAAAGTAGACACCCTGAAAACATTACAGGAAGGAATAGGAGAAACTAGGGGGCTCCTTGACACAGGCCAACATTTTCTTAATAAAAACTCAGAAACACAACAAATCAAAGAAAAGTTGGACAAATGGGATTGACTGAAACTGCAGAGCTTTGCATGGCAAAGGACATAGCTAGCATGATCAATAGAAAGTCCACAGATTGGGAGATCTTCACTAGCCTTACAACAAAGGCCTGATGTCTAAAATATACTTAGAACTCAAAAAATTAAATTCTCCCAAAAATAAATCCTCAAAGAAACAATGGCCCCATTAATAAATGGGCTAAAGACTTAAAGAGAGACTTCTCTGAAGAGGAAATAAGGATGTCCAATAGACACATGAAGAAATGCCCAACATCTCTAACCATAAAAGAAATGAGGAGATGAATTCTTAGGACTTTCCTGCCTGGGTTCTGTAACTGTCATTCTCCAGATATCTGCCTCTCATGTTCCTTTTGATAAAATGTGTATCCTACCAAGTTTACCTATGTGTTCAAAAGAGACCTTAAACTTATCCCCAGGCTGGTTTTGAACTTTGATCCTTTTAAAAATTGATTTTTTATTTTTAATTCATCTTTAAGTAGTTGTACAAAGGATTGCATTCAACAGTTTATAATATAGTGAATCTTGATTGATGTTATTCCTTATCATACTCCCTCATCCCTCCGATCCTATCCTTTCCCTCAATTTTCTTAATTTTATAGGATATCCATTGAATTTTATGACTGCATTCTCTCCCCTTCCCCTTTTTATTTATTTATTTTTTGTCTCACCCCTCCCCTTAACCCATTTCCTCTCCTTTTGAGTACCCGTTTCCTGGTATTTATTTTGTTGGGTATGAATTAGCCTTTCTAAGGAATTACACTGTTTGAGTTCTCCGTGAATCTTCTATATTTTGGTTAATATATTTGTGTACACTTAGGTACTACCTGAAATGTTTACTTATATATTTATAAGTTAATTCTAGGTTCCACAGATGAGAGAAAACACATATACTGTGTCTCTAGGCCTGACTTAACGGAAATTCTTCAAGGTCTTTCCATGATATAATGATATAAATACTATTTATATATGATATAATACTATTTTTCCTAATGTATGAGTAAAATTCCATTGCATATATACACGATATTTTTTGATCTATTTGTCCTTCTAAAGTTACTAAAGTTACAAATATGAGCTATGGATACTCACAGTGTTCAATAGTAGTAGTATTCAGTGAACTATGTGGTGGTAACTATGGCATAGTTTAGAAAACATGGTCTTTGGAAACATTTCTTTAGAGAGGTAAATGTGAACTGTACACAGTCTCAAAAAATCCAGTGGATTTGCTGGGCACCAGTGGCTCAGGCCTGTAATCCTAGCTACTCAGTAGCTTTAAGGATTGTGGTTCAAAGCCAGCCTAGGCAGGAAAGTCCGTGAAACTCTGATCTCCAATAAACCAGAAGTGGGGGGAGGGGAGAAGGGAGAAGCTGGGGAGGTAGGGAGGAAAGGGATGATAGGGGAAAAACAAGGAGGAGGTAACAATGCTTGATAGGAAATGTACTCATTACCTTACTCATGTAACTAACCCCTGTGTACAGTATCTTTACAATAAAAATATATACTAAAACAAAAAACCAGAAGTGGCACTATGGCTCAAATGATAGAGCACTAGTCTTGAGCTGAAGAGCACAGGGATAGCGCTCAGGCCCAGAGTTCAAGTCCCACAACCAACATAATAAAAAAAAATCCAGCGGCTATGTTTTCTTATATATAATTTGGCCTTGAAATGTTAGGAAAGATCAAATTACATAGGATCTGTAAGGTTTCTTGCAGATAGTAGTGCTTATCCAATGTTAGCTGTAAAAAGATACAGTAGTATTTTTTAAAAGAAGATTTAGTGATATCGTATGTAATGTATTTTTTTAGTTATAGGATGTGTAACCATTGCCACAATCTCACAATGCCCCCTGAGAGAAACCCTTCATCTTTTAGCTGCCAATCTCTCATTATTCTCCCTATACTCTTGTATCCTTAATCTTTCAGTTTCTATAAAATTTTTTTCTGTGCATTACATGTAAGTGGAATCATATGATACTAGATTTCAACTTAGTATGATGTTTCCAAAGTTTATCCATGCAACACATATCAACATTCTACTGTCAGACCATAAGGCTATTATATCTCATACACCAAAAGTAGGACCTAGTAGAGATCTAGGGGAAGAATATATTGATGGCAGAGCTCTTGCCACAAACTTTGTGAAAACAGTCCATTGTTACAAAGGCCAGGAAAAACTTGACAGAACAGCAGCGCTGAGTTACTAGATTTTGGGAAGAGATCATACCAGAAACTCACCATTGATTGAGATGGGGATAAGCTGTAATTCATAGTCATCATGGTCCCCTAGGAATTATTTCTGGAGGGACAAGGTCTTAGTTTTGATGGGCTGCTGGGGGACTTAGGAGAGTGGTGTTTTAAACTAGCCAATATTTTCCTGTACTGGGGATATTCACAGTCAGTTTATGCCCTATTTTTTCAACAATTAATAAGACTGGGCAGGGATAGGGTTAGTTTTGAGGTGTTTGAGTATCATAATCAGGTAAGTGTCATAGCCAGACCATCTTTATCTTCTTGCTTATTTTCACATTTACATTTCTCATGCCTCTACTTTCTAGTTCTTTTCAAGATGGCTGACACCTGCTCTTTTTTTTTCACCCCTCTTACCCCCTTTTATTTACAAAGATGAGAGAATAAAAAGGAGTCAATGTATATGTAGATTCTTTGGGGGCTAAGATTTAAACTATTTGTTATCAGGAAGTTTAAGCCTTTTTTAAATTTCTGAGTGAAACATGAAGTGTGGTGTGGTGATAGAAGATACAATGATAGAATCTCACCTGCTATCTGTCCCTGCCAATCAAGTTAGTATTTGGCATTTATTTTCCTTAATAGTAACATCATGTAAAGATTGTGGAGCTTAAGTACATGAATTGCTTTGTGTTAATTATGAGCAATTTCAATAGGATGTTATAGTAGTATTTCTATTCATTCATTTGGAATATCCCATGCTGCCACCACTAGCTACAAGGTACCTTCAATTTATGCTCAATGCGACACAATAATTCTTTCTTAAAATTTTACAAATGGGGCTGGGAATGTGGCTTAGTGGTAGAGTGCTTGCCTAGTCTGTATATAGCCCTGGGTTTGATTCCTCAGTACCACAATAAACAGAAAAGGCCAGAAGTGACGCTATGGCTCAAGTGGTAGAGTGCTAGCCTTGTACACAGAGAGGCTCAGGGACATACTCAGTTCTTGAGTTCAAGCCCCAGGACTGGCAATTTTTTTGTTTTTTGTTTTTGTTTTTTTTTACAAAGGAACTTATTCTCTAACAACACATAATTCTATGAAAGCATTTACAGTATGAAGAAACAAAATCTTAGCTTGTTTCTCAGTTCACAAACTGGGTTAAGGGTAACCCAAGTTGATGGCTGATGAATTTTGAGGATATCTTTTTTAAAACCATCTTTTAAAATTATTTAATGAATGATATCAATTCATGTATTTATTCATACCATCTCATTTTACTGAAATGAAACCTGTGCTGTAGTTAAATTGCTAATATTTTAATTAGGATTTTTTCATTAATGTGCAGATAAAGAAGATTGTTCTGTGCATCCTTCTTTAATTATGGAGGTTTTGGTGGGTAGACAAGAGGTTGCTACCTTGTTAGAGTTTTGGATCAGGGTTTGGGTTAGGGTTGTGCTAGCTTCAAAATATATTTGGAAGGTTGTTGCTTTTCTTCTGTGTTTTGGAACAGCTTAAAAATGAAAAATTGTCCATTTCTTTAAAGTTTGGGTGGAGTTTGACTGTAAGATCATTTGAACCTGTTGTTTTGTTCATCATAGTTCCTTGACAACAGTGTAAAGGTTTTGTAAAGGCTTATATAAAAACTTTCCTATGTATCTTTGGTAAATATCAATGAACAGCTTTCTCCTAATTTGTGCATTTTGAAATGTGTAACAACCTGAGTGAGTTGAAACATGCTGAATGAAAGAATCTAGACAAGAGTACAATCTGTGTAATTCCATTTACATAAAATATTTGAAAATGCTCACTTATCTGTAGTGACAGAAAACAAATCATTGGTTTGTAAGATGAGGGAGGTGAGACATGGAAAGATATGCAGGAAGGGCTATAAAGGAGAATAAGAAAACTTCCAGTAGTGATAAATATATTCATCATCTTGATTGTGGTAATGATTTTGCAAGTGCATATACCTGTCAAAATGTATCAAATATATGTGGTTTAGTATATACCTCATATCTCAGAAAAGCTGAACAGTTAATCCATTCAAAATAAATTCAAAATTTGATTATTATATGATAGTAGATTCTCCTTGTTTGTATGTATATGTTTCTAGTTTTAACTCTCATAAAGATTTGACTTTATGTTTCTGTATCTGTATCAAGAATTAAGTTGTCTCTTTCAGAAAATGAATTTGGAAAAAGTTTCTTTTGATAGATTCATATGCCCATACAGAATGAGCTCTGAACTTTAGTTTTATTTATTTTTTAGTGTTTCTGTTATTTGTTTTTTTGAGTCAAGGTCTGGCTATGTAGCCTAGGCTGGACTAGCTAGGATTCACTATGTAAAACAGGCTGGCCTTGAACTTGTCATTCTCCTGCCTCCTCTCCAGTGCTGGGATTAGAGGTGTGCACTATCACATCTGGTCCAACATGGAGAAGCCATGATTTCTGAACCCCTTGAGCTTACCCTTAGTCTAACCCTTAATCTACATTCAAGTCAGTCCATGACATGGGCTATTACAAGTGTTTTCATTCTTCAAGGCTTCCTGGCACTTGATTAAAACCAGTGAGCTAGGATTTATCAAGGTAGCAGCTGTACCTTGCTTTGTTCATACTGTTTCCAGTTGAAACTAGACTCTAACCTTTCTGTTACAAGAAAATCTGGGCTGTCATGAGAATGCATGCTTTGTGGTATGAAGAGAACTGGCATGTCACACTTCAGTGAGTTGACTGGATTTACTCTGTTGGCAGCCACACACAGCATCTTTTTCCAGAAAAACAGGATGCAGGAACCCTAAGTAGAGGTATTCCTTTCTTTTTCCTTCTTGCTGTTGGGGACCCTTGCTCCCAAATTTAATTAAATTAGCCAAATATTAACTAAAGGAGCTGTAACAAAATTAGTGCACTCAGTCCATCTTATCCTACTTTGTATACTAGATTCTATCTCTCAGACAGACTTGCTCAGCTTCTTCAGAATCTGTTATTTCTGGCTGAAGCTGTAGGATTGCATGCCATAGAAGCACAATACAGATGCTGTAGCTTATCAATTTAGCTTAATATGATAAACCATTCACAGGATTAAAGTTTAATTTAGTGTGACTGATAACAAAATTAAATAATTATAGAAATTATATGTTACTGATAATGGGATTAAAATGAGGTCTTAATCACCCAGTGTTTACTTGTGCACAGAGCTTCGTGAACTGCAGGGGGAACTGTGGGCAGTGGTTTTGCTTTATAGCTTTCTGAAGTCAGCTAGCTGTAAGTCTGGCTGATGAGTCAAACTAAATAAAACATCCATTAGCTATCAAGAGAGTTGGAGAGAATTATTTTATCTGTCAGCCTCAAGTTGAAAGGATATAAACCAAATACCTTTATATCTCTTTATATTTTCCAATTGTTTAATGTTTGTTTAAATTAATGCAAAAGTGGTTTTCTTTTAGTGGTCATTTTTAGCAAATGGCATTTTTTTAATCAGGCAGCTCTGAAACGATGCTTTAGTTTTTTTTTTTTTGTCGGTCGTGGGGCCTGAACTTTGGGCCTGGGCACTGTCCCTCAGCTCTTCAGCTTAAGGCTAATGCTCTACCAATTGAGCCACAGCACCACTTCCAGCTTTTTACTGCTTATGTGGTACTAAGGAATTGAACCCAAGGCCTCATGCATGCAAGCAAGCACTCTACCACTGAGTCAACTTCCCAGCCCGTTTTTTGTTTTGGTTGATCGGGGCGGGGGTAAGGGGCTTGAACTCTGGGCTTGGGCGCTGTCCCTGAGCTCTTTACCTCAAGGCTAGTGCTCTACCACTTGAGCCACAATGCCACTTCTGGTTTTCTGGTGTTTAATTGTAGATAAGAGACCCACGGACTTTCCTGCTCAGGCATGCTTTGAACTGTGATCCTCAGATCTCAGCCTCCTGAGTAGCTAGGATTCCAGGCATGAGCCACTAGTGCCTGGCAGCTTTAGCTTTTTTAGCTAGTTTCAAAACCAATTTTGTTACACCATCTAAGTGCTTAAAAATCTAGTAATGTTTTTTGTACCTATTTAATTATCCACAGATTCTCTGTTCTTCCTTAACTTTGACCTTTAAACCTTTGTGGTAGTTGTGTATGTACACAAAATAAAAGATAAGGCCATATGTTCTTTACATCTTGGCAGTTGACCAATATTTTATAGATTTTATATCCTTTTAGAACATGAGGAGGCTATTTTAAAAATAAAGACATTTTAAAATTTATTTTCATTATTATCTTCAAGTAGTTGTACATTTAATAAAGTTGTCATTTAACAAAGCAGTTTATAAATACAATATATCTTGGTCATTGTCACCCCTTTCAACATTCTCACCCATCCCTCTCCTACCCACTCCTTCTCTCACTCTTCTTTTGTTGGTTAAACATGGCATTCTTGACTGTATTCTTCAACGCTTCTCTACTTCATCCACCCTTTTCCTCTTGACCCTATCCTACCCCTTTTGAGTATCTGTTTCCTGGTGTTTTACTTTGCTGAAGTTTGACTTTGCTTTTCTAAGAAATTATACTATTTGATATCTTCCTTGAATCTGTCATATTTAAACTTGTGTATATATGCATACCACCCAACACATTTACTCATATGCTTATAGCTAAAGTTAGCTTCCCCATGTAAGTGAAAACATGCATCCTTTGTCTACCACGACCCGACTTACCTGTGACATCTGAAGTGAGTCAGATTTTGTTATGAGAAATAAGTTAGTCTTGGTTTCTACATTGTTTAGAAGGCATTACAAATACAAATGCATGCGTTTTGAGCCTCCCATGGCATCAGATGTAACTGCTTTAATGATCTTGAGCCACTTAGCTTTGATTCGGTGAACACTTAAAAATCAAAATGTGAAGAAAAAAGATCCAATTGGAAATAAAATATATATGACCAAGCACCATGTGTATAAAATATGCCATAGATATATTGTAGCTACTACAGAGACTGAAACCACTACAGGCAAATGATACCATATATTTATTGTCTGTATCATGTGCTCATCAAGCAGAATTTTGTTTCAGACTCTCCCTCACATCTGAAGACTTGAAATAATCTAGAACAGAATTATCATCATACCTGGAAGATCTCTTCTTTTGCCCCTGAAGCTAAAATTAATACTTTTTAGTGGTAAATTTTGTCTCTGCCCTGTACTTTCTGCCCTGAATGAGTGAACAAGGGAGACACTTTGGTGATGGCTTGGTTAACTTAAATCTTTAAGAATACCTAGGTATATCTCCTCTTTTTTTTCCTTTCCCAAACTGGCACAGATACTCCTTGACACAGAATGGAGTGACATAGCAGTAAATTCTTTTAACAAATTGAAAATGCATCTAATGCCAAAAAGCAGTTTAGCAACACAGTACACTGTAGAATCCTGGGTCTTTGAACTGATCATGTGGTCGAGTGGGAGCTGTGCCTTGCTGCTGCTGCTGTTCAGCACCATAAGAGAGTGGCCTGCTGCACAGTGTTAGCTTGGAAAAGGATCAAAATTCAGATTTTGAAGTCTGATTTCTGCTGTCTGTCACTTTTACACCATTGTAAAGCTCAGAAATTGTATGCCAAATCATCACAAATTATGGAAACTCTGTGTTTGTATAATCACCAGAGCCTGAGTTACTGCCATAGATGAGGCTGTTTGGAGTCTAGAAGAACTCAGAAATAGCTTGAATAGTTTTTGGTTTGTTTATAAAAATAACATTTTTCCCATTGCAAAGTAGTCATATGATTGCACAACACTGGAAAATACAAAAAAGTAAATACTCTAAAAGTACTCAAAATCCCAATAGCACTTAGAAAAATAGCACTTGTTAACATTACTCTTTTTTCTTTTTAAACTATATTTTTATTTTCTTTAAGTAATTGTACACATGGGTTACTATTCAAAAACTCATTGTATAAGTATAATGCATCTTGATCAAGTCATGCCTTTAATTATTCTCCCACTTCTCTCCCAACCCAACCTTCCCCTCAATTTTCCTAATTCGATTGGATATTCATTGAATATTATGACTGTATTCTCCCTGACTTCCTCTCTTCATTTGTCTATCCTCTCCCCTTCATCTCCCCCAACATCTTTCAAATGCCATTATTTCAAGTGCCAAGTACTCATTTTGCTGGACTGTGAATTAGTTTTTCTCCCCAACAAATACCGTACATTCTCCCCAACAAATACCGTACTTTGGCCGATAATTTGTGTACATTTATCTACAATCCTATATGTGTTTACTTCTGTATTTACAAATTAGATCTAGTTTCCTCATGTGAAAGAAATAATATATCCTTTGTCTCTCTGGGCCTGACTTACTTAATGTAATTTTACCAGGTCCATCCATTTGTCCTAATGGATGAGTAAGATTCCATTGTGTATCTATATACCTTTTCTTGGCCTATTCATCCATTGAGGGGCATCTGGGCTGTTTCTATACCTTGGCCGTGGTACTCTGTTGTTTTGTTTTGTTGTTTTTTTTTTTAAATAGGATGCATGTAGAAAATATGTGTAATCTCCTTTCTAGCTGAAACTATTTTGTTGGTCCTATATCTGTTAAGTATCAGTTTTGTGGTATTATGTTTAACAATGGATTATTACATAACAGCTTCTAAAATAATTCTATAAAATATGATGAATATTCTTTCACATTACACAGTATTTATGACCTGATCCCCTGTTTTGGAGACTTCACAATCCTGGGCGACCGTGGTTAGGAAAATGTATTATTTGAGAATAGTAAGCAAGAGAATGGACCTTTCAGGAGGATTGGTGTGGGTTCAAGAAGTCACTGGTGTGGTGGTGTGCTCTCAGCTTGTCCAGGAATACTGTTCTGTTTTCACTCAATATGATAGAAGTTACTGGAAAGGTCGTCAGAGTCTCTAGAGAAGCATGACTGGAGACTTAACCTCCACATCCTACAAAGAATTTATATTGTTATAAAAAGAATGGTTGGATCCATTAGATTCAATCATTGTCCAATTGGCCTATTTAGAAAGAAAGTATATTAGAATGCTTCTGGGTTTTGTATTTTAACCTAATTTTTCCAAAGGTGATCCAGTATTGAAGTTTCTAGTGTTTATTTTTAATTGTAATTGATGAATAAAATTGTATATATTTTTTGAATTGTATATATTTGTTGAATGGTTAACTCAAGTGAAGTATCATATACATTATATATATATTGCCATATATATATATATATATATATATATATATATATATATATGAGAACACTTGAACTTGGGTAATTTTTGACCATCATCCTCATCCACATACTACCCTAATAGGGAAGGAACTCAGTGACTATGTACTTGTGTTTTTGAAATTTCATATATAAATGAGATCATGTAGCATTTGTCTTTTTGTTACTGGCTTACTTCACCTATCACAATGTCTACCAAGTTCATTCAAATGACAAAGTTTCCTCTATTTTTTGTAAGTCATGGGGCACGAACTCTGGGCCTGGGCACTGTCCCTGAGCTCTTCAGCTCAAGGATGGAGTTCTACCATTTGAGCCACAGCACCACTTCCACAAAGTTTCCTTTTAAAGGCTGAAGAATCTTTTGTGTGTGTGTGTGTGTGTGTGTGTATACTTCCCATATTTTTTCCCATTCATTTATTGATGTATACTTATACTGACTCCCTATTTTGCCTATGTGACGACTACAAAGGATCTGATAATGCACATGTCTCTTTGACATATTGACTTCATTACTTTGAAATAGACCTAGAAGTGATATATCTAGATCATGAATTGATTTTAATTCTGCCCTATTGTTTAGGCAGTTTTTGGATTCTTCAAAAAATTTTTTGACCTAGATTCTAATCATTTCACCTCTAACCAATACTTATTCTTAAATATTCTATATGGTGCCTCTAAAATAATTTCCTTAGACTGGATGTTGTGGTATATACCTATATTCCCAGGACTTTTGAGGCTGAGCAGGAGGATCATAAGTTTGTGGTAAGCCAGGATTATATAATTTGAGAACTTCTCTCAAAAATTAAAAAAAATTTCCTTGACCAACAATGTCTATAATTGTAGCCAAGTAGACCTGATTCCACCTATTATAGAGTTTGTAAACTGGCAAAAGAAAAGCTCAGGGACAGTGTCTAGGCCCTGAGTTCAAGCCCAGCACCAGCACCAAAAAATAAAAGGAAAAGAAATAGGTGAAATGATTAATTTTAATAGTATAATTTATTTAACCTAAGATATCAAAACTATCACCTTAAAGTAAAATAAATGTCATGGATGGTGTAGCTCATCTTTGGACAGACTGCTGGTCTTAGGCAATGAACTTCTCATGTGTAAATATGGCCTGATGGAAGTGGCGCTGTAGCTCTAGTGGTAGAGCGCTTACCTTGAGCTGAAGAGCTGAGGGCCAGCGCCCAGGCCCAGAGTTCAAGCCGCATGACTGATAAAAAAAAAAAAAAAGATGGCCTGAGAATTCAAAGGGTAGTTTATCCTGCTTTCAAGGTACCTCCCTGCTCCCACTTTTGGTTGTGTATAATGAGTAGGAGATAGTCTCCCAAGTGCATTTTGGAATATCTTGACATCTCTGGCTGGTGGAACAGAGCCATATTTTCTGAGAACATATGTCCTTAATGTGACCTCTCTTGCTCTTGAATGTTGTAAAACCTCTTTTTGTCCTCTAAAACCTATTGTATATCCAGGTGTACTTTTTGTTTCTGTCAAATTTAAAAGAGAAGCTATGAAAGGTGAATTTAGGGGAACACTTTTATTCCCCGATTCTCTTTGTTAGCAACTGTAACGCCATTTAGGAAACTTCAAAGGACATACAGAAACAAAGAAGAAAGCCGACACTACTGTTCTGTGATGGGATAGACCAAGAGTGCCTGGTGGAACCAATAAATGGCAGCAATTGAAAGGGATTGGAATAAGAGCAGTCCTTGGCCTTTTTGAAGAAAATATGGCGCATAGGGTACATCAAGGAGTGTGGCTTGAAGCAAATGCTGACAGAAGTTTGTTCTAACCTATAACCTATCTCATACATTTTTACCCCTCAGACCAAGTCTCTAAATGAATGAAGTCTCTATGATACTGTATATTAGTCAGTTTTATATTGCTGTATAGACTACCTGAGAAAAAAACAAGAGGAGAAAAAGTTTATTTTGGCTCATGATTTTAGAGTTTCAGTTCGTGGTTGCTTGAGCCTATTGCTTTGGAACTGTGGCAGCACAGTACATCATGGCAGGAGTATGTGACAGAGGAGATTGTTTACTTCATGGCAATCGGAAAGTGAAAAGACAGGAGGGCATGCCACCAATAATTCAACTACTTTCTTATTAGTGCCACAGACTGGTGACTAGGTCTTTAACACCCTACAGGCCTTTGGTGTAACATTCTAGATCTATCTGAAGCATTCTGGCCCCAAAAGATAGTAGCCAACACTGGTGGCTTTGTATTTAGGGGAAGAAAGTGTAATTCTTATTCCAACTGGAAAGGGAGATTTGCAAGAGGAAGTGAACAAGATATTACTGGGTAGTTGTATTACAAGTATAAAAGATTGTCCTAATTTTTCTCATAGAAACATTGTGCATTGTTCTATGGTATTATTTAGTGCAGGTGCATTTTAGAGCTAGTAAGCTATTAGCATAACTATGTGGTGGGTTAAATAGTTTTTAGTGGCTTTTCCTAAGAATCTAACCACTGTGCATAACATTGTTTCTATAGTAAAATGCTTTTAAAATCCCACAATAGACTGACAGAAGAACCTTTGAATGCAATCTGTTTGTAAGTTGGATTGGCCTAGTTGGGTTGAAGAGGCCCACCCTGTTCTTTAGCTTTAATGTTTGCCCCTCTACAAAGAAGGCAAAGTCTTTTGTAGTGACAGACAAGCCACACACTCTGAATTTAAATAAAGATAAAGATTGCCTCCTTGAAGGAGAGCCTGTCTGATTTAAGACAGGCCATATTTAATCAAACATGGCACTAAATGGGCCTGCTTTAAATGAGGCAGTTTGTATAAAGTTCTCTACTATTATCAGACCATCTGTGTTTACTTTTGTGTGAAAGCAAGAGTTTCACTCTTATTTCAGATCAAAAATGACATTGCTTAGTGTGATAAGGCGTGTGAAAATGAAAGAACAAATCAAAATGGGGTCTTATATTTTACTGGCTGATATTTTTAGTGGAGAAAAAAATAAAATGTAGAGTCAAAGGGAAGGTAAGGGAATGGTTGACATTTTGGTCATGTTTTATGTAACACTTGTTTTTTATATGAACACATTATCCATCCATCAGGATAAATTAATATGTCTTGGGCCTTTAAAAACTGTAAAAAAATAATTTTAATGGTTCCAATAACAGCTCCAGATGAATGCTGGAAAACAGATATTCCAAACTGTCAAACAGCACATGTATTACTTGGCTCCGTTATAGCTGTGAGTAAATGCCGCTTTTGTGTGAAGCTTCCTTGACTGCCAATGGAAGACTGTAGCACATTTATTGCAAACAGAACTGGAATGGGAGTGAGACCTGTTACAACAGAATGGCAACTAATTCTTTCTTGCCAGTTGGACCAAATTAAAATAATAAATCATTAAGATAATAAAAGGTCTTAGTTAAAAGGAGGAATAATTTCATTAAAGAGATTAACAAAAATGTCAGATTCACACTCCTGGTGTTTATGATACAGAAACTTTATTTAAAGATAGGATTTTCTTAAATGGGGGTACTTTAATCAGACCCCAGTGCAAATGTGTATGTTCAATGGAGGAAAAGGATCACATAAGCTTCAGACATAACTTTAATTGTGATGTAGAAGGCAACTAAAAACATTGATAACAAAGGCCAATTCCAACTGCTGTTTACTGTAGTTCAGGGGCTTAAGGATTCTGTCCTCTGTTTGAAAGGGGTGATTCATGCTATTATTTATTGCAGTTAATTGCTAATGTTTGTGAAGAGCTCAGTATGTTGCACAACAGGACTGAGTAATCCATGGTGACCTTTTGTGCTATCAAAGCTTTATCAATTAGAAGCTCCTGATTGTAAATTCAGAGGATGCCTATTGAGTGCCATCAAAAAGAAAGATTATACTTGGTTCTTATGCAAACTGATTTTTTTGGGCCTTCTCTTCCTTTAAATGAACCCTCTCTAGGGTACAGTTTCCAAATCTGCAGAGTGAAGCATATTCAAAATGTTTTCAAACCTCAAGGAGTGGTTTTTATAAGCAATAGCAGGAATCTCAGAAAAATAGTGGTTATATTTTTCTGATAAACTCCTTTCTTCTTGAGGACTCCATACTGGTTGGCTAACTTTCTGGTGATTTTCTTTCCCATCTATTTGGTTTTGTTGATATTGGACCTGCATGACATTTATGTAAACTTTGTTAAATGTTTCAAAATTATAAAGCTCTATTTCACTGTACTTCTTACTGTGAGTCAGTCTTAAAATACTTGCTGATTTTCATTGCGATAGGATTTTTTTAGTTATTATTCTCCTTGAATATGTCTTTGGAATTCTCTGCTTTCATATCTTCTAGGACACCTTGGTGTCATTATATTTTGTCCTTATAAAGAGAGCTAGATGTTTATATTCTTTTCATATTTTATCATCTGGCCATTATCCCAATTTTGTTTTTCTCCTCTAATCTCGTGGTAAGTTCAAGTACTTCCAACTCTTTTACAAGCTTCACATTTCCATTTACTTTCAGACATCTGTTTAACTTTTTAAAATAAAAACTATTCCCAGATCAAACTCAAGAGGAATCACCTCAGTAACCTCCAGCACCCCAGTTACCCCATGGTGACATGAGGTTTGCAGTTGCTGTTTTATTTTTTTGCAGTTGCTGTTTATAATGCATTGCTCATCAACCTGATGTTCACCTGGCTTGTTTGTTCACATCCTCCAGCTCTCCCCACATTTACCTGTTAGAAATACTATTTTTGACCACTGTACGAATAGTGACTCCTTCCTTGTGTATTACTTTGTTACATTGAGACAAGGTTTGCTATGGTGCCACATGCTGGCCTCAAACTCAATACATGGTGCAGGCTAGCCTCAGACTCATGGTCTTCCTGCCTCCCCCAGTGTTGGGGTTATGATATCCACCACCATGCCTGACTGCTTTACTTTTGTATACAGAAATATGTTTTATCTTTAAGAAATCTTTATACAGTGGCTCACGCCTGCAATCCTGGCTACTCAGGAGTCTGAGATCTGAGGATTGTGGTTCAAAGCTAGTCCATGCAGGAAAGTCCATGCTACTCCTATAAACTCCAATAAACTACTCAGAAAAAGCTGAAAGTAGTGCTTTGGCTCAAGTAGTAGAATGCTATCCTTGAACACAGACACTCAGGGACAGCATCCAGGACCTGAGGTTAAGCCCAGGACTGAACAAAAGAAAAAAAAATCTGTTTACTTTTATTAGGATGGAAGGTTTTCTTTAAAATTTAAAGATATGATTTATTATTTATTTTTTGTCAGTTGAGGGACTTGAAGTCTGGGCCTGGGCGCTGTCCCTGAGCTCTTCAGCTCAAGGCTAGTACTCTACCACTTGAGCCACAGCACCACTTCTGGTCTGCTGGTGGTTTATTGGAGATAAGAGACTCACAGACTTTCCTGCCTGGGCTGGCTTTGAACTGTGATCTTCAGACCTCAGCTTCCTGAGTAGCTAAGATTACAGGCCTGAGTCACTGGCACCCGGCTCTTTATTAATTACTATTTTCTTCATAGTTTAGACAATTTTCTGGTACCTAATAGGATATTTCTATATTCTCACCTATAGATATAGAATAATGTATAAGTATGAAGTTAGGATTTTTTTCTCCTTTCTTTACAACTGTATTTTGTGCCTAAAATGGTGTCTGTCATATGGTGAATGCTTAAATAGGGTACATTGAATAAATTACAGTTTATAGATGTGCTAAGGTTTAGATATTATTTGTCATTCAAAATTTCATTTGTTTTTTTCCTCAATGGTAGTACTGAGGTGGTAAGATCTTTAAGAGGTGGGAACTTGAATGAAAGGAAAAAAGACAAAAAAAGAAGAAAAAATTATCTAAGAAAGCTTTGTAAATGAAATATCTTGTTTATACATAAAAGTAACAATAGAATATAGTGTCTCTATATTAAAGATAGCATGTGAACAAATTTTTAGTAAGTTGAGTGTCTTCATTACTGAGAATCTCACCCATCTCTCTTTATCATATGAATCTCCTAATAACTCAAGGGAGTTGTCAGGGTCTCCTAGCCACCCTCCTTCTCTACTTTTTTCTTCTTGAATCATGAAACACTAAAACAAAACAGTTATAGCAGTATATTGTGGTGCTGAGGAATCGAACCCAGGGCCTTGTGCATACAAGGCAAGCACTTTACCACTGAGCACCTTTCCAGCCCTCAGTGAAAGCAATTTATCTTAAGGATTAGCATCACTTACAAAGTAATTTATGTACCATTGTTGACAAATAGTTGAGGTAAAGTGATAGCATATTAAAAAGAAAAAGTAATTTAAAAAATACTGTGTCAAAAATGAGGATTGGAGAATTTAGAGGAATTTGGATGATTAAAGATACCGATGAACAGGGAGAGTGATAAAGAAAGAAGGGGTACCTTTAGGAAATAGGTAAAAACAATAGGTTTTCCATAATAAAAATGTAATATTTAGATTAAAAAGATGTGGGGACTAGTACTTAGGTGATTAGGTCATTGGGAACACTAGTGTTGGAATGGATTAATATTAATCTTGGAGAGTGAGTTCTTGGTAGAATTATTATAAAGCAAAGCCACACAGGCATGGTGACACAGGCCTGTAATAACAGTTTCCTAGAGGGCAGAGATAAGAAGATTGGGAGTCTGAGTCCAGCCTGGACAAAGTTAGCAAGACCTTATTTTAAAGACAAAAGGAAAAAAAAAGGAAAGAAAAGTCTGGAGGCATAGCTCAAATGGTAAGCATGATTGCTTAGCAAGCATGAAGCCCTGGGTTCATGTTCCATCCCCTATACTTAAAAAATAAGTAAGCAGGGATGTTCTGGTAGCTTAGCATGTGGTCAGTTGCCTTTTACTTTTCTCTACTGTATTGTGTTATAAGCAGGGGACCAGTGTCATGCTATCTGACATTCTTTTCACCAGACTTGTGTCAGAAAAACTCATTTCTTGATGTACTTAGCCTGATATGTCTTGTTATAATAACAGACAAAAGACTTCTTTTTGGAAGTGACACTGTAGCTCAAGTGGTAGAGCGTTCGCCTTGAGCTGAAGAGCTGAGTTCAAGCCCCACGACCGACCCAAAAAAAAATACTTCTTTTAAAAGTAGATTCTCATTATTCAAGTGTTGGTCAGGTTGGTAATTCCAATAGAATATTTGATTTCTTTCTTTCTTCATTTTCAGAATATCACTTCTAGCTTCTGCTCTTTTTCTTGGTATAATTTCAGCTTCCTATTTGTTATCTGCCTATTAGTTGTATTTTGCAATTAAAGTCTCTAATATCTGGACTGTGACTGGTGTGCTTCTGTTTAAACAACTTGCTTTTTTTTTTTTTTTTTGTCGGTTGTGGGGCTTGAACTCCGGGCCTGGGCTCTGTCCCTCAGCTCTTCAGCTCAAGGTGAGCGCTCTACCACTTGAGCCACAGCATCACTTCCGGTTTTCCGAGTACTTTATTGGAGACAAGAGTCTCACAGACTTTCCTGCCCAGGCTGGCTTTGAACTGTGATCCTCAGATCTCAGCCACCTGAGTAGGTAGGATTACAGGAGTGAGCCACAGGTGCCTGGCTATGATTGTTTTTCAAGTATAGAAAACTTAGTTGTATTTGCATTTTTTATTAATTATAGTTAACTGGTTAAATATTATATCAGGCACAGAAAAACACAGGGAAAACACTACACAGATACAGACACAGACACAGACACACACAGACACACACATACACACACACACACACACACACCCCACTATATTGTGGTAGTAAGGGTTTAAACTCAGGGCCTTGTGCTTGCTAGGCAGATGCTCTACCATTTTCAGGGCCTCCAGCCCTAAAATATATATTTAATAAAATACTTAGGTAAGGTTTCCTAAACTAGATTGTTGGTTCATTCAGTAAGTGTACGTTTAATCTTAAAAACAATCTTAATCTTAAAAATAAAACAAAACAAAAACAAAAGCTGGGCATGGTGGCACATACCTGTAAATTCTGGCTGTTCAGGTGGTAAAGCTCAGAAAGATAGTAATTCAATGCTAGCCTGTGGAACAGAATTACAACTTAACCCCCCAAATCCTGGCTGCAGTGGCATGTACTTGGCAGTCCCTCAGGAAGCATAAATGGGAAGACCAGGATCTAGGCTATCCTCGGGAAAAAGCAAAACTTTATTTAAAAAAAATAACAAAAGCTGAGGATATGGTTCAAGTTTTAGAGAAACTGGTTGACAAGCAAAAGTCTCTGATTTCATGGGGCTGGGAAGGTGGCTCGGGGGTAGAGCGCTTGCCTTGCATGCATGAGGTCCTGGGTTCTATTCCTCAGCACCACATAAGCAGAAAAAGCTGGAAGTGGTTCTGTGGCTCAAGTGGTAGAGTGCTAGCCTTGAGCTGAAGAGCTTGGGACAGCGCTGAGGCCCAGAGTTCAGGCCTCACGACCAGAAAAAAAAAAAAAAAGACTGAGTTCAAACTCTAGCACCTCCTTCCCCCCTGCCAAATAATGCCATTAAAAAAAAAACTGGCAGTTTTATTTAGCATTCCCACTAGTATATGATCGTTTTAACCAATAGGCTTTGTGACAATAAGCTTAGTTCATTTAAACCATACAGCACTCATAATAGCATCATATTGTTGCTTTGGTTTGTATTTATAATAACTAATGATAAGGAACATCTTTTCATTTACTTATTTTCTACTTATATGCCTTCTTAGTGAAATGTCTGCTTAAATGTTTCCCTAACTTAGGCATGATGGTGCACAACTGTAATCCTAGCACTCAAAAGGATGAGACAGCATCAAAAGTTTGAGACAAACATGGGCTATATAAGAAGACCTTGTATCAAAATCATTTTTTAAATCCCCCAATTTGTATAGAGTCCTTTGATTTTTTAAACCCTATGCTGTGAACATAGTCATAAACTGGAAGTGCTCAGATGGTAAACAATAGATAAATGCATAAATAAACTATATCTATAAAATGGAATGCTAGACAATAAAAAAAAGGAATGAGTTACTGTCTCATGTAATAACATGAATGAGTTTCAAAAGCATTGTGTTGTGTTAAAAATCTACCAAGAAATGATCATCTATGTGTATATGACTCCATTATATTCTGGAAAAGACAAAAGTATAGTGTTAGAGAGTGGTTAGTCTGTAATCAGAGTTATAGGGAAAGGATTGGTTAGACAGAAGACTAATAGAAATTTTGAGACTGGCAGAAACATTCTACTTCTTGTTGTGGTGGTTCTTATACAATTGCTACATTGTCAAAACATATTAAATTGTATATATTGGAGAATTTTATTGTATGTATTGTATGTATTTTGGTCGGTCGTGGGGCTTGAACTCTGGGCCTGGGCACTGTCCCTCAGCTCTTCAGCTCAAGGCAAGTCTTCTACCACTTGAGCTACAGTACCACTTCCGGTTTTCTAGTGGTTTATTGGAGATAAACCTGGAGATAAAGCCTGGGCTGGCTTTGAACCGAGATCCTCAGATCTCAGCCTCCTGAGTAGCTAGGATTATAGGCATGAGCCACCAGCGCCCGGCTTGTAAACTGATTTTTAAATAAATAAAAAGGAGGTGTAACACATGCATAGATCAGGAGAAGTATAAAGCATTTTTGTAGCACAGTACAGGGTCCCTTCCTCACAAGCCCAGAGATCTGAGGGAGATTTTCGTGGAGTGAACTATTTAATCTTAGCATGAACAGGAAGGAAAGGGGGTTCTGGAGAGTCAGAAACATGTACAGAGCTTCAGAGGTAAAAGAGCAGAAGAGACTTTGGACACATTGGTGAAAGAAAAGGGAGGAAAAATGAGTGTGGAAAGAGGCTAGGCAACATAAAAGACTTCTGTTAAGTCTGGACTTTATCCCACGAGGGACTGCTGAAGAGTTTTAAGCCCTTCTTACCATGGAGTTATGTGGTTTGGCTTCTGGTTTATAAGAATGTCTCTGGATGGAGCCAAAAGATTTTCCTGAAGAGGGCATCTCATGATAGTGTCATGAGCTAGAGGAGAAAGGATGAGATCAAGGCGAGTGGATTGAAGAAGTAGAATTTCTTGTTAGAGTTGAGGGGAAAGAAGGAATCAAGAATGGCTTCTAGGATGCTAGTTTGATTACTGTGTGAATGATTATATAGGATAATAGGATGTGATCAAGGAGAGAAGAGCAAAAAAATTGGGAGGCAACGTAATGATTTTAGTTTTGTGCATGCTGTTTTTGAGTTGCTTGGCATGTACTCATACTGGACTTAGAGTCCATTGGAGGAGACAGTGCATTTCATAATACATGTAAGAACCCACAGTGTTTTATTTATATAACCCACATTTGTTTTATTTCCCCCCTTTTGGACTTTCTTTACCTATTAGGAATTTTTAGAAAACTAAACATTAAAGTGCTTCTAAAAGCCATTGTATATATTCAGGGTGGAGAAGCTTACATAAGATAGTCCCTTATTTACAAACCTATGAGCAAGAAGGTGCATTTTGCAATGCTTGCTTAACAAAGACTATCAGTCTTAATTCTCTTTCTCTTTGGTTTTTCATTTCCTAGATGAGTATGACTAATCTTGAAAAGATCAATGGGAACTGGGTTTGATCCCTCTATTTGAAGCAAAACATGTTTGTCAAGCAGGTAAGAGGATCAGTCATTGAAGTATAGAGAAGTTGATTTTAATTAAAATCATATTACCTTTCAAAGTTATCTTACTAACATGGTCAGCTTTCATGGTCCCTGACAGAAAGTAGATTTCTAAATGTCACCTTTCTTTTTCCTTATTTCATTTTCTTTTTGCTTATTTTCTTTCCTTTAAAATCATTTCCTTTTTATACTTGCCTTCACTTTCAAAAAGGAAAGTGTAAAAAGTTTTGAAGAGCCAGAATCTTATATTATTATTATCAATAATAATTCAATAGGACAATATTGATGATAAACAGGAAAATGGAAAATCAAGATTGTATGAACTCAAATAAAGGCCTTGGAACCTAGGACCCTTGGTAAATCATACTTCCAATCAGTGGCAATATACAGTGTCATTTCTCCTGTTCAGATGAAGGAAAAGGAAGAATTCTATCTGTACTAGTTATCAATTGCCTCTCATTTCCTATGTAACCTTTAATATGGCTCTGGCATTAGGATTACACTATTTAGGCCTTCTGTCACAGTGAAAACAATGTAAAATTTTATCTATGAAGATTGATGGAAGACATTCCTAAAAGACAACTCTTCCTTGCTATATTTTGCTTTTCCTTGCTCTGGCTTCAAGGTCTGTCATTAGTGTTGGTGTGAGACCATCCACTGGTGTTCTGACTCAGATATATCTAGACCTTGAAGGCTTGCTTGGACTTGTGATTGCCTTGCTGGACACCCCAAATGTGGGCACTGTCATGTTCCAGACTTAAGGCTTGAAATGGGATCAAGACTCCTGTGCACCTTCCCCTCAGCCCTGGTTTAATTCTGTAACTGTCTTGCTGTGGCTCACATATGCTCAAGGCCTCCCACCAGTAGTAGTGCTCCAACTATCTCTGTTTATTTACCGGCCTTGACTTTTCTGCTTATTTGTTTTCTGTTATCTCTTACTGTCTGGGGGTTGTAGCCTAAGAAACTCAGCAAGTATCTCCACTATCACTGGGCTACAGCCATATCTTCTCCAATGAGGTTTTTATTCTAGTTTTGGGAACAAAACCTCTTTCCAAATGTCTTCTGCTTTGTGCACCTCTTTTATATCTTTACAGTTAGACTTCCATTGTAAACAGTTTTATTCTAAACTCCTTCTGCTCAAATTACTATGTTAGTAAGCTATAAGAAGTCAAAATATTTATTGAAATGAACTCCAGGAAGTGGAAACAAGAGTTTTTTTTTTTGTTGTTGGGCGTGGGGCTTGAAATCTGAGCCTGAGCACTGTCCCTGAGCTCTTCAGCTCAAGGCTAGTGCTCTACCACTTGAGCCACAGCACCACTTCTGGTCTGCTGGTGGTTTATTGGAGATAAGAGACTCACAGACTTTCCTGCCTGGGCTGGCTTTGAACTGTGATCTTCAGACCTCAGCTTCCTGAGTAGCTAAGATTACAGGCCTGAGTCACTGGCACCCGGCTCTTTATTAATTACTATTTTCTTCATAGTTTAGACAATTTTCTGGTACCTAATAGGATATTTCTATATTCTCACCTATAGATATAGAATAATGTATAAGTATGAAGTTAGGATTTTTTTCTCCTTTCTTTACAACTGTATTTTGTGCCTAAAATGGTGTCTGTCATATGGTGAATGCTTAAATAGGGTACATTGAATAAATTACAGTTTATAGATGTGCTAAGGTTTAGATATTATTTGTCATTCAAAATTTCATTTGTTTTTTTCCTCAATGGTAGTACTGAGGTGGTAAGATCTTTAAGAGGTGGGAACTTGAATGAAAGGAAAAAAGACAAAAAAAGAAGAAAAAATTATCTAAGAAAGCTTTGTAAATGAAATATCTTGTTTATACATAAAAGTAACAATAGAATATAGTGTCTCTATATTAAAGATAGCATGTGAACAAATTTTTAGTAAGTTGAGTGTCTTCATTACTGAGAATCTCACCCATCTCTCTTTATCATATGAATCTCCTAATAACTCAAGGGAGTTGTCAGGGTCTCCTAGCCACCCTCCTTCTCTACTTTTTTCTTCTTGAATCATGAAACACTAAAACAAAACAGTTATAGCAGTATATTGTGGTGCTGAGGAATCGAACCCAGGGCCTTGTGCATACAAGGCAAGCACTTTACCACTGAGCACCTTTCCAGCCCTCAGTGAAAGCAATTTATCTTAAGGATTAGCATCACTTACAAAGTAATTTATGTACCATTGTTGACAAATAGTTGAGGTAAAGTGATAGCATATTAAAAAGAAAAAGTAATTTAAAAAATACTGTGTCAAAAATGAGGATTGGAGAATTTAGAGGAATTTGGATGATTAAAGATACCGATGAACAGGGAGAGTGATAAAGAAAGAAGGGGTACCTTTAGGAAATAGGTAAAAACAATAGGTTTTCCATAATAAAAATGTAATATTTAGATTAAAAAGATGTGGGGACTAGTACTTAGGTGATTAGGTCATTGGGAACACTAGTGTTGGAATGGATTAATATTAATCTTGGAGAGTGAGTTCTTGGTAGAATTATTATAAAGCAAAGCCACACAGGCATGGTGACACAGGCCTGTAATAACAGTTTCCTAGAGGGCAGAGATAAGAAGATTGGGAGTCTGAGTCCAGCCTGGACAAAGTTAGCAAGACCTTATTTTAAAGACAAAAGGAAAAAAAAAGGAAAGAAAAGTCTGGAGGCATAGCTCAAATGGTAAGCATGATTGCTTAGCAAGCATGAAGCCCTGGGTTCATGTTCCATCCCCTATACTTAAAAAATAAGTAAGCAGGGATGTTCTGGTAGCTTAGCATGTGGTCAGTTGCCTTTTACTTTTCTCTACTGTATTGTGTTATAAGCAGGGGACCAGTGTCATGCTATCTGACATTCTTTTCACCAGACTTGTGTCAGAAAAACTCATTTCTTGATGTACTTAGCCTGATATGTCTTGTTATAATAACAGACAAAAGACTTCTTTTTGGAAGTGACACTGTAGCTCAAGTGGTAGAGCGTTCGCCTTGAGCTGAAGAGCTGAGTTCAAGCCCCACGACCGACCCAAAAAAAAATACTTCTTTTAAAAGTAGATTCTCATTATTCAAGTGTTGGTCAGGTTGGTAATTCCAATAGAATATTTGATTTCTTTCTTTCTTCATTTTCAGAATATCACTTCTAGCTTCTGCTCTTTTTCTTGGTATAATTTCAGCTTCCTATTTGTTATCTGCCTATTAGTTGTATTTTGCAATTAAAGTCTCTAATATCTGGACTGTGACTGGTGTGCTTCTGTTTAAACAACTTGCTTTTTTTTTTTTTTTTT
>NW_012267306.1:2064730-2091495 GCF_000151885.1 Dipodomys ordii
ACAAAGGAGGAGGCTGCAATGCTTGATAAGAAATGTACGCATTAACCTGCCCATGTAATTGTAACCCTTCTGTACAGTGTGTTCACAAAAAATAAAAAAAAATAAAAGAAAATGTACTTAATAGCTACATGTCAGAAGGTGAGGAGCTCATAAAGAGGATTTACTTCTTAAAAGAACAGGAGGATTGATTTCATTTCAATTTATTTTTATTTTTATTTTTTGGGTCCGGTCGTGGGGCCTGAACTCTGGGCCTGGGCGCTGTCCCTCAGCTCTTCAGCTCAAGGCTAGCGCTTTACCACTTCAGCCATAGCACCACTTCCCTCTTTTTCTTTCTGCTTATGTGGTACTGAGGAATCGAACCCAGGACCTCAGCATGCAAGGCAAGCGCTCTACCACTGAGCCACCTTCCAGGCCCTCAATTTTTAAAATTAGGGTAAATTTGGTTGGTATTTTAACACTTTTAAGCAAGGTGTTAAGACAATAAAATTATTGTTGAGATTTTTATAAAAAACTATAAAGCAATTGTTACATAGATTTTTTATAGAAGCGATTCAACAATTGTTGGATAAATCCCAACAATGTAAATATGTGTAGCAATTGTTACATAGATTTTTTATAGAAGCGATTCAACAATTGTTGGATAAATCCCAACAATGTAAATATGTGTTCTGTGTCATCTGATGGTGTTGCATATCTCATCATCTAAGGTTGGGAGAATATTATCTTCATTTTCAGAATACAGAAATGGAGGCAAGAAGAGAAGTGGTGTATTTCTGAAGGCTGAAGTATAAATTACAATTAAGACTGAGTAGAAACCAGAATCCATGGCTCAAATTCAATTCATTATTTGCAAACGCTGGGACTATACTAATATCTAAAACTCTTCTGCTAGCTGGGTGACATTGGACATGTTTCTTAGAGTTGTCATGTGTTGCTTTTTTTCTGTAAAAAGCTAAAAATATTGGTGTTTTCTAGAATTAAAGATTGTGCCTTTTGTAAAGTGTTATGCACAGAACATGAAACAAGAATTCCATGAACTCTGAAGTTCTTTATGCAGTTTTTCTTAAAATTATTATTTGAAGAATCAAGATAGTGAAATTATTCACATTCCTTTCATTCCAGAAAGCATTATCTGAACACATTTGAGAAGAATTTCTACAACGGTCTTGTAATGTATGGGCTCTTGATGTACTTATTTGCCTTCTCTCTGTATCTTCTTAATGGGGTTATTATTGTCTTATTCATGAGTTTAAGAGTTCTTTATATATTATGAATAAAATCTATTTGTCAAGAAAAAAACTAAATATTTTTATTGTAACAATACTGACAGAGGGGTTACAGTTACATGAGTAAGGTAATAGTCCATTTCTTATCCAGCATTTTTACACCCTCCTTAATTTTTCCCCTACCATCCCTTTCCTCCCCTCCCCAATTCCCCCCCCTTCCCACAAAGTTGTAAAGTTTGTTTTCAATATACTGTCTTGTACATCTCATTGTAACAATGGGTCATCCTGTATCCTTATTTCACCATTTTGTTATTTCCGTTCCCCTTCCCAAATTAGAAAAATATATATACAAGATGCAGGACACCGAAATCAAATACAGTGACAACAGGAGTTGTACCATGGGGGAAGAACATACAAAGAAACAAAAAAAAACACATAGTACATTATAAGTACATTAAAAAGAACAACAAACTTGTGATTCTTTATAACACTCAAACCATTAACTTTTCCTAAACCTGCTGTGCATATTTCTGCCAGATTAGCCTGATTTAAAACACCAAAATAAAAAATCAAATTCCCTCTAAAGCCAAAAAGGAAACAGAAACTCCTCCAGAATGATAATGAATTGAATGACATTCAAGACCTTCCAGCATCTGTCCCCTCCCTGTCTTTGCAATCATTTTAATTCTCTACTTTCCCTAAAGTAAGGCAAGCAGTTCTGTGATAAGGAAAGCCCAGACCTCAATTTGATTTTTAACTCTACCACTTATTACTAAATAAATAAGGGCATGTCCTTGGACTCTTCTGAATTTCAGTTATCCATCTTCCAATAACGAGGCTGAAGGTCTCACATGGTTCTTGGGGAGTTAGGTTAAATAATGCACATGAAAACTTTATAGGAATTTTGACTTACTTTCTTAAAGTAGCATGTTGCCATAGTTTATTTGTCACTGAGACAGAGTCTGTCTGTGTTCAGGAACTAGTCATCTTCAGCCTCAACCTTCCAAGTGCTGGACTGTAGGTGTTGAACAAAGTTTAGTGTGGCATTTCCTATCTTTTCTTCCCTAAATGCTCACACATGAAAAATTATGAAAAAATAATGTCAAGAATTAATACAATACTTTGGGATTTGTAAAAGGGATAAAGGCTGTCCTTTACTTAAAAGTCAATTTTTGTGTGTATGTGTTCCAGTTCTGGGGCTTGAAGTTAGGGCCGAGGTAGAACTGTCCTTGAGCTTTTTTATTTTTGCTTAAGGCTAGCACTCTACCACTTGACCACTTGAACCACAGGTCTACTTCCAACTTTTTTGGAAGGTTTTTTTTTGTTGTTACATAAAAGGCAGGCTATATAGGACATGCATGAACATAATGTTCTTAGAAATGTGGTCATCTTTCATTGTGAGTCATGTTTTTAGAAATTTCAGCTATTCAAGAAGAACAGAGAAATACAAACTTTATGAAAACATCCTGTTTTTTAATTGGCCTAGTTATTATGTAAAATGTTTATACAAAATATATGACTAACATATTGACATCTCTGTATTGATCTTAGATATTGCAACTGTTATTCATTGTAGCAACATGGCCCAAGAGTTTAACTACAATAATTTCATTATATTTTTATGTATTCAAAAATAAAACTTACATTGCCTTAAAAATAATTATCTTTAGCTATATTTAAGAGATATTTAAGGAGAAAAATGAGGGAAGGGGTAACAAGAACTGTATTTATTACCCTACTTATGTAACTGTAACCCCTCTGTACATCACCTGGACAACAACAAAAGCTTTCAAGATGGCAAGGAATTCAACCAAATCCCAACTCAAGTTCTCTGGAAGAGTATTCTCATTCTATGAAAGGGCAAAAACTCTTGAGTCTGTGACAAAGATGAAGGACTTGGCTATCAGCATAGAAAGAAACAGATTTCTCCAGTGGCTCATTGATTGAACTCATCTTCTCTGGGCCTCTGGCCAGCCTGTGTATGTTTTCACCAGCAGCTTTTTCATCTGAATTCCTCATTATCTTAGCTATATAAT
This sequence comes from Dipodomys ordii, assembly GCF_000151885.1. Lineage (NCBI taxonomy): Eukaryota > Metazoa > Chordata > Mammalia > Rodentia > Heteromyidae > Dipodomys > Dipodomys ordii. The sequence goes on from NW_012267306.1 coordinate 2,067,993, forward strand.
GCTGAGAGGAAAAGCCAATTCTAGGAGAACTTTAAGCATGAATATAAAAGGCATTTAATATTTAATTTAAGAAAACTTCCTTAGGGAGGAAATATAAGATTCCTTCTTTGTAGCCTGAAAAGAAAGGTGATTCAACTGAAGGTGAAAACGAAGAGAAATAGACGTTCCAGCCTTGTCTGGACAAAATTCTTATTATTTAACCTTTCTATAGCTCTTTGTATTTTTCCAAAGACCTTTACAAATGTATTTTTCCCCTATGTAACAAGCTTCTGTGATCAAAGCAGTTAGCATTCATCTTTCCATTTTCTAGATGAGAGTAAAGGGTTCCAGAAAAGTGAAGTCATTTCTAGGGTGAATCAAAGGTAGAATGACGTTTTGAGCCTTTAACACAGAGTTCTTGGCATAATTACTCTGAAACGTGTTATTTCTTGTCTTAACTAAATCTCTACAAATTGGTTAGAAGAATTCTTAATCAAAGAAGCCAAGACTAGAATTCCAAACAGAGACTCCTCAGTGGTGAAGTTTTTGAAAATTGGGCTACCAGGACTGTGGTAAAGACTTCTATGGTTCATCAGCTTCAGAGAAGGACGTCCTAGACTTTGATGGGGTACACTTTTAGGTCTTCTGAATCTCTGTATAGAAGAACTCAGAAAATGTTTAGGATTGGCAGCTGAGAAAGTGGCTCAGCTCAGCCATGATATTTTTTTTTGTCCACTTCTCAAGTAGCTAGTCAGTCTTTGTGTATTTGGATTCTCTTTTCCTGGGGGAGAACCTGGCAGGTCTCCAGTTTCTGACATTCTAATTTAGGTTATCTATTTCATTGCAATGTGAATCTATTTCAATATTGATGTAAGACTGCTGATTAGTGCGTTGCCAAATACCCGATAGGCATCTCAATAAATATTTATTAATGTTAATGATAAGAACGATCTTTTTCAATATTTATGTTTGAAAGAAGTAGTCTACCAATACTGCAACAGGGAAAACTTTCAGGATAATTACATTTTGCAGTTATATCTAGTAATTTATTTGCTAGAATTTTTTTTAACAATCGTTCTCCTATTTTATAGATGGGAGTATAAAAAGGAAATGATAGTAATTGGCAAAAAGTCTCATAGTGGATTGAAACAGAGGAGGTAATGAAAGTTAAGGTTTATGGTTCCAATTTTTATGAAAAACAATCTGGTTCTTAGAACTCGACCAGTGGTTAAGAAGTTATAATGAGGCATGGACAGCTCACATAGGTGGAGCTGCCTTCTTTTTCAATTGCTCAGAATTTAATTTTGAGAACCTAAAGTGTCTTTTTACTCAGCTGTGAAGTCTGGCAAGAAGAGGCTGTTTTATTTCCATTGAAATTAATCTGTAATTGTTTACTTTGGATGATTCAGTTACATTATTTATTTATATTACTGTTGTTTTTTAAAAAATTTGTTAAATAATACAGAAATTAATCCAGTATTTTGTTTACTTTTTGTTCTAAATATGTATTTTTTTCTAATATACAGTTCCATTTAAAAAAATATATTTTTTGGGGGGTCCGGTCATGGGGCCTGAACTCTGGGCCTGGGTGCTGTCCCTCAGCTCTTCAGCTCAAGGCTAGTGTTCTACCACTTGAGCCTCAGTGCCATTTCCAGCTTTTTTTCTTTTTTGCTTATGTGGTGCTGGGGAATCGAACCCAGGGCCTCATGCATGCAAGGCAAGCACTCTACCTCTGAGCTACCTTCCCAGCCCCCTAAAAATATATTTTTAAAATACAGCAGTCAGTGTTGGGATTTCTATTGCCACTTTTCTTAAGTGGCTTTAGTAGTTACTCTAGAAATAAATTCTCTAGCTATTTTAGAAATATACTACCTATTTTTTATAACTTCATGGATGATTTAAATGGCAATTACCATGTAAGTTTAAAAATGGGAAGGAATGCCTTTTATAGTTTTTTCCTTATTAAAATTTTGTCATGTAAGATATCTAGTAAGTATAAAATGTTTTTTATCATTTGTTATAAGCAGTATTTATCAAAAGGTGATCTGTAACTCACCTGGTTGAGAGACACCTGAGATAGTAAAATTTAGGGGCCAGGGTCTCATCACAAATATACTGAACAAGATTCTTAACAGTGGGCCAAAAAAATTTGTATTTTAAAAGTTAGTTCTTGGGTAATTCCAGTGTGAGAAGATGAGGAATTGGGGACAGAGATGAGGGGACAAACAAGGACACAAAGGGCCTAGTGTGCTGTGGAGTTTGGATCTTATCTTGGAGGTGATAGGGATTTAAGATAAATATTGACATAAATTAACTAGATTCATTTGAGTTACTTTTATAAACTATTTGGAGAGTTAACCCTAAAATCAAGAAAGATAGATGAGTTTAAATGCTTTTATGGTTGTATTTATACACGATTATTTTGAAGGGTAGTATTAGATATATATAATCTATTCCTCATGACTCTAGAATTCATTAATAATTCTGTTTGAGTATGTGTGTGTTTGTGTGAGTCTGTGTGTGTGCAAGAATGGCAACCCATATAAAGTCTTTATTTTCCTATTATGATTCATATAAAAACTAAAATATGAAAAAAATCAGGAACAAATGGGTACTACTGTTAATATACATTGACAATTAAATAACCATGGGTAGCTGTAAATGCTGTCATTATGCTAATGAAATGATAACCATTCCTGATGCAGCTTTTTCAAAACTAGTACACTTTCATAAAGTTCATTTGGGTAGCAATATATACTGCCTTGAGTATATTTACAATCATATTACTTGACTTCTCTATAAATATAGAATATACTGATTGAGTTATTCTGTTGGAATAAACAATCCCAAATGTGGCTCGATACAACAAAGGATATTTTCTCATTTACATTTCAGCCAGTGCAGGTTTTGAGGAGCAGGTGGCAATGTTGCTCCATGACGGCATCTAGTCTTTCTCAGTCAATCTTTCTACCATCTTCTAAGGCCTTAAAATTTAGCCTGTATCCAGCCTTCAGACAAGGAGGGAAGAGAGTAGAGAGGTTACATCTTCTCCTAATCACTTCACTGGAGGTGACACACATCACCCTTCCCTCACAGTCTACTTGTGAGAATCAGCTCATATCCCACTGAGCTGCAAGCCATCTGGGAGCTGGGTTCAATACTTCATCAAGAGAGACCACCAGAGCAATAATCTACCACAACAGATTATTCTTCAAGATCAAAGATAAGTAGCAGGAAGCAGGAATTACTCAAATGACATACGGTAGATATTTCCCAACTTATTTATGTAGGTCCTTTATAGTCAGTCATTGAGAACAACTGCCTCTCAGACAGATTCTATCTTTTTTTTTTTTTGCTTGCACTGCAATCAGGGATATATTTTACAGGGTGACTAAATACCCATACCTACATAAAAGGCAGAATTTTTACACCTATAGTTAAGAAAACTCTTACTGTGTGTGCTGCACTCTGGTAGTTTCTAGACTTTCTCCTGCATTCGCCTGCTATTTGAATCTACCCTCCTCTCTCCTTTTTCTTCTCTTTTATTCACAGATAAAATATACAGGATGAATTGCACACAAATAACAGTATGAATATAACCCCTGAAATACTTGGGGCATTTTATACTATACTAAAATATTATTTGTTGGAATTAACTGAGTGTTGTGTTTTATCTGGCAATCCTACCTAGACTGAGAAAAACACTGCAGAGGAGAGGTTCTTTTTCAGCTGTTATTTATTTCTTTTGGCTGCTGATAATAAGGAAATCAAATGGGCATTAAATACTAGCTTCAGGGACAGGAGCAGAGAAGCTGTTTTGGACCAGTTTTGTAGTGAGGCAGGTTGAAAAAGAAATTGTATTCAAGGTCAGTGGGAGGTAGCAGAGAAATAGATACTGAGGGCTGGGGTAGTACTGACTTGAAAGTAAAGGGACCAGTAAGGAAATGGGTGTATTCTTATTTCCTCTTCCTCCTCCTCTTCTTCCTCTTCCTCTCTCCTCTCTCCTCCTGCTCCTCTCCTCCTCCTCCTTCTCTTCTTGTTGTTCTTCCTCCTCTTCTTCCTTCTCATACACCTCTTTACTTTCTCTTCCTTCTCCTCTTTCTTCCCTTTCTCTTCTCCCTCCTCTTCCTTCTTCTCCTCTCCTCTTATTTCCTCCTCTTCCTCCTTCTCTTCCTTCTCCTCCTCCTCTCCTCTTTACTTTCTCCTCTTCCCCCTCCTTGCATCCCAGCTTGGTCTTGAACTCACAATCTTCCTGTATGAGCCTCTTAAGTGTTGGGATCATGGGCATACACCCTTACATCTGGCCAAGAGGTCCTGGCCTCCCAATGTCTCTTATCTTTTTCTAAATTCCTCTGGAGATTGAGTCCTTCCTCAACTCTCTGTTGTTACCTGAGCCTTGTTGTGGGCTCTCTTAGGTGGGAGGAACCTCACTGGGAATTTGGAGCATAGACAGGGATGAGGAATCTTTAATTCAACGAAGTAGTGCTTCAGTGATGGCAAATACATTTTCTGAATCCGTAGTAAAAATATGAATTGCTTTTCAATAAGAATGTGGTCCTAAGTGGTGTTATATTCTATCGAAAAGACTACAGGAATTCCTTAGGAACTTACTAAAATGCACATCCGTGGGCTTCTTGCAGAGATTTGGATTTTGTAAATGTAGGTTGAAGCTCTGAGTTCCACATTATTTTTACAGGTTTCTAAAACTGCAGTTTTGAAATTATTTGTATCAAAAGGTTAGCATGTTATATTATAGAACATTACCAACTGTGTAGTGTGGTATTATATATGATTATATAGCAGTACTGAATTCTAGTTCTGTAGATATAAGCTTAATTAGCAATCATAAGTTTACTCAGAGAAGGCCTTTAATTTTATATGTTATTTATAATAAATGAATGGTTTCAAAGTTTAAGCTACATGCTTACACATTACTTTTGGACACCAGTTCCTTCCCACATTGGATCAATGACTAATATAAGTGCTATCCTGTGGCTGATAAAAATCAATAGAATACTAGAGAATTTGCTTTCTGTCTTTCTAGCTTAAAATATAAACTCTAGGATGTTCCAGGAACCATCTCATTCTTCAAGTTAGGAGCATCGGTGGTTCTGATTTTCCCATCTATGGAGGAAGATTTTTTTTTTTTATCATAAAGGTTGTTGTACTATGTTGTCCCTGAATCTGTTATTCAGAGCTGGTGGAGTATTTGATATTTATTCAATTGTTATTTAGCCATTCAGTTCAACATCTAACCAACATTTATTTATTCAGTGTCAACTAGGATTAAGACATTCTGTACTAGGGAATAAAAGACTTATAAGACCAAATTTTCTGACCTTTGAAGGACTTATTCTTTAATAATGAACGTGCACATCCATACCTTTAATGAAGCTGGTTTTTGTGAGATTTATGAAAGTGACTCAGCATTGGTTCCAGCCTTAAGGAATTTAGAACCTTTAGAGAAACAGGAAACTCCCAATTCTGACCACTTGGTGTCTTGGAGATGAGATGTGCTCAGAAAGTAGAATAATGGAAAATGGAAAGTGGACTCTCTTGGCTCCAGCTACAAAGCATGACAAGAAGGCAGAAAGCTGCCTCTTTTAATTCAGTACTCTCTGCCTCATGCCCACGAATTGCTTATTCTGGAGTCAATAGCCAAATTAGTTGTTTTTCTCATTCATATTTATCAACTGCAAGCAGCAGCTTTCTAAAAAACAAGATGGCTCTGTCACTGTACTTGTCAGGTATTTTTCTTAAAACTTTTGTATAGATTTAACAGCTTATGTGGCTAATAAATCCAAATTAAAAAATGCCACTGGTGATTTATTGGTTAATTTGATGATGAAACAAGTACCACTGCAAGTTGAATAACAAAGAAAAGCTTGTATTTGAATTTAGCTATGATGAATCAATAGCAATTTCCCTGAGACCTTGCCCTTATAACAGCTTTAAATTTTGTGGCATTTTCCAGACCCACCTTCTTCCCATTTTTTCCCTTTAGGGTCATGGATGATTAATTTTATTGAATTAATATCAAACTGATAACTTTTACTCTAAGTCTTTTCAAACATTGAGAGGCAGATTTGATTTTAATGGTTTAAATATGCGAAAATGTTTTTCAGGGTTGTTGTTCTGAGTACTGAGAAGGAATAAGGAATTTAAAATGATTTATAATCCTAATAATATATGTGAAGTTCATAATAAAGTCTGCTAGGGAAAAAATTGATTTTACTTTTTTTTAACTTCAAAAAATTCCCTCAACCACTACTCAATTAAAATTTCTAACTCAACACCCTAGTTATAATATATTGATGATATTTATCTACATAATTTGATGCCATCTTGAAAAATAGATGTAAGAAAATATCTGGGTGATTTATGATATAATTAATTCTGATTATATTTACAATGGTAAAATAGGAACATAGGGGCACTTGTGGTTACTTTTGCATTTCATAATGAGGTTAATAATATTGATCTACAGAGATGAGACTTATGAAAGTTATGAAAAATTCATGGCTCTAATATACTTTATTGTGATCCTTAGGAATTTTTTGCTTTTTCTTTTTGTGCCAGTTCACGGAGGTTTGAGCCCAGGGCCTCACACTTGTTTGGCTTTACTTGTGTCGCTGGTGCTGCACCATTTACACCATATTACCATCTCAATCATAATTTTCTTTTCTTTTCTCTCTCTCTCTTATTTCTTTTTGTTGGTTGTGGGGCTTGAACTGGGCCTGGGTGCTGTCCCTGCACTCTTCAGCTCAAGGCTAGCGCTCTACCAGTTGAGCCACAACACCACTTCCAGTTTTCTGGTGGTTCATTGGAGGTAGGAGATGAGTCTCATGGACTTTCCTGCCCAGGCTGGCTTTGAACCACGATCCTCAGATCTCAACTTCCTGAGTAGCTAGGATGACAGGTATGAGCCACTGGTGCCCGGACCCAATCTTAATTTTCTAAAAGAAGGAACATCAGTCATGAGCTGCAAGCCATTCCGTCACAGTTAACTGCTAGTATGGACTAGAGAAGCGCTTCTGTTCTAGGCATAGCGTTGGTCAAAGCTGTTCTACTGTGGCAGGGCAAGATATTTTTGTTATTTATTTATTTTTGTATTGGGGTTCAACTTAGGGCCCTGGGCTTGGGAGGCAAGTGTTCTACTATTTGAACCACATCTCCAGCCTGTTTTGCTTTTAGTTATTTTTCAGATAGTATCTACTGCTTTTAGCCCAAGGTCAGTTTTGGACCTCAGTCCTTCTACTTATGTTCTCTTGTAGCTGGTATTATGTTCTTGAACCACCACATTTAGCTTGTTGAGATAAGGTCTTCCTAACTTTCTGCCTGTATTACCCTTTTACCATGATCTTTATGATCTCTGCCTACTGAGTAGCTGGGATTAAAGGTGTGAGCCATCTTATTTGGCTATTTTTGTGATTTAAAAAAATCAACTTTTCAACAGTAAAATACAAATTAGAATTTATGTAGGTATAAAGGAGTCACCTTTATTAATTGAATAAAACTAGTTTCACTAAAAGTATATATATATATATATATATATATATATATATATATATGTTTTCTATGAAAGAATAAGCCCTTGAAAGGATAGAAAATTGTTATAAATGATTACAGAGAAAACAACTGACAATATGTAAGACTTAGACCCATTTACTTACTTAATTAATTAATTTATTTTTGACCCATCTACTTTTATAGAAGGGCTTCATTCATTCACTTGTTCCTTCAAAATATATTTGTTAAATACCTGCATGTATCAACTACTGTTCTTGTGGTGGTGAATTTGTAAAGCATAAGTAAATATAAATCAAGATAAATACATTCAGAGGAACAATATTCTAGACAGAAGAAGTAAGTGTCAAGGCCTGTAAGTATTTTTTTGTAGCTTATGGTATTTAATTAATGTTTTTGCATATATTTAAAATCAACCACTTCAGCAATGCTCACGTACCTTGCCTATAATTGTTCACAGTTGTTTGGTGATTTTCACTGAACCACAATGAGGCTAGTCAGGCAGGAGTAGTAAGGAGAAGAAAGCCCAGGAGATGAGATCAGAGATGAGTGGGACAGGCTAGTAGGTCATTGTAAGGACTACAACACTTACTACGAGAGAGAATGTGAGTCACTGCAGACTTTTAGGCAGAGAAACACTACTCAACCTATCTTTTAAGATTATTACAGTGGATCTTTCATTGAACTATTAACTAAGGTCATCAGATAAGAGTGAGGATAAGAGAAGGTACTGGAAGATTGAAGAAAGATTGAGATACAGTTGGCTTGCAGAGTGGAACACAATGATTTGATTGGGTAATATATTATGTTTAGCTGGTAGCACAGAGGGCCCATGGGAGTGGGGGTTAGTGGTCATGAATTTAAAGTGAGATCAATCAGCTACACATAGCAGGCAGAGTAGGATTTAGCCAGAGTTGAAGTGAGTAAGAGGGTGGGGCAAAGGGCTTGAGGGTCAGACAAGAAAGCCATTCAGTGATTGACACTCTGGAATTTAGGTGGGGTAAAAAGTGAGCACCAGGGGTGTTAGTGAGAAGCTTAGAATGGATGGACTGAAGGTGTGATGCAAGATTGCTGTATATGTGACAAAGTGAGCTAGTTAGAGAATGCCCTTGAAATTGAGATGGTAATCCAAAATCTGGTTTCATTTAGGGCATGGTGAGGAAATTCTCTTTCTGAAATGAAATACAAAAATGCCAACAAGAAATATTAATCATAATAGAATCCTTTTGAATCACCCCATTTTGTTAGATACTGTTTTCTTTTAATGGGCTTTCTGCTTTTAGAACATGTGTAAAAAATATCCACATTGACTGATTTAGAAGTTCAGGCAGATTTTCCTAAGAAAAAAATTACACCAAGTCTTTCCATTTCCTAACAAATGGGGCAATGCCATTCTTTCTGGTGGAGGCATAGAATTCCATTGTGTATATATACCACATTTTCTTGATCCATTCATCTACTGAGGGGCATCTGGGTTGGTTCCATATCTTAGCTATGGTAAATAAAAAATATATTAATTGAAGTAAGCCAGGCCCAAAGAAACATAGGTCCCATGGTTTCCCTTATTTGCAATGACTAGTATATGTCTGAGACAAGCAGTAAAGGTCCGATAAGTTGATGTTAGGTGAAATGAACCCCAAGATAAGTATTCAAATGCTTTTTCTTTCATGTGATTGTTTCTAACATATTTATAAGATGATTTCTTTGTTGCTTTTTATGTCCCCCCTCCATGGTATAACCCCTGGTTTCACAGTATTTGATGTTGGTATAATTTGTGGAGGGGAAGGGAAAAAACAAATAATTTAAATAGGGATACAGGTGGACCCATTGCAACAATGAGATGTACAAGTCATTATGTTGAAAACTTTACAACTTTGGCGGGGGGGGGGGATGAAGGGGAGAGGGAGATGGGAAGGGATTGGAAGGGGAAACAAAGGAGGAGGCAACAATGCTTGATAAGAAATGTACTCATTATCTTGCCCATGTAATTGTAACCCCTCTATACGGTATTTTCACAATAAAAAAAATTACACCATAACAAAATCCAACTTTACAAGATTATTTTAATTAGCTAAAACAAAAGCAAACGAAAACAAAAAAAATCTAAGAAACAAAAAACTAAACAGGATTGAGATAAGAGGGGCACATCTCCTATGTTTAGTTGGAAATATTTAATTAACAAATGAATATGGCATTGTGACATTCCATGTTGTCACGCACTTGCTGTGCAGGATAAGTGCTTATAAATGGAAACTCAGTAATCATTGCAATGTACCCAAGACCCAAGGTTATCCAATAAATCTTTACTGACCAAAAAAAAAAAAAGAGACGATTAGATTCTAAGGACATAAAACTTGAAAGCAATATAGAATGAAATGCCAACATTTGGAATTTTATAACATTTAAGCAGTACTTGGACTGCTTGAGTCAAAATTGCATCAGGATCCTTGGAGTAAAGATTTGAAACATCTGCTGTTTTGTTATTGTTTTTCCATCTACAAGTATTTCTAGGTATATATATATCTCTGTAGAAATTTAAATATCAAGATAAGTGACTGCAATTATTTAAAAAAAAGAGTAACTTAAATACAGACTTGTTTTTGAGAGCAAGCCCATACAAATATAGATTTTGTTGTTCTGTAGAATCTAAAATTCAGTCTAAAGGAAAGTTTTGTTTTGTCATAAATATATATATGCATGTATATTTATATTCATATCTACATTTCTTTCTATGATAACTTTTATTTAGAAAAGACAAAACTTTATAGAACTTTGCAGTTGTCCTTACATATTTGATGGGTTCTTAAGCAGAAATGGAATTATACTTTTTGTGTGTGGCCTACCTGTGTTTAAATGATAGAAGTAATTTGAAAGTAAATTTTGATTCACCAAGTAAGACAGAAGAAATTAAATTTATTGAGTGCCTGCTATAAGCTAAGCATCATGCTGGTAGCATTCTATATCATATTTTAATTATCATTGAAGTTTTCTAAAATAACATTTAAGAACTATTTTTAAATGATTGGTAATGTTCTAGATACTGTTTTCTAAGTCTAGGAATATAATGGAAAGAAAAAAGACAGCTAAAATTTTTACCACTTGTGGCATTAATGAGGTAGAATTATCTTTGGCTGACAGAAGAGGAGACAGACATTTTGAGAGGATAATTGATAAACGTCATCAGTGATAGAGTTTGAATTTGAGTCCAAGTATAAGGCTCATGCTTTCTCCTCACCATGGTTCAGCATAGAACAATTAGTGGAATAGGCTGCTTAATTGAGTCAAATATAGGCTGCCTGATCACAAAATCATTGGAGGGAAGTCTGTCTTGATTGGGAGGTAGATATAAATGCTCTAAAAAGTTACCCTATACATACATGTTACCTCTAATTCTGTGATTCTAGGGAGAAAGACAGCTTGTATGAAGAACCAACACTGGCAATGTAATCTTATAGGAAATATTTTAAAGGAGATCCACTAAGTCATAGAAGAGGTAAGTGGCCTTCAGAGTAAAAAAAAACACTGCTTGCAGAAATGGTTGTGAAGAACTCCTAGTTTGAAGCTGATCTTCGGTATAGGTTGGCTAGTAGAATATTCCACGAGATATCGATTGGGATTCCTTGGGTTAGAATCATATAAAGGCTTATTCAGGCATGAATAATTCATGTAGGTGATCCTGGTTGTAACTTTGACCTCTGCTGGGGCTTCTCCATATTATTTTTTGCCTTCTTCATAGAAGAAACTTTGGACCCCAAACTTGGGGCTCTCATTGAAATGACCAAGATCAATCCAATTTGAGGAAAAAACAACATAGACCCCACCTCTTCATGGAACAAGTTATGATGAATTTTTAGAAAAAAATTTTTTTTGGGTCTGGTAGTGGGGCCTGAACTCTGGGGCTTGGGCGCTGTCCCTCAGCTCTTCAGCTCAAGGCTAGCGCTCTACCACTTGAGCCACAGCGCTACTTCTGGCTTTTTTCTTTTTGCTTATGTGGTGCTGGGGAATTGAACCCAGGGCCTCATGCATGCAAGGCAAGAGCTCTACCACTGAGCCACCTTCCCAGCCCCTAGAAATGTTTTAAAACAATCTTGTCCCCAATTTTTGTCCTACTAAGCTCTGACAAAATTGTAGATTTGTGAACAAAATAAATGAATGATGTTTTAGACAGTAAGTTTGGAGTGATTATACAGGAGATAACTGGAAAGTTCTGTGATCTTGATATTCTTACCTGTCTTACAGATGGGAAACAGGCATCAAAAATGAAAATATTCGATCAAAGTCATATAAATTTTATTTCTATATATTGTTGCTTCAAAATTTAGACAATGAAAGAGAATCAGGAGGTATTATAAGAATTTGATAGCGGTGACTGTAAGTCATCCTTGACTTAGGAACATCAGAGACTCTCAAAGCACATTGGAAAAGAGATGGTACACGTCTCTGGAAGATGATATTATTCTATATGTATATCTAAGAAAAAACAGTACTATTTCTGATGGGGGATTCATAAACACAACTGAGACCTCAAAGGGTTAAGTTTTCAGTTAAAGAGAATTTGAGAAACAACCTGAGTACGTGTTCTGGTTTGCGTCTGAAATATTTCACATGGATTCATATATTGAAGGGTTGGTACTGTTTTGAAAATTGTGGAGACTTTCTGAGTTGGAGCCTAGTTGCAGGAAGTAAGTCACTGAGAGGTATGTGTTCAGGGACGGTGTCTTGTTCTGGGTACCTCCTTGTTTCTCTTGCTTCCTGGCTGCAATGAGGTAAATATCTCTACTCCACTATTCTCCCACTTTCTTCATACTCTGCTTTAGTATGGGCTCATGTACATATGTAACTATGAAAAAGAATTCCTCCCTTAAATTGTTTATGTCAGATATTTTGTCAAAGCTACTAAAAACTTACTAATATACCAGTCACAGAATATTATGAAAATGTTATATTTATGTAATTATACATTATATAATGTAGATAATTATAAATAATTGCAACTATGTTGTGGAATGTAAGGTATTTGCACACTTCAGAAATACTAAAATATGTACAAATCCTTTTTTTAAGACCTGAGATTAGATTTTCTCTGCTTATATTCCACTGGAGTATTTCTCTTGAAGGTCACTAATGACCAAATCTGAAACTAAAACTAATGAACAATTTTTCAGTTCTCATTATTCTCTTTCTTTTGTCACACCTTCAACAGTTACTCGTCTTTTATATTATTTCCTCCAATGAATTCTGTAATACTAATATCCATGTAACCATCTGTGATTGCCCCTCCTTTTACTGGTTTAGTTTTCACCCCTTGAATTTTCTAACATTTTACTCTAAACTCAATTTCACTAAAAACTTTTCTATATCCAATTTGCATTATCATTTTTTGATGACTTCTGAATAAATATCTGTAACTTTTAGGCTTATAGCTCAAAACTCTTGTGGCTTCATAGACTTGGCTACTGAAGCTTCCCTCACATTTTCAAATCAATATATCAGTTACTCTCTATAACTTTCCTACTTAATCCTTTAGAAACACTATATTTTATGCCTGGAAACATTCACTTTCACTTTATTTAGTAAAGATAAACTGATTGCCTTTTACATGCCAAGCACAATACTTTTTTAAACAGGGACCCCCATGTAGGTCAGACTGGCCTAGAAATTGTGATGTTCCTGTCTCATTCCTGTCTCAATTTCCCAAGTGTTTGTATTATAGGTCTTTGCCATCGTACTAGCTAATCTCAGGTGTTTAAAGAGGGATCTGGTAACAGTTCAGTGACAGTGGGAGAGGCACTGTGGAGAGCATAAAATTAAACTTGGCAAGAAAATAAATAGAAATTGAGCAGTGGTTTTGAAATCAGGATCAACAAAACTCACTGTTGTGTTTTTGAAATGAGACACATTTTTTTGGTGAGCTTAATGTTTTATAGCCTCACTGTTTAAGTTTCATTTCAGGCTAGAGCTAAAACAGAGAAGGCAGTTAAATTACAAAGGCAGAGAAGTTATATGACATTTGGCTTAATACATCAAAGAAGTGTCCTACTGGGTGCTTGACTTTGTTTCTGTGGCTCACATTGGAAAAGAAAACTCGAGGATAGGGGAATCATGAAAGTATATATGGTAGGAGAGAAATTGTTAGGTCAGGGAACAGAATCATGGCAAAAGTGCTTTACTAGAATTTTGTTAGTTTGCCAAACACTTGAATAAACAGAAAGGTTTATTTAAAAAATTTTTTATTGTAAAGATACCGTACAGAAGGATTACAGTTGCATGAGTAAGGCAATGAGTACATTTCTTATCGAGTATTGTTACCTCCTCCTTTGTTTTTCCCCTACTATCCCTTCCCACCCCACCTCCCCAACTCCTTCCTCCCCTCTCTCCCCCAAGTTGTAAAGTTCATTTTTAACAGTGTCTTTTACATCTCATTGTTACAACGGGTCAACCTGTATCCTTGTTTCAGCATTTTGTTATTTCCCTTCACCTCCCCAAATTAGAAAAATGTATATACAAGATGCAGGGCACCAGAATCAAACATAGTGACAACAGGGCAACAACACATGGTACATTAAAAACAACAGCGACAAAGAAACAACCTCTTGTATCCCTATCTTGGGGTTCATTTCTCTTAGCATCATCTTATATGGTCATATGCACATAGATTTTGACCTTTTCTGCTTGTCTGGTAATATTATCCTAGATGTTACTAGTTATTGCAAATACGGGAAACCATGGGACCTATGTGTCTTTGGGTTGGGCTTGCTTTACTTAATATAATTTTTTCCAAGACTTTCCATTTCCTAGCAAATGGAGTGGTGTCATTCTTCCTGATGGCATAAAATTCCATTGTGTGTGTGTGTTTCTTGATCCATTCATCTACTGAGGGCCATCTGGGTTGGTTCCATATCTTAACTATGGTGAATAATGCTGTGATAAACATAATTGTGCTGGTAGCTTTAGTATGGCCTTGTTTGTGATCATTTGGGTAAATGCCCAGAGGTGGACTTGCTGGGTCATAAGGGAGGTCTATGTGGAGTCTTTTGAGGAACCTCCATACTACTTTCCAAAATGGTTGAACAAGTTTACACTCCTACCAACAATGCAGTAGGATTCCCTTTGGCCACATTCCCTCCAACATCTGTTGTTATTAGATTTCTTGGTTATAGCCATTCTAACTGAGGTGGAATCTCAATGTTGTTTTGATTTGCATTTCTTTTATGGCCAGAGAAGTTGAGCATTTATTCATGTGTCTATTGGCCATTCTTATTTCCTCTTCAGAGAAGTCTCTCTTTTAAGTCTTTAGCTCCATTATTTATTGAGCAGTTGTTCCTTTGAGGATTTGTTTTTGGAGGATTTAATTTTTTGAGTCCTAAGTATATTTTAGATATGAGACTCTTGTCTGTTGTATGGCTATTGAAGATCTTCTCCCCCAGTCTGTGGGCTTTCTATTGATTTTACTAGCTATGTCCTTTGCCATGCAGAAGCTCTGCAGTTTCATGCAATCGCATTTGTTAAACCTTCCTTTTTTTAATTTTTAAAATTTTAATGTTTTTATTGTGAAAATACTGTGCAGAGGGGTTATAATTACATGAACAAGGTAATAAGTACATTTCTTACCAAGTATTGTTGCCTCCTCCTTTGTTTTTCCCCTACCATTTCTGCCCTCCCATCTCCACGACTACATGCCCCCCCCCAAGCATTTTGTACATCTCATTGTTGCACTGGGCCCACCTATATCCCTATTTAAATAATTTGTTTTTTTCCCTTCCCCTCCAAATTATACTAACATCAAATACAGTGAAAACAGGGGTTATACAGTGGGGGAGGGACATACAAAGCAACAAAACAATCACCCTTTGATTTGCTGTGTTTCTGAGTATTAAGAAAATTTTGGCCTGTGTCAAGGAGCCCTAGAGTTTCTCCTATTCCTTCCTGTAATGTTTTCAGAGTGTCTGCTTTTACCTCAAGGTCTTTGATCCATTTGGATTTGATTCTGGTGCAGGGTGATATATAAAGATCTAGCTTTAGTTTTCTGTAGGTGTTTAACCAATTTTTCCAGCACTATTTACTGAAGAGTTTGTCTTTCTTCAATTCTACTTTTTTAGCTCCCTTATTGAAGATTAGGTGGGTAGTCTGTGGGTTCATTTCTCAGTCTTCAGTTCTGTTTCATTGGTCCTCAGGTCTGTTCTTGACAGAAAGGTTTATTTTGGAGGTTTTGGCCCCTGGTTACTTGGCCTCATTGCTTTGGGCCCACCGTGAGGCAGCACTTCATGGCGGTGGAAGTATGTACCAGAGGAGGCCGGTGGCTTCATGCCAATTGGGAAGCAGAGAAAGCACCAAGGGATTTTCTCCTTCTTTCAATTTTGTTTCATCTGACACCTTAGCCTATTGGTTTGTGAAGCCTGCATTCAGGATGGATCTTCCCAACTTTGTTGTCAGTTATCTCTGGAAATGTTCTAGAAGTTTAAAGTGTGTTTTACTAATCTTGTAGGCATCTTTCAACCCAATCAAGTTATAGTGAAGATTAACTGTAGAGAAGGGACAGAGAAAAGCACTTTTTTTAGATGAGGCTGCTGAGGTTCAGAAAGGAATCTTGGGATTTCTGAGTCATAATAGAAAGCCATCTGAGCTGTTTGATAAGATCATGGATTTGTTTTTCCCTTTTCTTAGACTGAGGGGATTCCATGGTTCCATTACTGCTCCCTTGTGGGGAACTAGATTGTAGACAAAGGATTACTATCTGCCCCTTTTATCAAGATATTGCTGACCAGAGAGTTGAAGAGTACCCTCTTTGGGGAACGAAGCTTCTTCTTAGACACTTTGTAGAACTAATTTGGCTGTGTTTTGAAAATAGGATGAAGAAATGTAGACCTATGTTGTTTTCTCCCCAGGGTCATCATTAGTCAGACCAGCTGGGTAATAAGCTAACAAGCCTGTAGCAATAGAAACCATCCTTACTGAGGAAAGATGGATTATAAAAATAAGCCTCTTTTCTTTCAACTTGATTTTCTGGAATGATGCCTTGGCCCTTGAATTCGATCTTGCAGCAGTATCAGATTGGCGCATTTAATTTTCTGAGTCAATACCACAGCCTTCTTAAATGTCTACTGCTATATGACTGGTGTGGTTCTGTTGGAGATAATGATTATTGCATTTCACAATACATGAAGGCTTTTATACTGTGAACTCATAACTTGCCCCACTTACTACATGTGAAATAAACCAGAATTCCTAAAATATAGCAAGAATTGTCTGTGGTACTGGGCATACCTTTGCTGCAAAGACTTAGTATGATGAAAGGAATAGTAAGCTAGGAGTCTGAGGTAAAGGTATCTATCTAAATGCAAATATTAGTCTTTTTCTGAAAAACATTTTTATTTTTTTCATTGAGGTTTGGAGCTGTGATATATCTCATGTGACAGCAGCTGTACATATATATGTGTATGTTATAGGTACACACACACCAGAATTAATTTACATTCTTTGAAACTCCATATGCAGAGATAATAGACAACAGAGGTGAAGGACAGGGGAAAATGCACATGGCAAAGCACATAAGGTTTATTTTATGGGGGTTGGGATATTTTCCTCTGACTTTATCTTTTGTCTCCTACACTGTTGTACAGCTTTTACATTATTATTTTTGTCAGTACTACAAAACCTTAGGCAGCCTCTTTAGACATCTCTCTTAACATATTAAACTGAATAGCAAGCAGACAAAACCCTTCAAACTGGCAGTCTCTCAAAAGCTTTAGAGGCAAACTATAAAATTCTGTAGGATATTAAGATCAAGTTCAGGTTTTAGAAGGAAGTTCTGTGGGTGTCATAAATGAGAAACATATCAAGGTCTTTCAAAACCATAAATGTAGGTATAGTACTATTTTTTAGTGCTAGACTGAGAGCCTCCACTTTTTAATAATTATTTTGATCTTGGGGCTTGAATTCAGAGCTTGGGTGCTGTCCCTGAACCTTTGTGCTCAAAGATAGCACTCTACTACTTGAGCCATAGCTCTACTGGCTTTTTGTGGTTAATCAGAAATAAGAGTCTCAGATTTTCCTGCCCAGGCTGGCTTCAAACCGTGAACCTCAGATCTCAGCCTCCTGAGATCTGATTACAGGCATGAGCCATTGACACCCAGCTAGTTTCCACTTTTTATTCCAAACTGTACTAAACATTAGGCAGAAATGCATTTCCAGTACTGCTAGCCCCTAGAAACATGTTGCACTGGATGTTGAAAAATAGAAGGTTCATAGTATAAAAGAAAGGAGATCAGGAAAAAAGGCACCAGTAATAGTCTGGAAGCAACTAGAGAAAGTATCAACATAGTCATATTTTAGGGCAAGACTTGTGCTCAAACTACTTTGAGAGAGGCTCTTCTATAATAATAATTAAAAAACTCCAATAAAAGACTCATGGCCTCTGTTGGTAACCTATTAAATATTTAATAACTCTTTCTGCCAAGATTTAGGTTCATCTGTTCTGCTAGCCAAGTCAAACTTGTTAGGAGTTTGGATGAACAGCCGACACCTCTCTTGGGTGGAGTCATTCTTATATGTGAAGGATATATTTAAGTATTTACTTTTAAGAGACTATAATTCTTTTTTCTTTAATTTTTATATACCTTAATCATCATGCCTTTAAATCCTTCAAAGTTTCTCATCTAATTAAAATAAAGGATTAGTTCTTACTTATGATTATCCCAGGGTCATATTTCTCATCTTTAATTACAGAAAATGTAAAAACATTGAGGCATCTTTTCCTTCCCTTGCAAAGATACGTGATAGCTGATGTTCATATGAATAACACAATGTTAAGATTGAAGTTTCTTCCAAAATCCAAAAGTACAAATAATGCTGCATTCCAAAGATGGAGATAATTCCTATGCAGAATTTTCAGAAGACTAAGATAAGAACTGCTGACATGATTCTAGAGTCCCTCACCCAGGTTAGACAAAAGAAAGCAGAGAGTGGAAATTTGTAAGGATTTCTTTGGAGAGAGTTTTTCTAAGTCCTCTCTATTCTTCTTTTGTCTGTTAAGGAGCGAAAGAACGTGTTTGTTTTATCATTGCTATGAGGAAATACCTAAAACAAAACAAAGGGAAGGAGGGAGCATTTATTTTGGATCATTGTTTCAGGGATTCAGTCCATGGCTGCTTGGCTTCATAGGTGTGGGCAGAACATCATGAAGGCAGGAGCACATGGCAGACAGGAAGCAGAGAAAGAGGAAGAGACTAGGGACCCTGTAAAATCTTCATAGGCACACCTCTCCTTCCTCCATCTAGGTAACATTTTAGGCACTTAGGGAATCAGCACCTCTCAGGTCCATACTATAGCAGTGTTCCTTTATTCCTCTCAAGTTAGAGAAAGAATATTTAACAGATGGCATGGAGAACTTGATCATGTGACGTCTGTGGTTAAGAGAACACAGTTGAGTGGTGTCTGATGATTTCATGGAAAATCTAAGAGGTAGAGACCAGCCTGCTAGCTGCTTGGCCACAGGAATGAAGAGGAGGTGGGTGTGTTGGCTAGCCTCTCTTTCCAGTGTTGGTTGGGCAAAGATACTGAAAATGTTTGCCACCAACCAGATGTGTGGGCTATGCAAAGGCAAAGAGTCCTGGAATGTGAGACTCAATCAATTGTGTATTCAGTCTTCTTTTAGTCAAGCCCTGTCTTTGGAATAACAAGGTAGCTGTAAGCAGTTCCTGGGGCTAATCCAGGAACGTAACTAGTGAATAACCCCTGCTTTCACTGGATTTGATGTTGTTATAATTTGTGGAGGGGAAGGGAAAAAAACAAATCATTTAAATAGGGATGCAGGTGGACCCATTGCAACAATGAGACGTACAAGTCTATGTCAAAAACGAACTTTACAACTTTGTGGGGGGAGGGTTGAGTGGGGGGGGGGAGAAGGATGGGATGGGAAGGGGAAATAAAGGAGGAGGCTACAATGCTTGATAAGAAATGTACTCATTATCTTGCCCATGTAATTGTAACCCCTCTGTACAGTATTTTCACAATAAAAAAAATGAAAAAAAAACAGTGAAAAAGAGCAAGAGTCTTCTATCCCATGGTTCTTGCTACATTGCCTCTTGGATTGGCTTATAGCCTGAGTTACCTTACATGCTTGCCCCTGAACAGTACCTGGCTTGACTTTGGAATGAGTTGTGTATTTCACCTATGGAGTTGGAAAGTATGACTCTGCCCACTTGGCTAAGTGAGGAAGGGTTAGATGGCCCAGTAAGTTATCAGTCTCATGTTACAGGAAGTGTAAGGATGCCTGCTAAAATTTCTGTAACATCTAGCATTTCTGTGGCTGTGCCTTTAAGCCTGATGTGGGCAGTTAAATCTTTCTATGATAAAAATATGAGGTCAATTGAGAAAAAGTGAGATGAAAATATTTGATGAAAATTTGGAACACTTAGCCATTATAGGAGTGTGTGTGGCTTACTTGCAAGACTTATAGCAAAGCTTATGATAAATCTTTGTGAATAAGGTGAATGGACATTTAAGGTTCATCTTGTTCCTGATATTTTTGTTATGTATATAAACAAACCACAGAGAATATTTGATGTGTGTTGAATACTTAAGAAAATCCTTATTGCAGTTCAATTTTATTAACTACAATCTTCACGTTATATGTCAGATCTCTAGCTCTGTTCATCTTACATATTTGCAGCTTTCTACCAATGACCTGTACCTTCACATTTCACTCTAGTACCACTCATGGTACTTTATTTGATGCCTTGTACATTTGTATCTATGTTTTAAAGATTCCACACATAAATGAGATCATGCAATATTTTTCTTTCTGTGTCTGAGTTAGTTCACTTAGCACACTAAGGCCATGCACACTGTGGTAAATGGAATTTCTTCTTTTTAAGGTTGAGTAATAGTCTATTGTATGTGTACATAAGTGCAGAATGTGACATATATTCTTCTTTTATATTCTTCTTTGTCCATTACTGGACATTTGGGTTATGTCTATATTCTGTATCTATTGTTACTAATAGTGTAATGGACATCAGAATGAAGATGTCTTTATGAGGTAGGGATTTCCTCTTTTGAATATGTGTCATGAAGAGGGTTTTATGGTAACTCTATTTAATTCTTATAGGAACCTCTGTATTGTTTTACATAGTGTCTGTGCTAACATTCATCCTTATCATTGGTATCTTAGGTGCCTTTTCTCTGCCAAGTCCCTTAGTAGCACTTGTATCTCTTATCTTTTCAAATTTTGAGACAGGGTCTTATTCTGTGGCTCAGATTGGCTCTGTACTCAAGATTTTCCTTTCAGAGCTTGCTGGGATTATAGGCATGAGCCAATGTGCCCAGTTCTCTATCTTTCTGATAATATTTATCTCGTTAGCGGTCAGGCAATATCTCATAATGCTTTTAATTTGTATTTTCTTCATGGTTAGTGATGTTGAAGACATTTTTATATGTCATTGAGTTTCTTTTGTTTAAGTCCTTTGACCATTTAAAATTCAGTTATTTGTTTTTCAGCTATTGAGAATAAGAAGTCTTTGTGAATTTTTAAATATTAACTTCTTACCAGGTAAGTGGTTTGAAAATATAATTTTCTAGTCTATAAGTTGCCTTTTAACTTTTGATTGTGTCCTTTACTGTGTAGGAGGTTTTTAGTTTGGAGCAGTCCTGTTTATTTCTTTTTTCTTTTTTTTGGTCAGTCATGAGGCTTGAACTGTGGACCTGACCACTGTCCCTCAGCTCTTTAGCTCAAGGCTAGCACTCTACCACTTGAGCCATAGCACCACATCTGGTTTTTCTGGGGGCTTACTTGAGATAAGAATCTCACAGACTTTTCCTGTCCCAGCTGGCTTTAAACTGAGATCCTCAGATTTCAGCTTCCTGAGTAGCTAGGATTACAGGTGTGAGCCATTGGTGTCTGACTTTATTTTGCTTTTGTAGCCGGAGCTTTTCACACTGTCCAAAATATCATTGCTAAGGCTAATGCCAAAGAGCTTTTCCACTGTTTTATTCTAGTAGATTTATGGTTTTACATCTTACACTTATGTCTTTTATTTACTTTGAATTTTTTTAAAGGTCTGATATTCTTATATTCCATGTAGAAACCTAACATCTTTTATTGAAGAGACTGTCCTTTTCACATAGCATTCCCATGGTGCTGTTGAATATTAGCTGACTGATCTAATCACTTGTATTTCTAAAAGCAAAGAACATTCTTTGGCTGAGTCATAGTGAAGACATTGAAGGAGGAATTTGAAGCATAAGGGTCCATATATGTTGCTGAGTTTGAAGAGAAAGGAAAAAGGCCATGAGCCAAGGAATGTGAAAGGCTGCTAAAAGTTGAAAATAGCTCTCTGACATGAATTTGTCCACCAAATGTGTCAGAACCTTAATTCCAAATGCAACTGTGCTGACCTTAAGACGTGATTACTTCATAAAGGTTCTGTCCTCATGAATGGATTAAGTTATTGTCATGGATAGCTACTTAATAGCTATTAAAGTAGATTTCTGATGAAAGTTTGAGTTTGGCCCCCTACTCTGTCTCTTACTGAGGTACGCTTTTATCCTTTTACCTTCTGCCATGGAATGAAGTAGAAAGAATAGTCTTGATCTTACATTTGCCATCCTCTAGAAAGGTAGGAATAAATATCTGTACATTACAAATTTCACAATCTATGACTTTTCTATTACAAAGGTACAAAATAAACAAAGACTGGGAGCTCAGTTCTGTGACCATAAGGATATCAATTGTATTAAAAACCTAAATGAGCAAGATACTGACTTTCTCTAGAGTACTCAGAAAGTAATACATCTCTGTTAATACCTTGATATTAGCCTTTTGAGATGAATGCCAAACATCAGACCTACAGAACTGCATGATTATAAAGTGGTATTGTTTAGGCCACTAAAGCTGTGGTCATTTATTACAGCAGCTTCTTGATCTTCCTTGATCTACTTCTGTTCCTTTACGGTGTTTTTCACTTTGAATGACCAATGAAGAAGGACAGCGAAAATGACCTTTTGAAAAACAAATTCTACCAGATCACTTCTTAGTTAGTTTAGACTATTACTTCCTACTGTAACTACAATCCAAGCTCTTTTCAATGGTCCAGAAGCCCTGCGTGATTTGGCTCCTTCCAGCTTCTCCCATGCCTCCTGGAGTCACTCTGCCTCACTGGCCTTTGGATTTTCTGAACTTGTTAAGCAATTTTGTTTTGTACCCTGTGGTTTTCACAGATGCTGATAGTTTGCCTGGAATGCCTTCCCCTGATCTTCACGGGAAGATCCCTTCTCATTCTTCAAATATCATCTAAAGTGATTCTAATTATAATAGAGCTCTAGAAATTATGTTAGTAACATTTAAGATATTACTATATCTTGAGATATTGGCCTTTTCTCATTACTTGTCTAAATAAATCCAAATTACTTTATATTTAAAAATATCTATTTTCTTTAGTGTACTTTTCTTGACTTGGAATAATATGTGGTGTTACTTTTTTGTCTGTCTTCTCAACTAATCTCCAGGCTCTGCAAGAATAGGGATATTTATTTTGGGTCTCCTTATATGTCTAGCACAAATAGGTAATCAATGTGAGCAAATGTAGAAATTTTAAGATTAAACAATGTCAATCAGATTTCTTTATGTCAGAACTTTTCTGAGGCCTAAAAATATATTCAGATCATCTATTGTTAGTCAACTATGGGTCTCTAAAGGAAGGCTATTGTTTGTAATTTTCCTTCTACTAATTTGACCTGTAATTTGTTTTTAAGGGGAATATCTTTTAGGATTCTGTAGTTCAGGGAATAACAATAATGTAGTTCAAGGTAATTTTATAGAGAAACTGAGGTTTAGGAAGATTCACTGACTTATGTAAAGTTAAGCTTTGTTATGTAAAGTAAGCTTTGGGGAAGACTTTTTTTTTTTTTTTTGGTCAGTTGTGGGACCTGAACTCTGGACCTGAGCGCTGTCCCTCAGCACTTCAGCTCAAGGCTAGCATTCTACCACTTGAGCCACAGC
>NW_012267306.1:2096750-2150974 GCF_000151885.1 Dipodomys ordii
AGGCATAGAATTCCATTGTGTATATATACCACATTTTCTTGATCCATTCATCTACTGAGGGGCATCTGGGTTGGTTCCATATCTTAGCTATGGTAAATAAGGCTGCAATAAACATAGTCGTGCTGATAGCTTTAGTGTGGTCTTGTTTGTGAACATTTGGGTAAATGCCCCAAAATGGGATTGCTGGGTCATAGGGGAGCTCTATGTGAAGTCTTTTGAGGAACCTCCATACTACTTTCCAAAATGGTTGTCCATACTCTTAGTTCAACTAAAGTAGAAACTAGATACCAGTTTTTTCCTTTAGTATTAGTTCATTGTATGATCTTGGGTTTCCTAATGACCATATTATAATATTATGAAGTAGAATTATCAGTATACTTAATTTTTCAAGTATATGTGGTGACCAAACAGAAAACTATGTAATAGTCCCATATATTCCTGAAATTAAGGATTAAAAAAATTAAACTTCAAAAGAGTGAAGAAATGATGACTAATGGTTAACTGAATTATGAAATATACCACAAAGTTTAGGCTTTTTGGAATTTATTTCTATACTTTTCTGTGACTACAAGTGTATACTTTGATGTTAAAATGTTGCATTTTCTGCTTTAGACAGTTAAGTTATAATAAATGTCTAAGATATGGGGTAAATGGTTAATTATATTAGAACAAATGTCCATTGTTTTCTTCTAGGAGGGGGAGGGTTTACTGTATCATTTGCTCATAGTGATTATTTAACATTTTCCTGCAGAAGAAAAAGTCCATGCCACATCCGTGGAAATGGTTAAGTGACCACACTAACGAAGAATTCAGGGATGATTTACTGCAGATCATCATACAGGCTTCCTGGCATATGCATTTAAAACAGCACTGTGTTGTCTCTAACTTTGCCAGAATGTAATCTGTGAGCAATTGAGGCAAAATCAAAATCAGAAACCTAGGAGAGTAATATTGTTTTGGAATTGTCCAGCAAAAGACTTTGGTTTGGGTTTGTTACGTCTGGAACTAAAATGTCACATGTGGCATACATCATTTAAAGTTTATTATTTTAACCTTAGACCTACTTGTTTAAAATTTATGCTGCTCAGTGCCTTGCATCCCAGCATATGCATTTTTATTCTATTACACACAAATCTGTGCCAGCTCCATGGTGAGCATGGTGAAGCCATAGCTTAGATGGCTGGACAGCCCCCTCCATGATTCCACTCTTTTTGCTGGAACTGACAGACCCAATAGGTTCAAGGGGGTGCTCAAAAATGAATGCATGGCACCAGGTAATTGAAACCATTCCTTGAACATCTGGAAATAAAAACCAATCTAGTCACACTGCTGAAAAAGAAATCATCCCATGCCATTGCTGGGAGTTGCAGGAAAGTAAAAGTGGTGTCATCTTACGTTTACAGAAGCATTTCGCATTTCCATGGACAGACTCAAAAGCCTGTGGTTACAAAGTGTGAAATTCTTATTAAAATTCCTCATGAATTCAACAGAACACATATCTAGCATTTGTTCCAAAGCTTCCCATTTGCACAGTGTAGCAATGGTCCTGTGGATCCATTATCTTGTTCCTATGCAACAAACTTTCTATTCATTTCTCACTCATTGGTTGACATATCCTTGTTAGGGAAATTTTAGTTGTCATTCAAGGCAAGTTCACCCCTGGGGGTATGGCCTCTTCCATACTGCCAAACTATATCAGTGGTGCTGTTGGACATATGTATTTTTTGCTTTAAAATCTAAACAAAGATTTAAATTCTAAAATAAGATTGACAAATTGAGATTTTAATTGCATTCTTTCTGCTGAACTTGAGCCTTTTATGTGCAGTTCAAAATTTACCTTTCTGCAATGGATATATATCCTCCAAGGTACCATGCCACTTTCAATAATAGTAATAGGCTAATACTCTACTGTTTCAGAGGTGCTTTCAATATTTTATTTGTACAGTATTTGCCTATGGGTAAGGATTATTTTTCTTTCTTTGAAAATCAGGATAATAAGACTCAGAGAGGTTAAGTGGCTTATCCACAGTCACACAGATAGTAAGTATGCATGCAGCTAGCTCTTAAACAGGGCTTCCAACTGAATCTTAAACTCTTTCCATTAATTAGCATGTGGTGCCTCTTAGGTTTCTTACGTCGTCTTGCCAAAGTGAATATTTTTGGAACAGCTTTCAAAGCAATTTTAATGGAACACGTCCAAATGCTGTTTTCGTGGAGCTGACAACACGGAAATGTGCAGCTTCTCAATCAGGTCAATGCTCATTATCTTGGAATCCCCAGACTTC
This sequence comes from Dipodomys ordii, assembly GCF_000151885.1. Classification (NCBI taxonomy): domain Eukaryota; kingdom Metazoa; phylum Chordata; class Mammalia; order Rodentia; family Heteromyidae; genus Dipodomys; species Dipodomys ordii. The sequence continues at coordinate 2,099,036 of NW_012267306.1, forward strand.
CAAAGATGAGTGTGAATGGTTCCATATATCTCTACATGTGTGAGCACAGCAATTTGCTTGCTCTTCTATTGGCATACATTTCTGTTTTATCATGACATTCATGTGCATGTCTATTTCTAAATCTCAAATATAAGCCCCAGTTTTAGTCATTTTTATCTCTACATGCTCCACTGCCTCTGTACATTGTCTTGTATGAGGCTGATGCTCAAGAAAGGTTGACTAAACAGAATTAAAGATGATATACTAAGATGTGGAGAGCCCAAAGGTAACTCCCTGCACTATTTGTATCAGTGTGTCTGCTATAACATTCTGCAATGGTGGAAATGTACTGTATTTGGGCTACTCAAACATAAAAGTCACTAGTGGTTAGTGTGACTAGAGAACTGAATTTCTAATTTATGTAAATTCAAATTAGCAAATTCAAATAACTGCACATGGTTGGTAGTCATAATACTGAACATTGTAATTTGAAATGTTACTGTATTTGAACTTATGTCCTTAATTTTGGATTGTGTTCAGATCTTTCCATATACTTATAGTTCTAACTATTTTTATATTTTAAATAATTTTTGTTTGCATATGTGAATTGTACATATTAGTAGGGTTCAATGTGATATTTCCATGCATGAACTCAGCAAACAGGGCTCACTATGCCTTTTGTGAGGAAGTTGAATAGCTAGGCCTGGGAAAGGAGATGAAAAAGCAGACTAAGATTCTCTTCTTGTTCCTTAAGTAGAGATGTTTTCTGCCCCTAGGTCCCTTGAGCAGGGATTGGCATCTGTCCGTAGGTGTTTTCTAGAAGGTTGGAATGACTTGTCTCTTGAAATTGCAAAGAGCTGGAAGGGGTTCTGGATAGTCCAGAGGGACTATCCAGTAGCTAGAGGCTCCATGATATAGGTTTAGCTTTCAGGGAAGATAAGGTCCAATATTTCCTAAGAAAGTCATATTTTCACTCAAAGGAAGGCAGGCAGGAAGCTAACAGTTGTTACATGAAGGCTTTGTATGCAGGCTGGGTGGTGTTTTATATACCTTTAGAATCCTTAGCCTCTGTCTTTCTCCTTCACAGAGAAGGCTATATCCATCACTAGCAACCATGAATTTGTGCATTTTTTTTCTAGTCATGAAGCTTCTAAGTTCCTCTTCTGAAGTTGTCATTTTGGAATTAATAAAATAAAAAAAGAAAAAAAAATCTCTCTCTCCCCCAACCTCTCCACCAGCTACCAGTACCAAAAACTACTCAGGAAGAGAAAAATGCTGTTCATGCAGGCTGGACCCCTTTGATCTCAGCGATTTCTAAGAACCTCCATTCCTCATGCTGTGGCTTCTGCTACTTCTCTCAAGGAACCAAAAGGTTAAACAGAGAGAGCGGCAGGAGTGAAATGGCAGCCAAATGGGTCCTTGAATAGCTATGTCTATGTGATTATGTGAGTCTGAGCACACGTTCTTTCATAGTAAACACTATTCTAGAGGAAGAATTTCAGATTCCTATGCTTTGTTAGAAGTGAAAAAAGTATTTAGGACAGGAGCATGAGTGCATTTTTAATATTAGTATACTCATGGGTGGCTGCAAATGTTGCTATAAATTAATTTAAAATTTCAGCATTAAAACTTTAACTCAGGATAGGCACCCTTATTTGTGAAGGGAACTCCAAACCATCCATTGTGATTCCAAGATAAGAATTTTCCCCAAGGAACCTACTAGCTAAGGCTTCCCAAAACAGTTGACATTAATTTTTTTTTTTTTTTTTGCTGCATAGAACATGGATGTTCAGGTAACTTTATTGTATGCTTATTTACATTTATTCAGATATATGTCAACGAGTAGTACAGCAGTAATACATGATAGTCTTATTTTTTACTTTTTTTTGTTGTTTTTTGGGGGGGGTCCAGTCGTGGGGCCTGAACTCTGGCCTGGGCGCTGTCCCTCAGCTCTTCAGCTCAAGGCTAGCACTCTACCACTTGTGAGCCACATTGCCACTTCCGGCTTTTTTTCCCCCCTGCTTATGTGGTGCTGAGGAACCAAACTCAGGGCCTCATGCATGCAAGGCAAGTGCTCTACCACTGAGCCACCTTCCCAGCCCTATTTTTTACTTTTTTAACATTGTTATTATTATTATCTTTAAGTAGTTGTACAAAGAATTTCCCATTGTACAAAACAGTATATGAATACAAGGTGTCCGACAACAGACATTAATATTTTGAGTTATATATGAAATAGGCACTTAAAACACGTTCAGACTAATTCTTTAACCTTCCTTCTTTTTTCTCTTAAAGGTGGAGTTAAGGATTGTTATAGTCCCTTTAGGCATGAGATAAAAGGAAAACACAGAGAGGGAAGTGACCTGTTTAAGCTCACAGAGCCATCATGTCTCTATCTATACTGGCTTTTGAACAGGGAACTACAAACCAGCAGCCATCAAGCTGGCAATTCTTTTCAGTAGTAAGATGTCAGCTCCAATCTCTTACCAGATATAAGGCAGCCTGTCTGTAAACATGCAAAGAAAGGAAAGAAGACCTGAAACGGGTAAAATTGTCAGAAGTTTGGTTCTGATTCACTGAACTGTTTCATGTTTGTTTGGATGAATCTTTTAGTTTTGGAATAATATATTTTCTTCTATAATCATCTTTTTGTTTTAGATAAATAGAAAAGTTGCAAATACATTACAGAGAGTCTCCTAATGTCTCCTACTATTAACAATTTTCCTGATTTCATATGCATGGGTGGTCCTTAAATTGGGTCTACAGTACAAATGAGTGACTGTTTCTATAACTTCCCTATAACCTTTTCCAAGGATTTATTGCTAAGATGGAATAATCTTCATATATGATAAGAATTCAGCACATTGTACTCATAAACTGACATGCTGAATAGAAACCTCTTTGTACAATTACTTAAAGATAATAACAAGAAAAAGAAAAAAAACCGATTCTCTAACTGGGAAAAAAAGGATTCAACAGATGAGCACTGAAAATATCCATTATAAAGTCAGTTGGGAAACTTAGCCATGGTTCCCATTGCTAACAAAAGTGGAAAGAAGAGGGTCTTAGAATAAGGAAAAACTGCTGGGCACCACTGGCTCATGCCTGTAATCCTAGTTACTCAGGAGGCTGAGATCTGAGGATTGCTGTTCAAAGCCAGCCCAGGCAGGAAAGTCTGTGAGACTCTAATCTCCAATTAACCACCAGAAAACAGGAAGTAGGACTGTGGCCCAAGTGGTAGCCTTGAGTTGAAGAGCTCAGGGACAGTGCCCAGGCCCAGAATTCAAGCCCCATGACAAAAATAAAAAATAAGGAAGGACTGTTTTTGGGAGCTTTTAGGGTGAAATTGCTTCATCCTCTCAATAACCATCAGAACAATCGGAGAGAAAGAATTCTGGAAACAGCAATTTATTGAATATGCATTTCCCAGGGTCCCTGGATTTGTTCTATAGGAAATAGAAATAGAAATAGAATAGAATAGAAATAGTAACTGGGCCTACAAAAATTTGGTTGATGTTGCTTAAGTTAACTCTGAGCAATTGCAGTGAGACACTTTTGTGGTGCTTGTAAAGTATAAATGGTGTATCAGTGTAGTATATTGTGTACAAGAAATGATGAGATTGTCATAGAGAAGTGCCATTGATAAATAATGCTTGAAAAAGGTAAAACCAGTAAGTGTAGTGAGGAGGACTTTGACATTAAACATTGGACTAACACTACCATTATATTTATTATGTGGGTTTGTTAGATTGCCATTTATGCTTAAGGTTATTATAGAAGGAACTATATGGAATTTCTCAGATTTGGCAACTTTTCATCTTCACAAATGGTGTTTTTGTATAATTCAATGTACTACTTAGTAAACTATGGTTAATTCTAAAAATGTTCATTTTATTGTACTTTTAATTTTATTTTTGCTGTTGTTTAAGTGGACTTGGAACAGATTATATTAAGAACCAATATTTGAATTAGAAAACCCCTAATGATATTGGTTACAAAAATTCTAGAAAGTGCAGACAAATACATGGCCATTGTATAGATCTCATCTTAGAGACACACTTCTTGTGAACCAAGCCATGTACCCTTGCATTGTAACACTTTTTTATTTTCTTCCCTGCATTAACTTGATTTTGTGTGTTTAGATTTGTGAATTTCACTGGCTAAATTGTACTCAGTATCTGTTTTTCCATGGATCTAAGAAAGAACATTTGCAAATGATTGTTTATCATCCTAAACCATAAGGTTTAATTTTCTACCATAAGGTGGCATTGTATCACATTTTATGCTGAAGAAGCAGGTCTTTTCTCTGCTCACTGAAATGACTAATGCTCTGCATATGTCTTGAGTTGTGTGTGTAACACACTGAATTTTGGAATTTATAAGCAAATATGAGAAGCTGGCACTACTATATAGGAGTTTAGCATTTTTCTTATATTTGATCTTTCTATATTATGGCTGAGAAGTTAGTAATAGAACAAATTATTACTGTATTAACTAATACTATGTTTTACCTCATTAAAATATGTATGCCAGCATCTTGCATATATAGAAGCTACTCAGAAATATTCACTGCATGATTAAATTAAAATATTCCTTTAATAGGCCTTACCCTAAGGAATTCATTTCCTCATTTGTCAAGTTGAATTTACAGCATACTTTTATTGCTATGGCCCATTTCTTACCAGGATAAGAAGCTTATTTCATGAAGAAGTTAAACTCACTGAACATATTTAATTTCTCCAATACACTTTAAAATACTTTACTTAAAAAATAATATACCACTTTTCTTTGCTTAATTAGAAATGTCCAGGACTAGCAAGTTGCATAAATGTGCTTGCTGGTTTACTTTCTCTAGTTGCTTGATGGAAAGTCTGGCTTAGTTTTGAAAAGCTGAGTAAATTTTGTTTTATTTCTCTCTATAGAAACATTTTGTGCCTTGTAGAAAACATTGTAAACACTTTCTACATAAAACTTCTCTTCCTTCAGATGAAGTGGTTTTGTTTTTGGAACTCTCATGGTAAAGCTGTGCCACTTTCCCTGCTATAGGGAACACTCCCACAATGCATGTTGCAGGGCACCTTAAGTGTCTAGTTAGGAATTTGGAGATGGAGTTAACAAGACTGTAGTCTCAATATTTCTCTAGTGTGGCATCTTGGAGCAATTGATTATTATAGTGTTGTTGTTTGGCTATGATGACCTAAACAACAGAACAAAAAGTTAAAAAAAAGTAGCTAGAAAGATGTTTTTATTAAATTGATTGCATTGATTTAGTGAATTGAGATTTGGCTGTCTCCTAGACATTAAGTCTTCCTTCTTTTCTTGATTGGAGCTCTATTTTAAAAATAAATTATATGTCTCTTTGCTATCAATAATATTGGCATTTTATACTGAATATGACCCTCTTGGAGTCCAAGAGAAAAGCAGGGTAGAGTAACATAGAATGAAGGCCTTCTACAAACAAAAGAGGCAACTCCAAGAAGGAAGGCATCTTTGACAAGATCATCTTATTTTAAGATGGAGAATGAGAAAAAGCCAGCCTTGTCAGTTTGTTTCTGAATTGAATGGATAAGAATGACCAAAGATACCTGTTAATCTAGACCAGAAGAGAGTAGAGCAGGTAATAGAGGGAGTAGAGTGAAGAACATTATGGCTAGAGTGTGGGTGTGGTGGGTTGTGAGGTGAGCTGGACATGTGGGCCAGCACCATAGGAAGGAGTGTAGATCTTTTTAATGCAAAGTGGAGCAAGTCAAGAGTTTAAAATAGAACAGTTAACTATCATAGTGTAATATGTTCACACAGTGGAATGTTAAATAGCAATGGTAAATTGTTGCTATATGTAATAGAATGAAACAAAATGCCAACTTAACTATAAGGTCAAGTGAAAAAAACCCCAAAGGTGAACAAAGGATATACTGCATGAGTTCATCTATGACAATTTTCTATTGCTTGATTTGGGCACTGATTCTATGGATGAGTTTAGTTTAGTTTGTAAAAATTCATCAAGTTGTCCATTCATCATTTGTATTATTTAATGTTTATGTCCTAATCTAAAAGGTCATAAAAGGGGCTATTCTGGTAACAAAAGAGAGAATAAGTCATAGAGGAGAATGTATGCAGGGTGTTAGTTAGGAAGCTATTGAAGCTTTCCAGGGGTCAGAAGAATTCAACTAGGGTAGTGGTGGTAATTAGGAGAAGTGGATGAGTTCTCAATCTATTTTGAATTATAGTACAATATTACAGTATTCGAAACACATGAAACTGATACTTGATTATTTTTTGCCTTCAAAATCAGCGTTAATTACATGGTTCAACTCACTAGGAAATGGATATGACTCTCCTTGATTAATTCTAGTTATTATTTTTCTCTTAACTATGCTTACTCATGGTTTTATATACATTTCCTTTGTAATGTTAAGAAGAGAACCTTTTGGGGCTGGGAAGGTGGATCAGTGGTAGAGTGCTTGCCTTGCATGCATGAGTCCCTGGGTTCAATTCCTCAGCACCACGTAAGTAGAAAAAGCAGGAAATGGCGCTATGGCTCAAGTGGTAGAGTGCTAGCCTTGAGCTGAAGAGCCGAGGGATAGCACCCAGGCCCAGAGTTCAGGCCCCACAACTGACAAAAAAAAAGAAAAAAGAACAGAACCTTTTGAGTTTTACCTGAGAACAAATACTGAGTTTTAGTGACTGTCTTCCATTCAAACAGCGATATTATTTTCCTTAAGATGAGTTATATTGTATTTTATTTTCATAGTTTACCAATACTAGGATTCATGCATCAAAGCTAGAAGCAGTTCTTAATGTAATTATTTAACATACTGTTATCATGTCATACATGTCTATAAATGATTATAACAATAACTATCAAAAACTTACATTATTTTTATTTTTTTTTTGCTGGTCATGAGCCTTGAACTCAGGGCCCAAGCTCTGTCCCTGAGCCTCTCTATGCTTAAGCTCGAGCTTTACCACTTGAACCACAGTATCACTTCCAGTTTTTTCCTGTTTATGTGGTACTGAGGAATTGAACCCAGGGCTTCATGCATGCTTGGCAAGCACTCTACCACTAAACCACATTTTCAGCCCCAAAACGTAACATTATTTTCAAAAATTAGAACTTCAGTGTTTATGCCATGATAGGAAAGTATGTATTATATTTGAGACTATGATGCTGAATGCCTGACTTAGCAGTTTCTCCATACCTCCTCCAGAACTAGGTAGTTTTCATGTCTATCTAGGTTGCCATGTGTGGGTTGTAATAAAGAGAAGCATGGCATCAAGAGGCCCCCTGCCTGGCACAATAGGAGGTTTTTAAGTTGTGAGCACTGAGGTGTCTTAGCTGGCAGCTGAGAGCTACAAAGAAGACTGCATAGGGCATTCTGACCTGGTAGTTTTTTCTTTTGTAACCTAATCTTTAGATGCATTTCCACCAAATAGATGTGTGTTAGCTAAGGAGAAAACAACCTTGGAAACCGTCTATTGAAAGTAATCTACTTTCTTACCTATCATGTTCTCAAAGGTCTGACAATTGAGCAAAGGAATGGGAGTATAATACTTATGAAAGTCAAGAGGGGGACTGGGAAGGTGGCTCAGTGGTAGAGTGCTTGCCTTGCATGCCTGAGCCCCTGGGTTCTATTCCGCAGCACCACATAAGCAAAAAAGAAAAAAACTGGAAGTGGCGCTGTGGCTCAAGTGGTAAGCGCTAGCCTTGAGCTGAAGAGCTGAGGGACAGCACCCAGGCCCATAGTTCAGGCCCCATGACTGGACCCCCCCCCAAAAAAAAAAGAAAGTCAAGAGGGTCTAGGGGAAGGCATTTAATTTTATTCTTCTCTGCACAAATGTGTGTGTGTGTGTTTCCTGGTTAGAATTAGATTTTGAGAATATCCTTAGTGTAAAACAGCAGATTTCACTCCAACTAGATTGACTTTTCATTGGGCTTTGCTGAGCACAAAGGTTATGGAGAATGTTCTAATTCTGTCCCCAAGGATCATCACAAAACACAGTCACAAAAAGAGTGGTGGAGAGGAAAGGCAAGCAATCTGCAAATGTTCCTTTGCAAAAAGCCCTTTCCTGTCTAGTTGTACAGTGAAATCAATACTGACCTGGAGATTTGTTGACCTGTTCATAAGTCAGAAACTAAAATGGGAAAATCTGAAAGTTTTCCCTGATGATAGATTTTTTTTCCTTACAGATGCAGCTAGTGTGAATGATCTAATGACTAGAAAGATCTCCAGACTCTGTATTATATAGTGCTGAACAATGTCATGTGGAGAAAGGGCATGCTTTCCTGATATCATTGTGCCTTAATCTTCTTAGATTTTGCTACAAAGAAATCACATTAATCAAATCTCCTTTTGGCTCTATGAAAGGTGCAGGCCTGAAATGCTCGACTTCGGGTGAAATTGGATATGGAAGAAAATCCTGACTTGAAATAATACCAGGACTTTCCATAATCCTGTGTCATTGGAGTCTTAATTCAGTACTGTAATTTCCAGCTCAGATTTTGTGAAATCCCAGAGTGCTGCTATAAGAACACAAAAGATACCATACATTTTTAAGGGAGAAAAAGATTTACAATTTAAGTATATATAAAATTAAATTGAAATATTGCCATTAAAATGTTCAGGAGTAGAGGACTAGTGGATGGGACTCAGCAGTAGAGTGAACACTCTAAATTCAAACCCAAGAAGAGCCAAAAACTTAAAAAATGTTTAGGAGTGGGATTAATATATGTATCTTTACATCAAATTAAAAACAACAATTATACGTTACAAGTGCAAAAAGATAGAAACTGCCTTTTATCTGATCGATCAACTTTGGGTTTATAACAAAGACATGTGTCTAAAATGTAATGTGATTTAGAAGATAGAATCCAAAATCTGTATATCTGGAATATTCTTGCTTTTTTTGAAGTGCTTTCTTTCCTTCCTTCTTCCTTCTTTCATTCTTTCCTTCCTTCCTTCTTTTCTTCCTTCCCTCCTTCCTTCCCTCATTCCCTCCTTCCTTTGTTCCTTTGTTCCTTCCTCCCTCCCTCCCTCCTTCCCTCTCTCCTTTCCTCCCTCCCTCCCTCTTCTTCCTTCCTTCCTTCCTTTCTTCCTTCCTTCCTTCCTTCCTTCCTTCCTTCCTTCCTTCCTTCCCTTCCTCCCTCCTTACCATTGCTAAGATATGGAACCAACCCAGATGCCCCTCAGTAGATGAATGGATCAAGAACATGTGATATATATATAAAATGGAATTCTATGCCTCTATCAGAAAGAATGGTGTCCCATTTGTTAAGAAATGGAAAGACTTGGAAAAAATTATATTAAGTGAAGTAAGCCAGGCCCAAAGTTTCCCTTGTTTGCAATAACTAGTATATATCTGAGACCAGCAGAAAAGGTCAGATAAATTGATGGTAGGCGAAATGAACCCTAAGATAAGGACTCAGATGATTTTCTTTCTTGCTATTGTTTTTTTAACATATTTATGAGATGATTTTTTGTTGCTTTGTATGTCCCTCCCCCACAGTATAATCCCTGTTTTCACTGTATTTGATGTTGGTATAATTTGTGGAGGAGAAGGGAAAAAACAAATCATTTAAATAGGGATACAGGTGGACCCATTGCAACAATGAGATGTACAAGTCGTTATGTGGAAAAATGAACTTTACAACTTTGGAGCTGGGGGGAGATGGGAGGACAGGGATGGTAAGGGGAAACAAAGGAGGAGGCAACAATGCTTGATAAGAAATGTACTCATTACCTTGCTCATGTAATTGTAACCCCTCTGTATGGTATTTTCACAATAAAAAACTTATTAATAATAAAAGAAGAGTCACAAACTCTTCATGGGGATTCTCAAGGTTAAGTGTGTTACATAAGCACAGTATAGTCATCTAAAGGAAGTCAAGTCTGCTATTACAATGTCATCTAATTGGTAGATACTATTCAAATTTTGAGTTATCCTACAAGAAAGTTTTTTAAATCCAGAAGCAAATATTACATCTTGCATTTAGTTCATTTAGTTGTTTTGTCTGTCTGCTTAGTCTTCTTCAATCTAGGAAATTCCTGATTCTTTTTTTCTATTTTTCTTTCAGCATTTGAAAAATCATGGGCCAGTTATTTCTTTTTCTATTATAAATACACTGAATTTTTTCTTTGGAAAATTATTGTACAATTATTTCTTTTTCCATTATAAATATGCTATTTTAACTGGAATTTCAAAATTTAATGGAAAAAAATAAATTTAATAAGAGAAATATGTATAGTCTCTCAAGACACTATTTCAGGGCCAGTCACTGAACTGTTTTACTTGTTAAGAAAACCTTGTAGAAGTGGGAGGGAAGGGATGGTAGGGGAAAAACAAAGGAGGAGGCAACCATGCTCGATAAGAAATGTATTCATTACCTTGCTCATGTAGCTGTAACCCTTCTGTACAGTATTTTCACAATAAAAACATAAAAAGAAAACCTTGTTCATTTGCTATCAAGACATTTATATTTGAGACAACAAAAATTTAATGTTCCTTATCATAATTTTGCACTGAAATTTACTATTCATTGCAGATACTTACTTGACACTGCTATTACAGTGACTCTTGCCCTTTTGTGACTTTTGATGCTTATGGCCCATTCCATCATTCTTTCAACATATATTAATGGCAATTATACTATAAGAAGAGCTATCCTCATTTTTTTCAGTAAAGACTGCGTGGATTGTTATTTTACTTTAAGTCACATATATTATTTTGTTGTTCAAGTAGTAAAATATATGGTCATTGGTGGAGACTCTTTAAGTCTAAAATTTTCCTCTTCTTTCCCTTTCTCCCTCCTTTTCTCCCCCTCTTTCTCCCTTTTTTCCTTTGTGGTTCTGGGGATTAAGCCCAGGGATTTGAATCGAAAGTACTCTATGAGTTTCAGCCACAACTCTAGCCATTGTGTTTTTATATTGTTCTTGAGATAAGGTCCCACTAACTTTTACATGCTGGTTTTGACTTCTCAAACTGTCTTTCTCTACCTCCAGAGTAGTTTAGGATTATAGGCATGTTCTACCATGCCCAGCTTGATGCCTATTGTTAACTACTACTCTAACTAACCTCTGCCCCCCCCCCACCAATGTAGCTATATTCACTTACTTTAGGGAAGTCCTGTACTGCCTTACTTTGATAGACTCTCAGTTTTTTTTTTTTTTTTACCATATACTCCAGTTTTCCATTTTTTCAGACCATTCATGATAAAATCCTATACATGCACTAGGGATTCACTTATTGATTGCATTTTAATTACCTTCAATTTAACTTAAACATTTATTGAAAGGAATATTGGAGAGAAGGAAAAGTGGAATGAAGCTTATCCTATGATCTTTATCAACTGTAATCCAGTGGGGGAGATGAGGCAATTACAATATAGTTACAGCAGAATTAGTATTTGACCAAAATGTAATGAGAACATGAGAAGAATGAGTTTAATTCAAAATTGTGGCTGAGATTAGGATAGAAAGGGGAAAAGGCAGAAAGAGGGGCGTGTGTAAGATCTTTAAGGTTTACCAAACAAGGAAGAAGATATAGGAAGTGGCGCTGTGGCTCAAGTGGTAGAGTGCTAGCCTTGAAGTGAAGAGCTGAAGGACAGCGCCCAGGTCCAGAGTTCAGGCCCACGACTGGACACCCCTCCACCCCCCCCCCAAAAAAAAGAAAGAAGCTATGAATGCTAATCTGAAGAAACTATCTGCCAAATACCATGTTTCTTTTACTTCTTGGTCTTTATCTTCATTTTTCTTGGACAAGTTACTTTCAAAAATTCTAAAAACCAGAGATCAGAGAGGTTTCCATTTTTACAACTAATTGCTAAGACATGGAACTAATGTTGACCTAAAGGTGATAACCTTTGAGTGTAATGGTAATAGATTGTTTTTTTTAATCACCTTGTACTATACCATAGTCCAGTTTTGAGAACAGAATATGAGAGCAAGTCTGGGATGGGAATGTCTTGTGTCATTCTCATTCCTTCTTTGCTTTTCGTTTTGCTTGGCAAAAGTAGAACCCTACTCTACATGGTCTAACTGGGTTCACAGAGAGCTTTTAGCCTAATATCCCTTTAGGAATTATCTAAACAAGGAAGGGGGGCAGTGATGAATTCCAGAACAGTGATTGAAATTTTAAGCAATAAGAAAATGTCAAGACAGGTTTTGGAAGGTAGTAGTGGAAGGGGAATCTTATTGTAGTTCATGCAAATTGTTGCCCTTTGTGGAAGCGTTTCCCTTTCCCTGATCCTTTTGATACTCAAGGCAAATGGGTATCAAAATGGGTAGTTCCTGATTTCCAAGGATCTGGCTATTTGGCTACTTTTGATCCTCTGCTCTTTTTTTATTGACATGAAATTCCTTAGTCCGGACATCTGCCAGAGAGCAGAGAAGAAAACATAGCTGTCTGGATGAATGAATGAGCATATGAGAGCAAGTATAAAGAGAAAGCTGTCTCTCCTAGACTAGTAAAGAATTAAACAGAGAGAACACCATGTGTAAAAAACGAAACAAAACAAAAACAAAAAACCCAGACAATTTACAGTATAGATGGTTATTCTTGGTTCATGGGTCTGAACATTCTAATTTTATAATTCTGAACAAAAGGTGAACCTAATAAATATAAAACATATGGAAAGGATTGGTTCTGAAAAACTGCTGAAATTATTTATTGCTAAATTTTCAATGCTGCTGGCATCTAGAGCTATGGCAATGATACCTGTTTATAGTCTTATTAGGAAAATAAATGCCAGAAGAGCACATGTATGTACATAATGTTTTCTCATGGTATAATTCATATCCACATGTATAACTTACATTCCAACTAAGGATACTTTTGCCTGAATAGTTTATTGTAATTTGACTTGCATGAAAAAATATTTTTTAAGAGATTCAATTCTCATCTTGTTTGCCTTCTTACATCCAAGGCTAATCTAAAAACATAGAAAATGAAATGTATAATTGATTTGTAGAAAGGAAATCAAGGACAAAATTCTCCCAACCTATCATGTGGTTTATCCTATCCTTTACTGTATTTTGTTTGATTATGAGACAGGATTTTACGGTGTAGATCAGGGAGGGTTGCAGGGAGGGTAGCCTTAAACTCTCAGTCCTCTGCCTTGGTTTCCCCTGTGCTGGTATTGAAGGTGTCTACCATCACATCCTGCTAAAGACTGATTGATTTTAACTTTTCAATTGAAGTTCTTTTGACATACATATGTGGGTATATGCATATATACACAAATATACATTAAAGATAGAAATGAGCCTATAGGGAAAGAAATACCAAAAGGCATAAAATCATGACTACCAAAATTTGTGCTGAATCTGTGGAGGATTTTTGTGTTCTGTTTGATTCAGAATTAATCAGAAGTCTTTATTATTTGAATGAGGAAGAGGTCATCTGACTCTTGATTCCCTAGAAACTTGGGACTCTTTGGCCAGACTTATGGAAAAGGGACTATGTTACAAGTGAAGTTATGGTTTTAGGATTGTTTCCAAATATTCTTGCTTTGGTTATAGGGGTAAAGAGATGAGGGTTCTTGAAGTAGTCTTTTTTTGGTCAAACAATTTAACAAGCAGTGGGTCTGGTGCCAGTGATTCCATTTCTAAAGGATTTTCCTTTGAAGTGTGTGTTCCTCAATATGTTTTTCCAGCCAAACATATGCCTGTGATTTGAAATCAGCTTAAAAATTTTCTTTCACACTTAGTGTTCATATTTAGTTTGCTGGCATTACATGATATAGAATAAACTTGTCTGCTGCCCAAAACCCTACAGCAGTATTGCCACAAAGGATGATCCTCATGGGTAGAGTTTAGTTATATCTGACTTTAGAGACACAAGAGTTTATTTTTTCAATAAACTTGTTTCTGAGTAATGGTTAATGAAAAATATCTTCCAGCTTGTATTTACTTTGCTAAGAAGGCTTTTGTTTTGTTAGGCATTGTTGCTCTGGACTTCTTGACCTCTTGATCAACGTTGTATCTAGCTGATGACTTGGAACTCTATACTCACTGGATCATTTTCCTAGAGAATTCACTGAATTGTTGGGAGGGAAAGATAGAAGACATTGAAATCTTTGCGTATTCTGGAAAGGGCAGACTTGTATATGATAAGACGCTAGATTCAGTGTGGTTAAATTGCTGTGATTTTGTAATTTTGTAAATTTTTATTTGTATTCAAATGGGGAAGTCTGGAGAAAGAGGTCAAAGTAAGAGAGCTTTATTATACTAACTGAAGTAATCTCTAATGAAGGAACTGAGTAGTAGAGTGTGTTCTGAACTTCTGGCTCCAAAAGACTACTTTGACACTTCCAGGGACCAAGTTTTTAGATCCTAAAGAAGCAATTTTAAGCAGTAAAGACCTTTCTAAAACTCCCCTGCTTGAAAATAAAGCATGAAAAAAATCTTTAATTTAGCCACAGACAAATTTTACATTACAATGTGAAAGTCAGTCTTCAAATGACAAAATCACCAGTCAGAATTTATAGAAACAAAGGTTTGAGTGATTTGGGTATTACAGGTTTTGAAATTCAAATTTAGTTCTTTTGGTTAATGCAATTTCTTAGATTCAAAAAATTTCTTGACTTCAAAAAATAACTTTGTTTTCCTATAACCACCTGAGATGATCCTTATGTCTTTTTTTTAAACACTAGTTTATTTATTCAATATCACATTTTCCTGTAAGAAACATTTTTTTTTTTGGGTCTGGTCATGGGGCCTGAACTCTGGGCCTGGGCGCTGTCCCTCAGCTCTTCAGTTCAAGGCTAGTACTCTACCACTTGAGCCACAGTGCCACTTCTGGGATTTTTCTTTTTGCTTATGTGGTGCTGAGGAATTGAACCCAGGGCCTCAGGCATGCAAGGCAAGCACTCTACCACTGAGCCACCTTCCCAGCCCGATCCTTATGTCTTAGATCTTCATCTTTTAAAGTGCCTTGTTTCTTCTCCAGAAGGAAATCACTTAGCTTATGAATGGTCTTTGGATTCAAATGCTGGAGTCTGGAGGAAGAGGAACAAATACTTCTCACTCAGGAAACTGACTTCTGAAGGAAGTCAGGTTTTCATTTCTTCTCAATGGATACTCACCATGCCCAGTGGACACATTTGTCATATAAAACCAGAATGCTGGGTGGACCATTATAAAAAATTTTTCAGAGTATTACATCTGTTGGTTTGAGTTAGTAGCTCTGTCTACTTCTCTAATTTCAAGCCTTGTAAGGATAGGTTTTAGACTAACACTTTCACTTATCAAAGTCCTGAGGATACTTTAAAAAAAATCATACAGTACTTTTCCACGTTTGTGACTCTTATGAGGTTATAACACTGATATTTCATAGATATTTTGGAAATAAATCTACTTGACTTCTCTAATTTCTTTTACTTGATGTAATTTTATTCCAACGTTTTGGTTAACTTGAATCTTCTTTACTCCACTTAGAGTACCCAGGGCCTGGGTACTGTCCTTAAGCTCCTTTGCTTAAGGCTAGTGCTCTACCATTTTGAGCCACAGCTCCACTTCTGTTTTTTTAGGTAGTTAAATGGACTTTCCTGCTCTGAATAGCTTCCAATCATGGTCTTCAGATCTTAGCCTTCTAAGTAGCTAGGATTACAGGCATAAGCCACCAGTGCCTGGCTGTAATTTCTGTGTTGATAAGATTTGGGAGATGAACTGATCACAAATATGTTATGAGTTTGACTCTCAGTCAGTCATGATCTAGGAAGGGGATGGCACATTAAAAATCACCTCTACTAGAATTTATGAAATTCTATATTAATGGTACAAAAAGTGCTGTAAAACACCTTGTGGAGAAGAAACAAGGTACTTTAAAAGATTTAAGACATAAGGATCATCTCAGGTAATTATAGAAAAACACAAAAAGTGCTATAAAAAGTGCTTCATTCTCTTTCAAGGTGACAACATCAGAAGCATACTTCCATAGATCTGGCTTTAGCTGTATACTTAGTAGTTCATGGAGATTCATCCTGTGTTTTTGTGTTTCCCCTACTAATTGCAACCTAAAACTCAAAATTATATATTATATATAATATCCACAACATATATTATATATCTATATTAGCAACAGTATAGATAATATGGATAGATAACTGAATAGATTATATGGATTAGTAACAGAAATAGAAATATTGAAAAATGTTTTCTCTCTGTCTCTTTTGGCAAGACTAGGGTCTTGTGCTTGTGAGGCAGGTGCTGTACCATTGAGATATGCCTATAACCCTTTTTTGCACTGTGTATTTTGAGATCAGGTCTCAGTTGATGCCTGGCTAGTACCTAAATTGTCACTTTCCTGTTTCAGACTTTATTTTTTGCAGCTTAGATGATGGAAATATACCATCATGTCTAGCTTCTTCTGTTCAGATGGAGACTTGAGGACCTTTTTGTCCATGCTGGCCTAGAATCACAATTCTGATCTCAGCTTCTCTCATATCTAGGATAACAGTATATGCCACCCAACTATTGGTTGAGATGGGGATTGTGGGGGGGAGGTCTCATGAACTTTTTGCCAAGGCTGGCCTTGAATCTCAATCCTCCCAATCTTAGCCTTTCAAGTAGCTAGGTACAGATCATATACTGTTATCTCAGTATCCAGTCTGTGGTTTCACTTAGGAGTGTATGTTTATTTGGAGAGGACTGGAAGGAACTACTGGACTCTCTCTCTCTCTCTCTCTCTCTCTCTCTCTCTCTGTGTGAGAGAAAAAGAGTAAGAGAGAGACAGAGTGTGTGTGAGTGTGTGTATGTGTGTCTTAAGGCATCTTGGTGCTTCCATTGCTGATAAGGTGGTCCTTTTTCTCTTTAAGGACTAATTCTAAGCAAAAAAAAAGAAGGGAAGGAGATGTTTAATTAAAGTTTATAG
The DNA here is from genome assembly GCF_000151885.1 of Dipodomys ordii. Taxonomy (NCBI): domain Eukaryota; kingdom Metazoa; phylum Chordata; class Mammalia; order Rodentia; family Heteromyidae; genus Dipodomys; species Dipodomys ordii. The sequence continues at coordinate 2,115,881 of NW_012267306.1, forward strand.
TCACTAAAGTAATTAAAATGAATTCTTTCTGTATTAATGCCTACCTCTATATAGCAGAGATTATTGGAGGGAAATAGAGTTTTATTTTTGGAATAAGAAACTTGTAACTCCTCTGTACAGCATCTTTACCATAAAATAAAAAAAGAAACATGGAGATGTATAGAGAAGAAAAGGAAGAAATAGCATATGTTTTCAGAATTTACATGTAGGACACACTTGGGATGGCTGTCTGACAGGAATGGGATCAGGGGAATTGCTTGTAGCTGTTATCTCAGTATCCAGTCTGCGGTTTCACTTACGAGTGTATGTTTATTTGGAGAGGACTGAAGGGAACTACTGGACACTCGTGTGTGTGTGTGTGTGTGTGTGTGTGTGTCTTAAGGTATTCCTTGGTGCTTCCACTACTAATAAGGTGCAGAAGCTTTTTTTTTTTTTGCCAAGCGATTTGGTAATTTATTGAAAAGTAGTTCATAGAAAGAGCTTTTTTATTCTAGATTTTAGAATAATGCCCTGAGATGAAATTTAGAAGCTTTAGACATGAAGATTTATTGAACCTTTGATTCCCCCTTCCAAAGGAGAAGGCAACAATGCTTGATAAGAAATGTACTCATTACCTTGCTCATGTAATTGTAACCCCTCTGTACAGTATTTTCACAATAAAAAACTTATTTAAAAATGCAGTATCTTATCCTATGTGTAGTTTAAAGAGATAGGCTTGGCACCACAAGGAAACATATCCTCTAATCTCAAGGTAATGGAATCAATAAGGGTGTTCTCAAATAACACAACTATCCTTCTGTCTTATTTGCTAGCTCCCTGTTCTATGTTTCTTTATCTTAGTGCCTGAAGAGCTAGGGCAGAAAAAAAGAGAACAACTTCAAGTATGCCAGGGGCTGGTAACTTTCCAACCCCTCTGAATGCCAACTGGTTATATGAATCACTGTCTCTCCAGCCTGTCGGCTCAGTCCTGCACTGCCCTGGATCATGTCCACATTCCTTCCTACCTTGACTCTAAACCAAAGTTAGGACTTGCTTGTTCCTTTTGGCACATGTTCAAATTATGAGAACATTTTATGATATGTCATCTGCACAGCTATCTAAATAAGAGAAGTCTTATGGGGAGTGTGACTGAGAGTTCACTTAAGATCCTTCACAGGCTCCTGCCTGCCTCCTCCAAATTGGCAGTCACAAATGAGGTTAATCATGACTATCTTCAATACAGGAGAATGGTCTATACATTACACCAGGAAGTGTTGAGTACTACTCAGAATCGAATGCCTGGTACTGTTTAGGCGACTTGAACTTTGAGCTGTGTTGCCTTGTCAGGGGGACAAGTTAACAAATCCTAGCTAAATAGTTTGTGGTATATTATTAGGAATGTTAGATAAGGCAGTTCCATGTAACTCCTATCATACATTCTTGGATTGAAAATAAGCCAATCTCTCAACAGTTTGGAAAGAAAGCCTTAGAACAGGCCTTTGAACACCATAAGAAATGATAATGATGTGTGGAGTCTCTGTGAAGGGTATCCTTTTATCATTCCACTTACCAGTGTAGAAAATACAAAATAGTAATGTGAACTGAATCACCATTTTAACAGCTAATCTTTCTCCCTTTTCTTAGATGATTACTGAAGTTGTGAAATCTTAACTGCTTTAATTTATTGTGTTAATGAATACTCTGTAAACCACATTGGAATCTACATACGTAGTCTACAATCAATAGCAATGTGAAGGAAGGAGAAAAATTATTCATTATTAGCATTTAATTAATAAACATTTAATTAATGCCTATAAAAAGCAAATGCGTGTGAGGACATGAATTATTACTGGAGTTTTAGAAGGCAAATCTCCAAAGAACCACATGGCAGTTACAAACTAAATTTAAAAAGTTTTCCAAGGACTAGTCATATACTTATTATCTTGCATAAAAGCAGTGAGAATTCATCAGAACTATTGGGAACAGAAAATGATGTGTCATAAGTAGTCTTAATCCTTAATTAATAATGAAAAGCTAACAGTCAAATGGATTTGTTCTTATTTAACTATTATAATATAGCTAGTTAATTGTAACTTGCAAACAGAGTATTGTCCAGCCTTAAATTATGAATGACATTGAAATTTCACTGTATTATCTAATGCTGGGTCACAGTTACTCTTTGCCAGCAGCAGAGATCAACTGTGGGCTACTAAGGGAAAACAAACATACCCATTATGCATTGACTCTGTATGCAAGTTTTTACAAATTCTGAAGTTTTCAAATGCTGACTAATATACTCATGTATAGAGAAAGGATTAATTAGTTGGCTTTATTCTATGGGAATGGGAACTTGGTAACCAAGTATATCTTTATAATTTCATTCCACAATAGAAACAGATGGGTATGAATTTTTATATTTCATTTGATGATGTGTATTTTCCCTTTGAAGAGGGTTTGTTCATAGGAGAGCTAACTGCAATTTAGTTGCAACAATGGACAATAACTTAATAATTGGCAATCACTGGATGGCCAAAGGATAGTTAGCTTCTTTTTGAGAATTTGAAGGCCTCCAGGCAAGATCTTATAATAAGCAATTTACTTTCTACTATACTTCTAAATCAAATCATCTCAGGATTTAGTACATGATGATGTTTGAAAATAATTTTGCCCTCTCATCAAGACAATCCTTGGGACTTAGATGAGACTCCATACTTAGCTTGAAGTATTTCTCCCCCTTTTGCCCCATCATACCTATTTTATGATCAAGTATTATTTATTTATTTTATTTATGAGATTTATCACTATGATAACCTCAGACTATTGGAATGGGCTATCAAAAGAAGTTGAGATCTTTAAGAACTTAGATAACATTTTGTCCTGAATGATTTAGATATTCTACTGCATGAAAGCAAATGAATTTTAGAGGTTTTTTCTTATATTATAATATTAACATTCATGAAACTATTCTTCAGAGATAAGGAAAATTAAAATAATTAGCTAACTATTATTTTATTGTTCAATAAAATAATAGCCTAAAAATAATAGCCTAAAATATTTCCCCCCACTTTCTTGGTCATATCTGTGTCTGGATTATGTCAAACAGAACTGTTATTCTCATTATGAAATTCCCTGCTGGCATCTCAGAGCCAGGATCGTCTCAAATGGTACTCATATTTTTCCCTCTTAGTGGTGAGGAGGAAAAGGAAGACTAAAAACCTATTGTTCTTCTTCCCTCCCCTCTTTCCTTTTTCTTTTTTTGTGTGGCAATACTAGGGTTTGAATTCATAGCCTCATGCTTATTAGTCAGTTACTCTACCACTGTTGGAATGGGCTATCAAAGGATAACATAGACATTTTTACTGTATTTATTTTTTATACTTTTGCTCTGGTAATTTAATTATGCCTTCTGCATAGTTGAGATCATATATAGATAGGCTTTTGCCATCAAAATTGGCTTGTTCTTTGAGATTGGGTCTCATGAACTTTTTTTTGTCCTAGATCCTTTTAGCTCTGACTCCTAAACTGCTGGGATTACCGGTTTGAGCCATCACATCCATCTGTTATAACATGTTTAAAGTGCTAACAGGAAAAACTGCCACTTTAAAATTCTATACATAAGTAAAAATATCACCAAAAAGAACAGTAAAAAAGTGACTTTTGAAAAAGAAAAGGAGATTTTTTTTATTTGAGCACTATAAGAAATACAAGAAGGAAACTAATACATGATAAAAGCATAACTAAGAAGGAATGAAGGTCACTAGAAAAAAGAAGGTCACTAATAAAAGTAAATAAAGAAAATACTGATTGTTTAAAGCAACAAAACAGTTCAATTTTTATAACATGTAGCAGTGACATATATGCAAAAAGTAACATAAGGGCAGAGCGAAAGAAGGAGCAAATTGTGGTAAAAGCACATTATGAAGGATATGGCGAAAATATCAAGTAATTTGTATTAATTCAAGAATGTGCACTGGAATCTCCAGAGCAACCACCAAAAAGAATAACATGTAATTCTAAACAAGAACTAATGATCAAATTTAAAAAAAACACTTGATTTATCCAAAACAAGGCACTAACAACTGCAATTAAAAGGCAAATAATGTTGGATTGGGCCCAACTGGATCCTACTTATAGTAACATTCATTGAATGAAAGGTCATAGATAAATTGGAAGTAAAATGATGGAGAGATGTGTCAAAAATGCACCAACTAACAAATAGTTAACATGGCTGTGGTATCAAAGTAGACTTAAAGTAAAAAAAATACTGTAAATAGAGTCATTTATTAATACTGAAAGGGGCAGTTCAATAAGAAGGCACACAATTATACTCAAGATAACTTCAAAATATATGAAGTAAAAATTGACAAGTTGAAATATACAAGTGGATTTTAATATACTCTCAGTAACTAATACACAGAAAGCTAATAAGAACACTGAAGAATTGAACAACATTAAATAACTTGACATCATTGGTATTCACAGAGCAATTGCACATTTCCCATTTTTTTCAAATGCCAAGCAGTATCCAAAAAAATAGAATATATACTGGAACATAAAGAAAATGCAGTCCGGGCACTGGTGGTTCACCTCTGTAATCCTAGCTACTTAGGAGGCTGAGATCTGAGGATAGCGGTTCAAAGCCAGCCCGGGCAGGAAAGTCTGTGAAACTCTCATCCCCAATAAACCACTAAGAAAGCCGGCAGTGGCGCTGTGGCTCATGTGGTAGAGCTCTAGCCTTGAGCTGAAGAGCTGAAGGACAGCACCCAGAGTTCAAGCCCTACGACCGACCGAAAAAAAAAATGCAACAAGTTTCAAGGTATTGAAATCTTGCATAGTATTTTTTTTTCAGTGAAGTTAGACTAGCATTAAGTAACAGAAAAACCTGACTAGAAAATACTCAAATGTTACCTTTTTTTTTTTTTTTGGGTCCGGTCGTGGGGCCTGAACTCTGGGCCTGGGCGCTGTCCCTCAGCTCTTCAGCTCAAGGCTAGCGCTCTACCACTGAGCCACTTTCCCAGCCCCAGTCCCTTTTTTTCTTTAGGGAAAAAGCTTAAATGTCCCCTCTTCATGGAGAGTTTGCCTGACCACTTTATCAGGGGTTGGGTCCCTCTATCTTGTGTTGCTCTCCATCTTAGCATTTGTTGATTTTGTTCAAAGACTATTTAAAAATCTATAATTATTCATGCATATATTGTCTCACCCACTTGACTATTATCTTCACAAATGACTGAGTCTGTTAGGGTTTCTGTGTGGATGGAAAATTGAACCAAGTGACGTTTATTATCGTATTTCTACTCTAAGACCCTGAATCTATGTGGTGTTGTCTATAGTACTAGTTCATCTTAGGATAAAGTCCTATTTCATCCTAGGTAAATTCTAGTAAGAATTAGGCATAGTCCTCCATGTGGATGAATTTATGATGCCACAGGTTCCTCTTCTTTGTGTAATTGTGATAACAAGTGTTTGTCTTTTTCTTTTCTTTTCTTTTGTATTAATATATATTTTATTGTAAATATACTGTACAGACAAGCTACAGTTACATGAGTAAGGTAATGAGTACATTTCCTATTGAGCATTGTTACCCCCTCCTTTGTTTTTCCTCTACCATCCCTTCCCTCCTCACCTCCCAACTCCTCCCTCCTTGAATACTGACTGTCAGTCTTTGCTTGGTATGGACTGATAGTATCCCCCAACTCTCTAGTAGGTAGCAATTACTCTATTGCTATATCAAAGGCCTTTTAGCATCTCTAAGACATATACAGTGTGTTAACTAAAAAGATCTTTTCTTAAATTTGATAAATATTGGTCTTTTGGTTGTTACTAAAGCAATAGGTTAGCACTAAATTTGATGTCTTATGATTGTTTAGACAAGGTGTTTCATTGATCTTAGCAATAGCTCTCTGGTTCTGAATTATCACTGAGAGGGATGGAATTTATTTCATGATTGCTCCTGATATCAGAAAGGGAAGTGTGCCTTTCTACATAGATTGCTTCACTTTTATGGGCTCAGTATTTCACACACCAGCTGTCATCCTCATCAAGCATAGATAGTTCTAGTTAAACATGGAATCTGAATCTTATTTTGATGATTTCCCTTCATTTTACAACTGTAGACTCCATATAACTGATTGGAGTTGGTAGTTGTTTTAATTTCAGTGGAAATGTGTATTTGGATAATAGTTCTTAGAGCAACATTACTTGTGAGAGGCATATTTATGATTAACTTGAAACAAAGAATTGTTTATTCAGGAGAGGTTTAGATACTGTTGGAATCTGTTCTATATCAGGTATGATACCTGCGAGTCAGTTTGAGTGAGGTAAGGCAAACATAGTGTGCCTTTTAATAGTATCTCATACACTTAGATAATGGAGGTCAACACTGGTTTAAAATTAAGCAAGCTACCTTATATCTTTCATGGCTACAGGCTCTCCTAGTCTCTTAGCTGCACTGATCTGGCAGCTAAGGTAAGTGATTGTGACCCTTGCAGAAAATAATGTCCTGCTTACATTGTGCAGTGTGTCCCCAGGCCTTCCCACATTGCATTAGCCAGACCAGCCTTTCCTCTTGCTCTTTCTTCTTACTGAGGGTAGCTTTAGACTGGAAAGTTTGAAAATATGATAATATGATTTGCTTAGGCATGCAAAAGTCCTATGATTCTTAGATTACCTTTAATGATTAAATATGAATGAAGATGAACTCTATACTTCAAGAAATTAATTTTATCCCATAACACTGGGCTCCAAATATAAGAGAAACAAACCTAAAAGGAAAGACAATTTAATGTGTGTGTGCACACATGTGTGCATGCACGTGTGTGTGTGTGTGTCTGTGTGTCTGTGCTGGCCTTAGGACTTGAACTCAGAGCCTGGGAGCTGTCCCTGAGCATCTTTTGCTTAAGTCTAGGGCTATACTACTTGAGCTACAACTCACTTCCAGCCTTTTTGGTAGTTAAGTGGAGATAAAGAGTCTCACAGACTTTTCTGCCTGAGCTGGCTTCGAACCACATACCTCAGATCTTAGTCTCCTGAGTAGGTAGTATTACAAGTGTGAGCCACTGGTACTCAGATTAAAATTTACCTTCTGTTTGAGCACAGTGCTTGTGAATCTATTTTCAAGCGTATTAGAAGCTACAGATCTCATTTCTGAAAGACCATCTAGTTCATGTATCACTCAGGATGTGATCACCTGTCAATTTGTTAAAATGTATATCTGCTCTTGTTTCTGGTTATATTATTTGAAGTTCTAACTCAGCAAAGAACCTTAAAATATTTTCACAGTAGCCACATTCTTTTTGTAGTTGTTTTTCACATGGAAATGATCATTTGGCAAGAATTCCAAGAAAATCTGTGTTATTCTATAATGGTGGTTAGTGTAGGGAAGACTTATGGAGCGCTATCCTTGCACGGTTTTTGTCTAAGCTCATTTCTATTGCTATTACAAAAGACCTGAGTCCAGGTAACTTAAAAAGCATTCAATTTTGACTTAAGGTTCTGGAAGTTGGGAAGCAAAAAATATGGCTTTGTCATCTGCTCAGTTTCCGGTGGAGGCTTTCTTGTTGCCTCTTAACATGATGGAGTGCGTCACACGGCAGCCCAGATAAGAATAAGAGCCCTACCCTTGTGATATCATCTAATCCTCATTACCACTCAAAGGCCCCATTCTGAAATACTATTAACATGAATTTAGGAGTAAGTTTTCAACACATGACCTTTTTATTGGACATATTCAAACTATTCTTACTTCTTGTCCATATGACAGGTGGAATGAAGAATACAAAACCTTATCCTTGAAAGAGAAGAGATAGAAGTCTTGTACCTTGGTTCTCTAACCAAAGGGTGTATTACTATCATAAAGTAATTGGATTTGCAGCCAGGGCTCATAAGTTCAAACCCTGAATGTATTACTGACTAGCTCTGTGACTTTCGTCAGGTAGGTCATCAAGTTGTCCTAAACTTTAGTACCAAGTTTTGTTGCTATTAACTGTCTCACAGAGCTCATTTGAAGATAGATGAAATCATACACAACATAGGATGAAAAAGGTTATACAAATGAACTGATCATATCACAAGCTCTTTATGATTTTTCTGTTTTCTACCTTAAGTTTAATGTTGTTAACTATCAGTTGTCTCCCCCCACCCCATTTTATTTTGCTGATGGTAGCAGAAATGGTTAAGTGGGCCTTCAATTGCTGTCTTTTGTTAAGAGTATGTCAAATCAAAATCCCTGTAGTATATTTCTATACAATATACATTAGAAAAATTGTGTAAAAGTGCTACCAGTAAGTATAGAATCTCATGGTATATAAAGCTTGGCCTACCAAATGTGGATTTAGGACACTGAAAAGATTTTTTTAAGACTTAAAGAATAGAAAAATCCAAAAGAAAACAAGTCCTGCCAGTTGGAGTGTATGATGAACCAGGTTCTTATTTTTATAATTTTCTTTTAAAAATTATTTCTAAAGGAGGCAAGTGATAATAAATGACCTTGTTCAATAACTTAGCTGCAGATCCAGGTGTGACTGTCATATTTAATTGATGGAATGGGTATTTGATTTCTAGTAATAGCTTGTCTAAGGAATTATATTTAGAAACAATTATCTAAGAGATATGCTCCCTGACTACCCATTTGGATATTTTATCTTTGGATTTAGCTAGATGACTAAGGCATATGTTATGTTAGCTTCTAAAGAATTAATGCCCTTTCTGAACTGTACTAAGAAGTTATGTCTTCAGCTTTTTGAAAAAAGTGGCTGTTAGGAAAAGTATATGAAGTCAACTTTCTGATTTTAGTAAAAATGTTCTTAAGGATATTGTCCATGTCAGAGCCCTCAATATAGTCATACATGAGAGATTTCTTTGGAAATTTAAGCCTAGGAAAAGCCTTTTCTTTCCCAAGATACACCTTTAATAATTTTTGGAAATTTCATGCTGTCATTGCTTGCTATTGAAGCTTGAAGAAAATTTGAAGTCGATTATGGAATTAGTATTTATTTTAGTAGCTAGTTTATAAATTTTTTCTTTGTAAAGATCTGTCAGATTTTTTAAATTTTATTTTGTTTTATTGTAAGGGTGATGATTGAGGGGTTACAGTTATGTAAGGAAGGTAATGAGTACATTTTTTGTCAAACATTGTTACCCCTTCCCTTGTTTTCTCTCACTTTCCCTCCCCACCTCAACTGCCTTCCCCTGTTATTTATATGTTTTAGTATAAGCCATATCAAATTATTTTTGGGAAGAAGCATGATATAAAGAGAAAGATATATGATAGATGTTAAAAATAGGACTTACAAAAGAAAAAGAGATGAAAAGAGAAAAAGCCATTATCATCATTGTCATCATCATGAAAGGAGGCTCTAATTACTTATTAGTGCATGAAAAGAAATATAGACTTATGTTTATGCTTATTATAATGTTTACAAAGTTTAAACATTAGAGAGAAAAATTTAGCAAATAATTTTTGTCATCTTTTCTTCAGATCATACACTTTTCAGTAACAAAAATGAGTGATATTCTTCTAGCCTACATATTCTCTCAGTCTCTTTCCTGTCACCATGTCGTCCTTACTTTAAGGTGAACTTTCTAACTCAGGCATTTGTATCCTACTACATGCAGCATATATCATTTGTAGTTTGCTATTTTTCTCCCAAACAAAATTTTTGATTTTTATAAGTTTTTATTTTTTGATTTATTTGAATTTACTTTATGTTAATTGCTAAGTTCTCTTGTATAAGCACATCACCATGTATTAGTCATTCCTTTTCTGAGAACATGCAGAGGTTTCTCAATTTTCTTTCTACTACAAATGATTATGGCTCTGGCAGGTTGAATCCCCATGTTCATGTAAATTTCTTTAGGAGTTGTTCCTACAGTGGTTCCTCTGTTCTGGAGGAGCAGTTCCTCAGAAATGGAGCTGTGCTCCCTCTTACTCTTAACTATTTTATTTGAACCAAAATGGTCAGAGGAAGTTGTTTGTCAGATTGTGTGTGTGTATGTGGTGGCTGAACTGTGTGCTAGTAATCTTTACTATTGATTTCAATATGTTAGGGGTATAGATATAATTGGTAAATAACTAAATTCAGGCAGTAATCTGGTTTGTGAATTTATTCTGACAGGGTGGCATTTTCCTTGATAGAAGATATGAATAATCTATAAGCATAAAAATATGATTTTTAGAAATATATCCTAATGTTCACCACTACCATTTCTAATGTAAAATTTGTCCCAAGAGTCAAGGATAATTTTTAATTCAGGAAAGACATTAAAGTAATTATTTGTAGCACTTTATCTAAAAACTTTTCCCTTCTTTTGTCCTTTCTACTTTTGTAAGAACATTCAGTGCCCTAAAGAAGAAAGAAAATAGTTGACAATCGATGCTCATGGACCCAGATACTTAATTCCAAACTTAACCAAAAAGTCAATATTTAGCTGTATCTTATCACTGTGGAAATGTCAAGCATAGCAAGAGACAGGAACAAATTTCCAACTGATTTCTTGTTCTTATGTTTCCATGTTCAAAGCAGTGTGGAAGAGTTTCAACATCAGATAAGACAAAATGGCCTTTGGGGGAGAAAAAGGCAACAAATGACAATACTTGCAGCTGCCGAGACCACAGTTTGAGAGGAAAATAGATGCTGGAGCTACATTCTAATCTCTGCTAGCACATTCCCTTGGTCACCTTCTTGCCTGCATGATGCTAGCACTTTATGTCACTCACAGAGGCAGCCTGCAAGAGATAGCAGCAGGAAATGTCTTCTTGCTGAGTAAAGTCATAATTTGTTGCCACCTAAGACAATTGACACAAATTGTTTGCATTTTAAATTTGCCATGGCTGGGAATAAACATATCAAACTTGACTAGAAGGGCTGTGGGTGTGTAAAACAAGAGCTCTGCTAGCTTCCCTGAAGCTAAGGCTAGTTAATACAGAGAACAGAGATTTTCAATATTTTAAGAACTTCAGAACCCTTTCAGCATTCCATCTCACTCCACAGGACTCCTGCTGACCTCACCTATGTACTTGCTGTTGAAAGTTGTATTTTGTTAAAAAACAAGGTTATACTGGAAAAGGCTATAATGATACTCATAATGAGATGGTTGGACTGTGTCAGCATTAAAACATTGGGTTATGGCACAAAAGGAAATGGTGTAAGAAAGAAAGGTGGTGACTTAAATGGCTAAATATGTATTCTTTCTACTGTTTAAGGAATTGTGGGTGGGTTTGGCATTTCAAGCAACATAAACATGGACTTTGAGCGTCACTAGTAGAGAAAGTGTTTCATCTAGCAGTACAGCTAGAAAGGACCTGCATAAACTAAATCACAGAATAAAGCACAGTAGAAGAGAATCATCATCATAATAGAAGAGAATCATAATAGAATAGAATCAGAATGATAAGGCATGAGAGCTCACCAAGGATAGGAATCAACTATTCCAAACTATATAGGAGATATGCTAGGGCTTGTTAAAAATACAGATTTTCAGGCAGGAGGCAGTAGCTCACACCTATAATCTTTGCTACTTGGGAGGTGAAGATCAGGAAGATTATAATTTGGGGGCAGCCTGGGAAAATTTTTACGGAGACTCCGTCTTAACCTATAAGCTGGGCCTGAAGTGGCATGTGATTGTAACACTTCTTGTGAGATAGGTGGATGGATCTGCCACCATCAAGGCCTGTCCCAGGCAAAAATGCAAGACAGTATCGGAAAAAGAACTAAAGCAAGGGCTTGTGACATGGCTTGGGTTGGTAAAGCACTTGCCCAACCAACACAGAGCCTTGAGTTCAAATCTCATAATTCTCCTCCTGGAGATGTTCAGGATGTTAATATAATTGGGTTAAAGCAACTCAAAGGGCCCCAGGTTTCCATACAGGCAAACTGGAGCTCTACATATATGGCAAAAATACTTAACTGATTAGAAACTCTCAAGTAACCTCTTGGGATTTTTTTCACTGGAATACTTTGACCAATCAAATGTGTTCTTTACCTTCCTTCTGTGATCACCACAGAAACCTTTCCCTCATTTCCCAAACTGAAAATCTCCAAAATGCTTATTATGGTCTGGAGCTTCTTGATTTGTGAATAGTCTTATACAAACTCTTTACTATTTTAATGTATCCTAATCTAATCAAACTGGTATGCTTTTCAGAATTGGAAATCTGGACACATAGAAAAGCACTAGCTTCACACACACGAAGGAAAGATTCTGTGAGGACACAGTAAGACAGTAGCCTTCTACAAGCCAAGAAGGGAGGATTCAGGAGAAGTAAAAACTGCTAACACCTTGGTCTTGGATTTTCAGCATCCAGAACTGTGTTACAGCCATCTTAGTAAATAATAGAAGCCCTATTCTCTACCCTTACAGAATTCCAAGAAACTTTCAGAGATTGATTTCCCAATTCACTCTTCTTTGCTCCCTTGGAGGATACTAGATCAAACTCCCTGAAAGATAGGATAAAATTAAGAGGAAAGAGATTCTTCTTTTCTTATACTTGCTCTGGCAAGCTAAAACTCTCATCACTTCCAGAAACTTGCCTGAAAGATTCTCTCTTTTTTTAATGAATATATATGTATGTATTTTTTATTATCTTTAAGTAGTTGTACAAAGAAGTTCCCATTCTGCACAACAGTATATGAGTACAAAGTGTCTGACAACATTGTCACCCATCTCTCTTAACCCATCCCTTCTCTCACTTTTTTTCTTTAATTGAGATTGTGATTACATAAATTTCACATATTTCATAGTATTGTGGAATAGTGATATTTAGAGTCACAAACACATTTTAGTATATTTTTATTGTAAAGATACTGTACAGAGGGGTTACAGTTACATGAGTAAGGTAATGAGTACATTTCATATTGAGAATTGTTACTTCCTCCTTTGTTTTCCTCCTACCATCCCTTCCTCTCCCACCTCCCTAATTCCTCCCTCCCCCCACCCCAAGTTGTAAAGTTTGTTTACAACATAGTGTCTTGTACATCTCATTGATACAATGGGTTAACCTGTATCATTATTTAAGCATTTTGTTATTTCCCTTTCCCTCCCCAAATTAGAAACATGTATATACAAGACGCAGGAAACCGGAATAAAATAAAATGAAAACAGGGCTTATACCATGGGGGAAGAACATACAAAAGAAACTAAGTGAAGTAGGCCAAGGCCCAAAGAAACATAGGTCCCATGGTTTCCCTTATTTGCAATAAGTAGTATATGTGTAGCACAAGCAGAAAAGGTCAAAAGCTATGTACATATGACCATATAAGATGATGCTACGTGAAATGAACCCTAAGATAGGGACACAAGAGGCTTTATCTTTCTTGTTGTTTTTAATGTCACTTCCTAAGTAATGAAACTGGGTATTTGGAGCTACATAGTTTATTTATTTATTTATTTTTCAGATTAGGACTCAAACTCTGTATCTCATTTTTTAATTGTTTTTTTTATTGTGGAAACACTGTACAAAGGGTTTACAGTTATATGAGCAAGATAATGAGTACATTTCTTATCCCGCATTGTTGCCTCCTCCTTTGTTTTTCCCCTACCATCCTTTCCCTCCCGCCTCCTCAGCTCCCCCCCCACCCCGCCACTTAAATTGTAGTTTGTTTTTTGTGTATCTCATTTTTTTTGCTCAATGGTTGGTTCTCTACCACCTGAGCCATGCTTCCAATCCCCCATAGTTTATTTTTGAAGTCTCAGGAACAGCATGAGTGAGTAGAGACAGGTATAGGCAAAAGGTCAATAGAAAGTGGTCTCAGAAGTGGGACTGTGTGACTCAACTCAGCAAGGGATTCTGTAAGACACTGCTTATTCCCAGCAAGGAGCTGGGAAACTGGGGCACTTACCTACTAATCTATGCCCATCAGGAATTGAGCTTTATTTCTGGAGAAATGAGCTCCTCACGATTTCTGGCCTACCTAGATGATCAGAAGAACATGACTAACAGAGGAAGTTCGCATGTACAGACACTGCCACTTGACATAGGAACTCACTGGCTTGTGAAGGTAACTGTCTTCCAGAGCTATAAGAAAACAAAGCTACGGGAATGGATCAAGAGAATTGGAGTGGGGCATGAACTGTCTGTGTCAGAAGACTGTCAGAAATGAGGAAGTTGAACTTGAATCATCTCAAGTCCCTAACTCTGTGAGGGCCCTATCAATAGGTGGTTTTTTTTAATGCTTTGAAGATTGTGTGGTTTCTGAGCTTCCACACCTCTATTTTAGATTCATTCTGCCTAAACTCAATATATTCTTGTAGTTTATCTTTTCTTTCTTTTTTTTTTTTTTGGCCAGTCCTGGGGTTTGAACTCAGGGCCTGAGCGCTGTCCCCAAGCCTCCTTGTGCTGAAGGCTAGCACTTTACCACTTAAGCCACAGTTCCATGTATGGATTTTTGCATAGTTTATTGGAGGTAAGAGTCTCAAGGGGACTTTTCTGCCTGGGCTGGCTTTGAGCCATGATCCTCAGATCTCAGCCACCTGAGTAGCTAGGATTATTTTACAGCATGGTTCCTGGGCCTCACAGTCTAATTGTCCCCTTTCATTAAGTCTTCCAAATAAGTCAGGATGTGCCATCAGAAGCTAGAGTTTGCTCTGTTCTCATCAGTCTATGGAAACAAATGCACTTGTATTAATTACCTAACCTAGATTTCATGGATAATGTAATTCTGTTACCTCTTCCACTTACCACAAAGTTCTTGTTTCACAATAAAGAGTATGTTGGCTAGGTGGGTAATGAAACATAGTGGCTCTCCTTGGGGTTTAGCTATGAACCACACAGGCTGAACCATGAACCACCACTGAACCTGGTTCAGTGGGCAGGGCCTGTCAGAGGTCTTTTTGCCAAAGGATTGAAGATCGTTTCTGGAAGGTAATTATTGTAAAAGGTGAGGAATCTATGGGAGACAAAATGATCCAATAACAAGCCTTAGTCATCAGAGGAAAGGGATCATTCAGAAAATGGTTTGGTATCTATGATTCAAATTTGTCTCAAGTCCTGGCCTCCCTTGAGGTCACATCTCAGTTCTTTAGAGAGTTGAGATGAAAGCTGTAAGTGCTAAAAAATAGTAGTTTTGCTAGAATTCAGTTGATGATTCCTCTAAAAGATTGTAATCCAACCACCAAAGAGAAGACTTCTCTTCTAGTGCCAATTGGGCAAATGGTGTCAATGTAAAGAACAATAAAAGGACAGGAGGATTTGGAAAGCCACAAGTATTTGATAGGACTTGTTCACTAGCACAGGTGAGATGTTCTCAGGGATGTATGAGTTATTTTGGCAGTGCTTGATTGATGACTATGTCCTGAGAATTGAAGGGGAAAGCCATGAAGCCTAGGTTAGCTGATCATTACAACCTCATTTGTTCCCATAGAGTGACTAGGACAAACTCTAATTGCTGATGGAACATTCTGGTAGACATGAACAAATTCTTTCATTTCTTTTTCTTTTTTTTGTTATAAATGTTTATTGTAGCATCATTGGATTAGAAAATAATTGGAAAATCTCCAGATGTCCATCAGTGTGCTAAGTGAAATGTGATTATGCATAACATAGAATTTTATAAAGCAGAAAATGGAAGGGATCTGCTCCGGTAAGTAATAACACAAATAGATCTTGAGAGATACAGTCTTGGGACAAAAAGATCCCTAGGACCTTTTTGGAGCAGTGGTTACTTCTAGATACCTGAGGGATGAGGTATCATCACATTAATGACACTAGTCTTCATGGTCAGCTTGATTGAATTGAGAAACAACTATGGATTAGTAGTCTTTCATTTGTTTTCAAAATTAATGTAGGATATTGCCTAGTTCAAAGTATGTACTTAATTCACTCAATAAATGGTTTTCTCACATTTAATAAACAAAGATTGAATAAGACAAATTAATGACATCTGGATAAGTGAGCTATTCTTTCTTATTTGATATATATCACAGAAATGAATTCACGTGATAAAAATATAAGTATCTAGGTGACTGTCATTAGGAAAACTTGAGTGAAACTGATTTGACTAACCAATTACCCTTACTTTAGCATCATTTTCTAATTGTTAAATTTTTAAAAATTGTCTTAGATGAGTGATATAGAAGGTGATTTTATTGTTACATTTCAACACATGTTTAGAATATGCTCTAACCAATCTCATCCCCTCTCTCACACTCCTTGCCCCAACAGTATTGAAACTACTAAAGAAATGATGTATATGCTTAATGTAAGTTCCTGGGACTTGAAAAACATTTGATAACTAGTTTAATACTACTAATAGTCATCATTATTATCACCTTTTACGTTACTAAAGAAGTTCCATCTAGGAAATCTCTACTTTGTTCTTTGTTTCTTTAGATGGTTTTTGCATAACAGAACTCTTATGACTCAACATTTAAAAAAATAAGGACTTTTTGTGTAGTCTTTAATAAAAGTATCTGGAAGTTTTAGTATATTCACGGTGTCCAGTTATTTTGTTTTATCTAATTTTGGCCCTCATAAACTATCAATGGGTTAGAGGCATTATGTCATCTGGATTGTCTGGTTTGCATTCCTATATCAGCTTTTACTTGTTTGCGTTGCTTCCAACTAAACCAGTATCTAAAACTAGAGTCTACTGTGGACTTCTGGTATCTCCTTTGTAAGCTGCTTGAAACAAGATTTGTTTGCTAGAGCCATGTGAAAGTGCATATTGTCTAGAAGACATAACTATTCTTAGTTTGAAGGTAGTACTGTGTTTTTCCTCCTTGGAAAATTCCTTTTTCTTTTGATGAAAGCCAAAACTTGAAGCTAGTGGTGACAGATTAGGGCCCTAATTGCAGTACTGTTGGAAATAAGGAGAGATATTTATTGCTAATCACATAAATAGCAAACTGAATTTCATTAGGGTAGTAAGAGGAGCCCGCTCAGTGGCATAGACTTACAGAATACTTTTTCTAGTGAGCCTGGGAAAACTTGTGAAGTGGCACCAATAAAAGCAGCATATGGTCTTCGAAGGAACTTTGTCATACATAAGCAATGTGTTGTGGGTGTGGTAATGAAAATCAGGTGTATTTGACCCAAGACTTCTAAACTTAGGGGAGAGGAATTTTGCTTTTATGCACATGCTGGAATGTGTTGTTACATTTCTGGTATTTTTTTAAAGAATAACTTAAGAACTACGTTATGTTTTTATTCCTTATTTGGAAGCTATACTGGTCAGCATAAGAAAATACTTAACTTAAGATCTTCAAAGGCATACTGTAGAGGTTTGGAAAGCATTTGGTTTGGCTTGAAGCGAGTTTGGCTAGTGAAGTGACAGGCACACAAGAAAGAACAACAGGTGAAAAAATGTGGACTTTCTTTCATCTTTCAAAGGACTTTCTTGATGAATTGAAACAGCCATGAAAATAAGCCCTGGCCTCCATATCCAGTGGCCTAGAAGGATTTAGAGTGGGCCAAATCAGAATCAGGCAGAGGCCTAATGAAAATCAGGCAACAAGCCTAGGCCTAATTAAATATGTGCTGCCTCCTTCCTCCATTTTTTATTCCGTTTGGCTCAAATTTTACAAAAATTCTGGTTTGGTAGTAGAGAGACATTTCTCTTTGTCTCAGAGTTGATAATGACTGGCAAAGGCAAACAGTGGCATTAGTAACTCCAGTAGAATCAGTGAAAAATTTTCTTGGCTAACTAGAATTTTTTTTGCAAGTCTATTTCCTATAAAATTAATATGTTTCTAGATTAAACTAAATAATACCTCTTGAAGTAGTTGAATGGACATCAGAAACACCAATTTTTCATTTTCTTTGGGAAAAATAATGCAACTGTGTTTTGGAATAGCTTTTAAAGATGTTGATTAAACTTCAGCAATTTACCAGAGTTGTTTAAAAGAGTCATTGGGACCTATGAGTCATGAATAATTTTCTGATTAAGATCATAGGAGACGTCTGCATAGGATTCTGCAAAACTTTAAAGCATATTTGGACAATGTCAATTTGTCATAAAAGTAGAACATTTTTTCCCAGTTCATAGAATGTGTATACCAAGGACCTGGAGTGGACCACAGATTCTTAGGCCCTTAGTCAAGGACTTCTTTCTTGTCAATACCTCCCACGAAGAGGTTGCTGTTTAGTTTGCCATTTGAATACAACTAAAACTTTCATATAATTCAGGCAGATAATATTCTTATTTCAGCATATTTATGAAATCTGAGGAGATGCCTGAATTATAATAATTGGTGAGTATGTTTTGTGTCTTTTCCAAAGCGTTTGCTTAGGGAGCAACTTTTGAAATCAATGGAAATGCTAGGTTTGGAAACAGTCTAGGAGTACATGTTTGGGGAGCAGCATGGATGAGAATCAGATTGGATCTGTAGGTTGCAGATCCAGTGTTGGCATCACAAAATGCAAAAGAACAATGGGACAGTCAAATTCTAGACAGATTATACCTTTTAATAGAAACATAAATAATACTCAGCCACTGTTGAAGTATAGCCATACATTTTCAATAGAAGTCCAGTACTCTGTTTTCCTTTTGAAATGCTTAATGAAAAGCTACACAAAAAGGTCTGGAATTGAGGATTCTGGAATAAGCTAGAGGCAGGAACAGAAGCGCACGTGCTCTGCCTTTACTGGCTTTAATTGTTTTGGTTTTAAGCTTAGCAGCACAATGTTACTGTCAAGAGATTGTACATGTGCATGGGATGTTTTCTGCTTTGTTTCACTCAGGCGTTTGAAGAAATGCCCTGGTTTCTATCAGTCATACATCATTTTAGTGTAAGAGCAAACACGCCCCTTGAAACAATTAAAGACTTGCAACTTATCATTAGAATGAGTAATAGGCTGCAATGTCAATTTAGGATAGGTTTTTGGAAAATAATTACTTGGATAGGTTACAAAATACTTCATTGTTTTCTAATGATTAAAACTATTCATTGACAATTAGACAGTGAGAAATTTGCCAGAGCAATATATTTATCATTTATCACTTTAGAGAGTAACCCACATAAACTTTTTTTTTTTCTGTAAAAAGCCAGAGAATAAATATTTTATGCTTTGAGCCTTTGGGGCATGAAAACAGCCATAGATAGTAAGTGAAGAAATGAGCTTGTCTGTATTTCAATAAGACTTTCTGCATTTTATACACACACACACACACACACACACACAATGTATAATATACAATACAATATACAATGACTGTTTTTCAACTAGTTAAAAATGTAAAGACAGCCAGATGCTGGTGGTTTATGTCTGTAATCCTAGCCATTCAAGAGGCTGAAATCTGAGGATCATAGTTTGAAGCTAGCCTGGGCAGGAAAGTCCTTGAGACTCTTCTCTCCAATTAATCATGAAAAAGCTGTACACCAGCCTTGCGTTAACAAGTTCAGGGACAGCACCCAGGCTCTGAGTTCAAGCCCCAGTACTTGGACACACACACACACACACACACACACACATCACACACACACATCACACATCCCACATCACACACACACACACATCACACAAATGCAGATACATGTTTATCTCTGGATTGTATCAAATCAGGAAATGAGCCAGATTTAGCCCAATGGCTACAGTTTGCTGATCTGCTTTACAATGTAAGAGTCCATTTTTATTCATGCAAAGATTTCTGCTCATTATTTTGGGGTCCAATGCATTATTTCTTACTCATAATTATTTCATAATCCTGGTCCAGTGGTTATTGTGAAAGCATGTTGCTTGGGCTCTCTGAGGGCTGCAGTATGAGGGCTAGTTGAGTGGCATGAGGTCTGATAAATTAAGCTTTGACTGTGTTCTTCTCATTATATTCTAATTCTGCTCACCAGTAGAAGGAACTTGTGTCACTGCATCACTTGTTGCAGTGAATAAACCTGTATAATTTTACAAAGGAATAACTGTGTGTATTCTTTTGCTTCCTAAGGCTTGAGTGTTGGGCTCCTCTTTAGAAAAAAGTTTCCATGACAATCTGGCCTGAGAGAATGACAGGTTTCCCCTCATGGGGAACTTCTCATTAAAAGCTTGACTTTTATCAGGAAGCTTTATGGAGGGTTAATAGTTGGTTAAGGAGAAAAGATCAAATAATACCTTTTTATAAACCATACCTTATACCCACTCTGGCCTGAAAGAGAGCTTGTACTTCTGTGTGATGATGGAGGTGATGTTTATAAGCTGAAGGTTATAGAGGACCACCATGCTACTCTGAGATTGTTGCTTCCTAGCAACAACCAGAAGACCAAGACAGGGGCATGTGCTATTAACATCTGGGTCAAGCCAGGATTCATAGCACCTCCCTAGCTTTCTTTGTTGAATGTTAGGTATGTAGAAAAGTAAGTGGGGTCTGAGCTCAACTATCTAAATCTTTGCCCTGGTTCTTCCACTGCCTAGTGTGTGATTTTCACCTCTATGTGTCAGCTTCCTCATGTGCAGAAGAGGCAGGATAATATAATACCACTCTTGCAGTGTTGTAGGAATAAAGTACATTAATATATAAGGTATTTTTGAGCAGCACCTAGTTCATGGTAATAAATAATAAACAGTTGCTATTTTAATGATTTTTTGGTTCCATTTAGCCTTGAAAGTAATGCAATATTAGTTTCTTAAAGGGAGATTCTTTTCCTTAGGGATAATTAGTTTAACAATGATTATTCCAACATTAATGTCTTGCATTCTTCCCCCATCTATTGCCATTCTTTCATTCTACTGATCTGTATCTTCAGCCACCTCAGTCACCTTGCCCTAAGTCTCATTTTGGATTTTGGTCTTTAATTTCCACTACATTGTGTTATAAACTAGCTATCTCCTACTTGTAAGTTGAGAAATATTTGAGTTGTATAAAGACGGAAGTCTACGTAGTTCGTTGGGTATGACTTGATATTTTGTCATATGGCTGTAGTTCAACTCAGCCTAGATTTGGTCGGAAATCTATAAGTCTCAGAAGTTGAAGGGAACAACTCCCCAATGGGAAAAAAAAACTGACATGGGTTTTATGGCTCATCCTTCTCTAATAAATTGTCTCAAGTCCTAGTAGAATGTCCTATATTCTAGGATCTTCAATAAATTCATCATATTTCACTCTATGCTTAGGCTTAGGCTCCCCTTCCCGACAGCTGCTTTCTGGGATGGTGGAGAAAAAGCCTTAAATGTTGTGGCACACTTTTAAATCCAGCTTAAGCTTTGTTATCTTTCCTCTTGGGCCTGTCCTACTTTTATTCTCTGGCACAGGACAGAGGTGTGGACAGTTGTTGAGTGACACTTTTATTTCACTTAAATACTAATCCAAATGTGTCTATTCCTATTTTCTTAGAATAAAAATGAGGTGCTATTTTTGGTCCATGAGATGTAGAATTCTTTTTTTTAATATAGAGAAGATATGGACAGAACTAATTCTGAAACACTTCCATATACTTTCATAAGGAAAAACCACGTTGAGGAAGACCTTCTATAGATAAAAAGTAATAACTTAATGTATTGGTTTCATGTATTATGATCACAATTCCTATGTAGAGTGAGTTTAGAAACTTTGAGAAAGATTTTAGGAGAGCCCAGGATCCTGTTCTCCCCTGAGAAGATAATGAAGGCCTGGAAGAGAAGTTGTAAGATCAGAATGATGCTACAGAACATGGAAATAGTGGAACGGGTTTTTGAGGGAAGAATCTACAAAGATGGTCTTGAGATAGAATTTTTAGTTGCTCAGAATCTATGCAAGGTGTAGATACAGGATCCATAAATGCTTACAAATCAAAGGGAGGAAATTTAACATCTGAAAGAGTGGGTGGTTTAGAATAGGTCTAGCAACATTCTACCACCCATTAAACAGATAAACATCAGAAATACCAGTGGTTAGAGAGAAAATGAGGAACTCTGTAGTACTGTTAATAGAAGTCTAACTCTGTATGTGCATTCTGAGGATTTAATCCAGTAGTCCTTGGAGAAACCAGGTCATGTACACTGAGATCAAATATTCTCATTCTTGGATATTTACCCGATAGACACTCTTGCACAAGACTATAAGACAACACATTGGAGTAATTTTATTTGGGAAGAAATAAAACTGGAGGCAATCAAGATGTCCAACCTTGGAGGACTAGATTAGCCAGTTGTGAGTTATATACATGCAGTAAAATTCTTCCACATACTACTCAAAACTAATTGTTTAGATATATATATATATAAAACATGGATAGATCTTAAATATATATGTGGAATGAAAGAAAGCAAAAGAGTTCTATAGCATGATTACATATAAGTTAAACCTGGGGTTTTTAAACTCCTATTTCTGCAAGGGCATAAAGAAATGTTTTACCCTCTTTTGCCATCCACCCCCCCTCACTTTAACTCTGTTACACTAAAATAAATCCTTGCAAAAACTTAATAAAAATGTTAAACATATAACAACATAATACTGCATATTTCTCAAAGATGTAAAATACCTGTATTAGAGCTCTTGATTTTTGCCATTCTAACTGGGGTGAGGTGGTATCTCAATGTTGTTTTGATTTGCATTTCTTTTATGGCTAGGGAGGTTGAGCATTTCTTCATGTGTCTATTGGCCATCTTTCTTTCCTCTGCAGAGAAGTTTCTTTTTAAGTCTTTAGCCCACTTATTTATTGGGCAGTTGTTTCTTTGAGGATTTATTGTTGGGGGATTTAATTTTTGAAGTCCAAAGAAAATTTAGATATGAGACCCTTGTCCGTTGTATGGCTAGTGAAGATCTTCTCCCAATCCATGGGCTTTCTATTGATCTTGCTAGCTATGTCCTTTGCCATGCAGAAGCTCTGCAACTTTATGCAATCCCATTTGTCCAAACTTTCTTTGATCTGTTGTGTTTCCAGGTCTCTAATAACAGATGCTGGAGGGGATATGGACAGAAGGGAACCTTACTTCATTGTTGGTGGGAGTGTAAACTTGTTCAATCACTTTGGAAAGTAATATGGAGGTTCCTCAAAAGACTCCACATAGAGTTCCCCTATGACCCAGCAGTCCAACTTTTGGGCATTTACCCAAATGTTTACAAACAAGACCACACTAAAGCTACCACCACAACTATGTTTATTGCAGCATTATTTACCATAGCTAAGATCTGGAACCAACCCAGATGCCCCTCAGTAGATGAATGGATCAAGAAATTGTGGTATATATACACAATGGAATTCCATGCTTCCATCAGAAAGAATGACATTGCCCCATTTGTTAGGAAATGGAAAGATTTGGAAAAAATTATATTAAGTGAAGTAAGCCAAGCCCCCCAAAACATAGGTCCCATGGTTTCCCTTATTTGCAATATCTAGTATATATATGAGTCAAGCAGATGAGTCAGATAAGATGATGTTAGGAAAATGAACCCTAAGATATGTATTTTAAATGTTTTTTTCTTTCATGCATTTGTTTATAACGCAATTATAAGATTATTTCTTTGTTGCTTTGTATGTCTCTCCCCCACAGTATAACCCCTGCTTTCACTGTATTTGATGTCGGTATAATTTGTGGAGGGGAAGGGAAAAAACAAGTCGTTTAAATAAGGATATAGGTGGATCTGTTGCTACAATGAGAAGTACAAGTTGTCATGTCGAAAACGAACTTTACAACTTGTGGGGGGGAGGATTGGGGGGGGCGAGGAAGGATGGGAAGGGATGGGAAGGGTAAACAAAGGAGGAGGCTACAATGCTTGATAAGAAATGTGCTCACTATCTTGCCCATGTAATTGTAACCCCTCTGCACAATATTTTCACAATAAAAAAAATAAAAATTAAAAAAAAACCTGTATTAGAGTTTTTCCAGGGGGTGGGGAATTAACAGGCTATAGGTATAGATTGATACATGAAAGAGGATTTAGTATGAAAATTGACTCATACTATTAATGGAGTTCTGAGAAGTCTCGTTTGTAGTTCTTCTGCAAGCTAGAATCTTGGTGAGAGAGAAGCATGTCTGAGTCTGAGTCTGAAAGGCTCAGAATCAGGCAAGTCAGTGGTGTAGCCCTCAGCCCACAGCCAAAGGCCTGGGGAACTTGAGGGAGCCTTGGGAGACTGATAAAAATCCCTGGATACAAAGGCTGAAGAGCTTTGAGAACTGTGTCCCAGCAAGAGAGAGAGAGAGAGAGAGAGAGAGAGAGAGAGAGAGAGAGAGAGAGAGAGACAGAAAGAGACAGAGAGAGACAGAGAGAAACACACAGAGAGAGACAGAGAGAGCTAGAGACAAGAGAGCTAGAGACAGAGACAGACAATGAGAGACAGAGACACAGAAAGACAGAGACACAGAAAGAGCAGGAACACATTTGCCTCTTCCTTGCCACTGCTTTTTTTGTTCTTGCTAGACCCCCTCAGCTGATTGGATGATGTCTGCATTGCAGATCCTCATTAGTCAGTTGCCTGATTCAAATGACTGTCTCTTCTGAAAACAATTCTCATACACATGACAGGAAATGATGTTTAACTTACTATCTGTATATCCTTTAATTCAGTCAAGTTGGTGCTCACAATTAACCAGCACAATACCTAAATATACTTACGTTTTATAAACATTAGGGTGGATGGATATAGCAAGAGAATGAATGAGAATTAGGATTAGAAGTTAAAGGAAAGGGGCTGGGAAGGTGGCTCAGTGGTAGAGTGCTTGTCTTGCATACATGAGGCCCTGGGTTTGATTCCTCAGTACCACATAAGCAGAAAAAGCCAGAAGTGGTGCTGTGGTTCAAGTGGTAGAGTGCTTGTGCTGAAAAAGGCTCAGCACCCAGGCTCAGAATTCAAGCCCCATGACTAGCCCCCCACCCCCCAAAAAAAGAAGTTAAAGGAAAAGCAACCCAATGAATAAGATGTGACAAAGGGCTTTTGAAATTGAATGATGGTATACTGTGAGCTATGAGGTATAATTATAGCTCAATTCTGAATCTTAGGTTAAAAACAAACAAAAGTAAGCTATAGTTTGTACACTTGAATCATGGTGAGTGCACAGGTGTTATATTTGTGAGGATTATTTTCAGAAGAGCTTCTACTGTGTAAGGTGAGTCCTTCAGGAAATTACTAGTTTCTGTGAGTAGGCTATTAAACCATATGACATAAACAGATGATTTCAGAGCCAGGGTAGAATTTAGTAAATTGCTTGTTAGTAGTTCACCAATGCCCTCAAAGATGAAACATTTACCCCCTGAGATTAATTTTTCACTGACTGATCAAACTCAATGTACTGTTTATGTTCTCTGTAACAGGAATTTTAAAGTACATAAATTTTTAAGCAAGATTCTGATATCCAAAAAAGATATATTACTTTGATCTAAAGTAATTTGAAGTTCAACTGGGTGAAATACTCCTACTATTTAAGCTACTTATTTATAAAATATGGATCTAGTTAATCAGATTTGTAGTATGAAGCGGGCTCTGATGACTAAAGATGGAATTTTGATGTTCTGAAATATTACCCGCCACAGTTTTTGTCATGGGTTAACTGTGTTAGTTGGTCACTGTACCTTCTAGTCTCAATCTCCTCATCTACAATATGACTGAACTAGTTTATCTCTGTCTCCAAACTAAAAGGATACCATCTTGTGACAACAAAACTAAAAATGCTGATGAGAATTCCACTAAATATAAAGTCCTCCTAGTATTGCCACAGGGCCAGGGTCAGTTAAAAAAACTTAACTACAAAGTCAATTTCTATTTCCACACCTGTTTTATTTGAGGCATCCTGTTGTTTTCAGAATCAGCATTTGTTTCTTTTTGTCCAAAGTAAAAAAAATCTAGTTATAATTATTCTTGAGATAGAATTTGAGCAGTGGTTTTATATACTGGTACTTCAGTATAATCTCATCATTGTAGACTATGATTCTGAAAAGTGTTAGAAGGAAAATTATTATACAGGGCTTTTTTTGGTGCTTTTACTACAAAGATATCTCAGAGGTTGAGGCTTGCAGAGATTTTATATTTCTTCATGATTAGATGCATAGCAAATATCCCAAGCAGCAGCATCTAGGACCAGCAAATATCCCAAGCAGCAGCATCTAGGACCAGAGTTTGTTAGCTCCTGGCAGGATTGATGCTAAGGATATTTAGGTTTTGTGGGCCTTGGTTTCCTTATCCCTAAAGCAACAGGGTTGTTAAAATGTCTTCTAACTAGCTCTGATTCTTAGAAACTATTATAGCTCACCTCGTATTGGTGATGAAAGTATAATTTCAAACTGAAAAATTGCAGCTTTTTCTCTTGTCGGCTTTGGCAAATCACAAATCTTGAGCATATTAAGTGGTAAAATAAAAAAATACATGGAATAATATTAGTTCCATAATATTAGTTCTATTTTAAATCAAGCATTGTTATGATTTATATCATATAGGCTTTTCTTACATTTTTAGAGTACTTTTGAATATTTAATTTTTTTACATGTAATTTAATTGTCCAATACTGGGTTGCAAACTAAATGATTTAGAAAGCAGCGTGTATATGAAGCTATACAGTATTGATGGTTATGTTTTTAATATAATTTATATGATTATACTGTTTCAAATTATGTCCTATTATAAATACTGGACCTCTTCATCTGCAGTACTGTCCCAGCCATGGTTCTCTGATCAGAGCTGAGATCCTAGGACATTGGTACCGAGCCAGGGGCGGCTACCACTGTGGAGTTACAGAGGGATGCACTCCGGACTCTCCAGTAGTCTTAATTTATCTTTTGCTGATTGTTACATTAAAAAAAAAACAAATAGTTGTACAAAAGGGTTTCAATTTAAATGTATATTTTTGTGCACAATGCATCATGCTCCACTTCATTTATTCCCTCCTCACCCATCTTCTCAAGTTTACGACTTCAGTTTTCATGTCTTGAGAATGATGGCTGAATTCACCAACCATTCCTCTCTCCATTTGTCTGGTACACAGTCTTCTTAATGGAACTAAATTCACCTCCTTTGTATTTTTTCTCTTTAATTTTGAGATTTATTTTTGCTTTCTGTGATTAAAATATTTTAAAAATAATATTTTCTTTTAAAATACTTTTATGCTGAAAGGAGGAATTATTGTGTTAAACCAGTTTCACTGGTATTCAAATCTTTAATATATTTTCTAAAAACTGACCCCACATTTATAATTCTGTTGAAGCAAACTTTCTAGCAAAAACTGTCAGGAGAAAGACTGAGGTGGAATAGCCATTGTGACCTAATTGCCTGGGAATGTCTTTCTGCTCTTGAAAAGAAATGGAGAGGTGAGTGAGGAAGTAGGGGTTGTGTGACCATGTGACCCAGAATGTCTTGTTTATATTTCCTTATCATGAATCTTCTTGCTAAAAGTAAAGTGTTAGTAAAGTGGCTTTAGTCTGCCAGAGAGACTCTTGGCCTTGTTCCAGACCTAAATGAAGTATTATCAGTAATACATTCTTTTACCATGTATAGTACTGGCTAGTTCTAAAGCAAGCCAGACATTGTAGCTTCTTAAACAGGACATCCCATGCTTAGGCAGAAGAGAACATGCCCTTTCCCTAGCTGTCATGTGAAAGTTACCCACCTAATGTGGCTTTCTGTAGCAGTCCAAGGGACAGATACCAAAGTGTCTTGCAGGACAGAATTAAATAGAATTAGCTTGAAAGACATATTCTATGTCTTTGATTGTCTTTTTGGGGGAGAGATTTAAATCTTATTCTTTGTTCTGGGGAAAAACCATAAGGTATTCAAAATCACGCATCCAAATCATTTAAAGACAACTGAGTGTGTGTGAGCATGGCTACAAGGGAAACCTTGATGGCGAATGGAACAATTTCAGGAAAGGTAAGATGATGGATGATTAAGGCAAGAAGGAATGGCTGGCAGAAGTGACAGTGTCCAGGAGATCACACGCTCATAACACTTAACAAGTTCACAATGTACACAACATACACATAGAAGGTCTACAGGTGGTATGAGAAAATATACAAGATTCTAAAATAAAACTTCAAAATATGAGGTGTTCTATCTTTATATTTATGTAGTGCTTATCTCTAAATGATTTCAAGAGTTCATTTAGAATTCAGATTAGTCTTTACAAAGGGCAAATTGATTAGGGAGCAAAATTGTTTAGAAATGAAAATGCTAGGATATGGAGTATTTGCATAATTTGCTAAAAATCACTTTGTTTGGAATGTGTTAAAATGAGAAATGAACTGTTTTCTCCTGTCACACTATTCTCATTACTTCACTTTTGACAGCAGATGTGTGGGTTTCTCATGCCTAGAAATTTCCTACCGCCAGCTGGGTGTCTCGCAATTTAATTCCATTGTGACTCTAAGTACAGTTAGCACACAGATTAAGAGTCTAGTCCCACAAGCCTGCCCCCTATTTCATGCACCAACTGAAAATCCAGGTTGTTAACCTGTGCTTAAATAAGAGGTTCTCACCACCCTGTCCATGAGTTTGAATATTTTCCACAGTTGTTCACAGAACTCAGTAAAACATTTTACTTATTATTACTCATTTTCATGAAGGATACAATTCAGGAACTGCTGGATAGAAGAGATGCATAGGCAATCTGAGGAAAGGGATGTGGAATTTACTAGCTCTCCCCAGGAACATGATCTACCCAGAGCTCAGTCATCTAGAATCTCTTCAAACCCTGCCCTTGGGACTTTTAAGGAGCTTTTGTTAGTAGCCATGGCTAATGAAACCACTAGCCATCAGTAATGAGCTGAAGCTGTAGCTCTTTCCCTTGAAGGTAGGACTGAAAGTTCCAAGTCGCTAATCACAATTTTGGTCTCCCTGGCAACCAACCTGAGGATATCTAGAAACCTCAAACCATGAACTATTTGATTAGCCTACTAAGAAGATTTACCACAGCAGAGATTACAAGGGTTTTAGAAACAATAAACTAAGATAGTGGGGGAAAACTCACTATATATATATGTTTATAGTTATATATTGCATTACACTCCATGACCCAAGTGTTCTTCAGCTTTCCTATGGAGGAGGTGATATGCCTTGTTGCCACCATCAGAAGTTAGTACATACCATGTGAGCAATTTCATTTGGTTTGGAAACAATTTCATTTGGTTTGGGATCATAGAATGTATGCTCTGAAGGGATATAATTTCATTGAGTTCCATTTAACTTTTCCCACTGTATTTCTGCAATTGAATACCTCTAAAGATGGTATAATTAGAGAGAAAGGCCAAAGATTGCCCCCAAAGTGGCTCTTTCCGTTAGAGATCATAGCAAAAAATCTTCCCCTCACTTGCCTTACATTGGCCATGAATAAAGAAATAGTAGTATGTCAGTTATATCTAATGTGAGATAGTATGATTTTGGGGGGTGGGTGAAGAGGGAAGATTGAACAATATGCTGCTAGTCTCTTTGTTTTGTTTTCTTTGAGTTAAGAGCCTTGTACTAGCTAGGCACAATATCATTTGAGCCATTTCCCCAGGTCTTTTTACTTCCATTTATTTTTCAGACAAGATCATTATACACACATATGCACACACACATATATGCACACACATGCACATATATAGTTATTGTAAATGTGATGTACAGAGAGGTTACAGTTATGTAAGTCAGGTAGTGAGTATATTTCTTTTTGAACAGTGTCACCTCGTCCCCTATTCTCTCCCAGTTTCTCCCTCCTGTCCCCACCTACAAATTTTATAGTTAATTTTCAACATGGTGTCTAATGAATATCACCACTGCATTTGTTTACCCTTCGTCCTAACCTGTGTCCCCATTATTCTCCTTCAAACAGATAAACTGATGAACTAGAAAAAAGGTAAAGAAAACAACAACAAAGAAAGAAAAGCTCCTGTTCATACTTCTTGGAGTTAATTTCAGTAAATGTTATTTCATATGATTATATCACATAGCTGTTGAACCTTAGGATTATGCTTTTTTTTTTTTTTTGCCTGAGATTGGCCCCAAACCTCAATTCTTCTACCTTCACCTCCCATCTACTGGGACTATAGATATGTACCTGGCTATGCTTTTGGTTTTTAAATTTTTATTTTTATTTTTACAAATAGGGTCTTGATCTTTTTGCCCAGGTTGGCCTCAGACCATGATCCTTTTACCGCCACCTCATGAATATTTGCGACCACAAACATACACCATCAAGTCTGGCTTTTATGATAGAATGTCTCTAGCTTTTGTTCAGATTGGCTTACAACAGTGATTGTCCCACGTCCATATCTCAAATAGGTGGTATCACACACCATGCCCCGCTTCAAATAGTATTATTTTTGAATAAGGTTAAAACTCTCAGACAGTTTTAGTATACATTTCTTGACTACTTCTTTTACCTATTTTATATTCCCTCATTGAATGAAAGGCATGATTAGAGTTCTTGATTATAGCCATTCTAACTGGGGCGAGGTAGAATCTCAATGTTGTTTTGATTTGCATTTCTTTTATGGCTAGAAAAGTTGAGCATTTCTTCATATGTCTACTGGCCATCCTTCTTTCCTCTTCAGAGAAGTTTCTCTTTAAGTCTTTAGCCCACTTGTTTATCAGGCAGTTGTTTCTTTGAGGATTTGTTGTTGGGGGATTTAATTTTTTGAGTTCCAAGTATATTTTAGATATGAGACCTTTGTCCTTTGTATGCCTAGTGAAGATCTTCTCCAAATCCATGGGCTTTCTATTGATCTTGCTAGCTATGTCCTTTGCCATGAACCCCAAAATAGGGACACAAGTGGTTTTTTCTTCCTTGCTATTGTTTCTAATGTATTTATAATGTACCATGTGATATTTTTTGTTGCTTTGTATGTCCCTCCCCCACGATATAACCCCTGTTTTCACTGTTGTTATAATTTGGGGAGGGGAAGGGAAAAAACAAATTGTTTAAATAGGGATATAGATTAACCTATTGCAACAATGAGATGTACAAAACGTTATGTCGAAAAACAACTTTACAAGTTAGGTGGGGGTGGTGGTTAAGGGGTGGAGGGTGTAGCTGAGGAGGTGGGAGGGAAGGGATGGTAGGGGAAAGACAAAGGAGGCAACAATACTGGATAAGAAATGTACTCATTACCTTGCTCATGAAAGTTGTAACCCCTTTGTACAATATTTTCTCAATAAAAAACTTAATTTAAAAAAAAGAAAGAAAAGAAAAAAAAGAAAGAAAAAAGGCATGATTAGGATGCCCTTCTTTATTTCTAGCCATCCTTGTGGGTATCATGACCTCAACCACTGGGAACATGGGCTTCTACTTTCTCCTTTGGCCTCCTGAAACTCAGTCTCTAACAAGATTGAGATGGTTCCTTTGAAGCCTTGATGGCCTTATGCTTCTTTTAGACAAGAAGTAATGGCTCCTATGGCATGATCTTATGTTAAGAAACCCAGTTCACTGCACTTGATATTTTCAACCTTGACAAAATTAGGTCTTTCCTACAGAATCAAAGCAGTCAAGCCTGAAAAGCACCTGCCTCTACCCAGAACATATTGATGTGATGTGGGCAGTCAGTGGGTCTGCAAGCCTGTGATCAAGGATTGCTCATTGTCAACCTTGAGCGCTTAATGTAGCTGCACTTCTCAAGAGTGTCCTTCTTGTACTCAGTGGGGTTACTGGGAGTCTGGACAGGAGAAAATTGTAAAAAGGCAGCAGGTATGCATCTCTCTAAAAAGACCTAACTCTGGCCTGAACATTCAAGCAGACCAGGGGAAGTATTTCCTAGTGAAATAGTTGGCTTCAAGTAAGGGTGATATTAAAGATCTTGGTGATGTCTTTCAAGAAATTCTGGAGCTTGTGGGGACAAAGAAATTAAAGTTCGTCTTTATCATTGGAGAACCAGTCAGAAATTTATTATCGGCATGAAGCTGGCTTGGATGGATTACTAGAGATGAACCTAAATGGACATTCAAAACACTTGGTTATTTTTGGCGATCATTCCACTTCCTACAAATGGATTACCTATTCTAATGATGTGATTGCAATCATGTAAGTTATATGTATATGCCTGGCATTGATTTCTAGCCACAATTTTTAAATAAATGTAATTTTATTGTAATAATTAAAAAATAAGGAACCCAGCAAAAATACTCAAGCTCCAATGAAAGCTGTGTACTTCCTTTTGTACTCCAATGTCTGTATGACCAATGGTTACAAAGCCCTGATCCATGCAGGCTCACGTGGCCATTTGGCTTTCTGGGAAGGAAGGACCAGGACTATGAAATGGTTATTTGGGGGATAGGGTCTCAGTTCTCACCTGGGTGTGTGCCTTGACTGTGATCCTTCTACTTTAAGTTTCCTGTAGTTGCTGGGATCAAGGCACAACACAGCGACCAGTTTTATTCCATAGAGACCTTGGATGAGACTTTTCTATCTAAAACTGTGATCCTCCCAATCTCAGCCTTTCAATACCTTAACATGCAGGAACCACTGTACCCAGCTGTCAACATTTACAAGAAATTAAGTGTAAGAAATGAAAATTTTCTGTGGATAGTTGGTTAGGCCTCCTCTAGTCACCTGAAGGCCCTCAGAGCAGAAACTATGGTTTCTAGGAGAGAGAGGAAATATGGTTCAAGACTATAACATAGAAATTCTGCCTAGGTTTCCAGCTACTCAGTCTACCTGAAAAATTTAAACTCACATCTATAACATTTACCTGAGTTTCCAGCCTGCATCTGTCTTACAGATACGTCTTGCCAGCCTGCACAATTGCTGCACAGTTCCTAGCAATACATCTCTTGTTGGGCTTATTTCTCTGGACAACCCTGATTGGTATATCTGTGGGATCCATTATCATGTTTGCTTTGAGAATGTATTCAGATAACCTTTCTCTATCACATAATTACATTGTCCACAAGAACTCTTGTGTGAAATTTTCTGAAAAATTAGGAGTTGCAAATACTTTCTTGCCATGAAGTTATTAGTATGTTTCCTACTCTGATGGTGAGTGGCACTCTGCTACCTACCTTCTTCATATACACAGGAAGAAGCATGTTTACCATAGTGCCTCTGTGTATATAATGTTTTCTGTGATCACGTTTTATGACTTCACTGAAAGTTTCCTCTTTAGCTTTACTCTTACTTGTACATCGTCAAAATTCCTGTGGAAAAGGATATAATATAAAGAGCTAAGTTGTACCTTCTGGTTTTCTTTCTTTAAGTTTAGCTATGGTTGAAAAAGTATATTTACTTCTTTCTTCTTCCTAAAGAACTCAGAAAAATCATTAAACCAAATTTGTTCTTTTCTTTTCCTGCTCATGTATGAACATTCTATGTACTCTGCAGAGAGCCAACCTTGGCTTATACCCTGAGAGAGATCATTAGACTTTGAAGTTTGCTAGAATTAGTGGATGAGCCCATAGACTAGAATTCTAGCAGAATAATAGGTGGTCCTAACCGACTCAAAAAGCTGCATATGGTAGAAATCTTTGCTCAGGAATCTTTCCTAGTAGTCTCATTATTTCAATTAGTTGACCTGCTTTAATAATGCTACTTGCTTGTTGGTATCAAAATGCTTGAAATAAAAATCTAGCTCATTGTTGGCCATTATCAGTTTAGTGAGATTTGTTTGATATACAATGCCAAGTCACCTAAAAATTGTAACATTATTTAACATGCAACAGCAGCTTCCAATCCAGCGCTACAATGTGTCAACAAATCCCAGGTACATTTTTATCTTCCAGTCAACACTTATGATTTATAGTTACATTAAAATTACATAGCATACACAAAAATCCAAGGTAAAAGGCATGTGACAGAGGCTACTTTTACCTACCCAGGAATATTTTATCCTATCATGAGAAGAAGATGAGGCAGCTTGGTACATTTGGAATTCCAGAATGGAAAGCCAATCAGGCAGCGTGTAAAGAAAGAGATATGGAACAGAACTATCTCCAATGACTAATGAATACGATGAGCACAGCACATCAGAGAACGGAACACTCTCATTTTCTTCTTCTGAGACTACAAAGTGGAGAGAAGTCTAATGTCTTTTGTAAAACTATTTCTGTATTTATTGTTCCTTCTCCCAAAGGGCAAACATAGTTTGAGTTCCAGAGTTTGAATTTAGCCTGAGAGTTTCTCTAAATACCACTTGTCTGATGTTTCTTTAATATGGAGATTAAACGCAAACATGCAATTAGCTTCTTTGGAACATTCACTTTGAACTTAGCTTTTCTGCTACCAAGGAGATGATCTTTTGAACTGATGCCTTGCCACATCGACAGTGTGTTCAGAGCTTGGATGTGGGCCAGCCTCTCTTAGCCCTTTTTCTTTATTTAGCTTGCTCAATATTATTGGCAGGTTGTTCCCCCTCCCACCCCCCTCCCCATATGTTCTGAAGGATTTTTGACAACTTCAAGTAGGTTCAATATCTTTCATGGGAAGTTGTGCTAACTGGGCAGAAAGTGTGAAGTGCCAATTATTATAGCAACAGCTGAAGTTGAATTGCTTTTGTTTCATTGGGCATTTAAGGGAATCCTATGCAAGCCAATGTATAGGATCTAGGATGTAACATTGGAAGTAAAATGTGATGAGTAACTTCAGATTAAGTAGTGTATCTTTTGTGAATCACCTTAGAGGAATTTTTTAGATTGTTAAAAATTTTCTCATTAGTATTTTTCCCCCTCAAGGCTAGTTCTCTATCACTTGAGCCACAGCTCCACTTCTGGCTTTTTGGAGCTTGACTGGAAATAAGAGTCTTACAGACTTTTCTTTCTGGGCTGGCTCTGAACCATAATCCTTAGATACTGGCCTCCTGAATAGTTATGATCATAGGCATGAACTATTGGTGTCTGGCTCTAGTTTTATGGCTTATGAACAGTGTTATCTTTGTTACTTTATAAAGGAGAATTTAGGGAAGTAGAGCTGTGTGTTCATGTGATAAATCATTAGCCTTGAGAAAAATTATCTCAAGGACAGTGCCCAGACCCTGAGTTCAAGTCTCAGGACTGGCAAATAACAGCAACAACAAACAGGAGAATTTAATTTTATGGTGAGCATCGGTTCCCCACCCCTATCTATTTGAATTTGTACCATTTTCCCCTAACTTTTGTGAACTCAGAGTGATTAATGGACTAGCCCTCAAAGTTAAGCTATCTGTTTGCTGCATTCACTGAAAGCTGAAAGAATCTGGTCATTTTGATGGCATCACTCACTGTCAAAGAATTACTTTCAAGAACCCCTCCCTCCCTCCTTCCCTCCCTCCCTCCCTTTGTCCCTCCCTCCTTCCCTCCCTCCCTCCCTCCCTCCCTTCCTTCCTTCCTTCCTCCCTTCCTTCCTTCCTT